>NC_084481.1:234742703-235049277 GCF_030035675.1 Rhineura floridana | reverse complement strand
CAGAGTGAAAGGAAGTGAGCCAGTCACTGAGAAGACTCTTTTCAGTAGCTAACACTCTCCCCTTTCATGCTGATTGGCTGTTAGGCTCATCTGTTGTTATGAAGGACGGCATTAACAAGGATCTCATTCTGAAACCAGCAGCAAAAAAGGGGAGAAGGGTATGTGGCTGTGACTATCATGAAGGGACTCTGTACTTCTGAATTTGTCTCTACACTACCGCTCGACACAGGTCATCACACAGGGCAACCAAGGCCATGTCAGTGCCGAAGCTAGACCCAAACCCTGATTGAAATGGAGCTAGAAAATCAGCCTCATCCAAGAATGCCTGAAGTTGGACAGCAACCACCTGCTCAAGAATTTTGGCAAGGAAGGGATATTGGTAATTGGTCTATAGTTTTTTCAGATATTTCAGGTTCAAGGAGGGCTCCTTAAGGAGTGGTCTCACTGCCACCTCTTTTATTTATTTATTTAATTAAATTTTTATACCGCCCATAGCCTGGGCTCTCAGGGCGGTGTACAACAGGAAAAGCATTTCATATACAATTTAAAATCTAGTCATCATAATCAACAATATAGATATACATCAGTAAAAAAGTTAAAAAACATAATTAAACCCATAAAGAAATGCAAGTTAATAGATAATTACAAAAAAGTGTGGCATACAAACTGAGTTTTGTTTTTAAAATACCAATACTAAAAATACTAAAATGCTAAAATGCCTGGGAAAAGAGGAAGGTTTTCACCTGGCGCCAAAAAGATAGTAATGTGGGCGCCAGGCGTACCTCATCAGGAAGGGTGTTCCATAGTTCGGGGGCCACTACCGAGAAGGCCCTCTTTCTTGTAATCGCCTTCCGGGCGTCTTTCTGAGTAGGCACCCGGAGGAGGGCCTTCGATGTTGAGCGTAGTGTACGGGTAGGTTCATATCGGGAGAGACGTTCCATCAGGTATTGTGGGCCCGTGCCGTGTAAGGCTTTATAGGTTAAAACCAACACCTTGAATCGGGCCCGGAAACATATAGGCAGCCAGTGCAGGTGGGCCAGAATCGGTGTTACATGTTCTGACCGCTTGGTCCCAGTTATCAATCTGGCCACTGCATTCTGCACGAGCTGCAGTTTCCGAACCGTCTTCAAGGGCAGCCCCACGTAGAGTTCATTGCAGTAGTCCAATTTTGAGGTTACCAGAGCATGAACAACTGAAGCAAGTTGTTCCC
Source organism: Rhineura floridana (assembly GCF_030035675.1). Taxonomy (NCBI): domain Eukaryota; kingdom Metazoa; phylum Chordata; class Lepidosauria; order Squamata; family Rhineuridae; genus Rhineura; species Rhineura floridana. The sequence continues at coordinate 235,048,067 of NC_084481.1, read as the reverse complement.
TGTCCAGATATGGGCGTAGCTGGGCCACCAGTCTAAGTTGGTAAAAAGCACTCCGTGCCACCGAGGCCACCTGTGCCTCCAGTGACAAGGACGGGTCCAAAAGGACTCCCAAGCTGCGCACTTGCTCCTTCAGGGGGAGTGTAACCCCATGCAGAGCAGGTCGAACATCCATCATCTGGTCAGGGGATCCATTTACTAACAGCATCTCAGTCTTGTCTGGATTGAGCTTCAATTTGTTCGCTCTCATCCAGTCCATTATCGTGGCCAGGCATCGGTTTAGTACCTTGACGGCGTCACCTGAAGAAGATGAAAAGGAGAAGTAGAGCTGCGTATCATCAGCATACTGATGAAAATGCACTCCAAAACTCCTAATGACAGCACCCAGTGGCTTCATATAGATGTTAAAGAGCATGGGGGACAGAACTGATCCCTGCGGAACTCCATATTGGAGAACCCAGGGCGTCGAGTAGTGCTCCCCAAGCACTACTTTCTGGAGACGACCTGCCAGATAGGAGCGGAACCACTGCCAAGCAGTACCTCCAACTCCCAAATCCTCAAGCCTCCCCAGAAGGATACCATGGTCGATGGTATCAAAAGCCGCTGAGAGGTCGAGGAGAATCAACAGGGTTACACTCCCTCTGTCTTTCTCACAACACAAGTCGTCATACAGGGCGACCAAGGCCGTCTCCGTGCCAAAACCGGGCCTGAAACCCGATTGAAATGGATCCAGATAATCGGTCTCATCCAAGAATGCCTGGAGCTGGGATGCAACCACCCTTTCCAGAACCTTGCCCAGAATTGGAATATTTGCTACCGGCCTGTAGTTATTAAGATTTTCAGGGTCTAGGGAAGATTTCTTCAGAAGTGGTCTCACTACCGCCGCCTTAAGGCAGTTCGGGACCACTCCCTCATATAATGAAGCATTAATCACTTCCCTAGCCCAGCCGGCAGTGCCATCTCTGCTAGCTTTTATTAGCCAAGAGGGGCAAGGATCTAACACAGAAGTGGTTGCACGCACCTGTCCAAGCACCTTGTCAACGTCCTCAAGCTGTACCAATTGAAACTCATCCAAAAAAACATGACTAGACTGTGCTCCGGAAACCTCATTTGATCCAACTGCTATAATATTGGAATCTAAGTCCTGACGGATGCAAGAAATTTTGTCCTGGAAGTGCCTAGCAAATTCGTCACAGCGTGCTTTAGAAAATTCAATCGCATCTCTAGGGCCAGAGTGTAATAGCCCCTTGACGGTTCGAAAGAGCTCCGCCGGACGGCAGACAGAAGATTGAATAGAGGCAATGAAATGTTGTTTCTTTGCTGCCTGCACTGCCCCAAAATACGTCTTATTATAGGCACTCACCAGTGCAAAGTTGCATTCATCAGGAGTCCATCTCCATCTGCACTCAAGCCTTCTCCTATGTTGTTTCATCGCCCTCAGCTCCGGAGTATACCATTTTCATAGAATCATTGAGTTGGAAGGGGCCTATAAGGCCATGAAGTCCAACCCCCTGCTCAATGCAGGAATCCAAATCAAAGCATTCCCGACAGATGGCTGTCCAGCTGCCTCTTGAATGCCTCCAGTGTCAGAGAGCCCACTACCTCTCTAGGTCATTGGTTCCATTATCATACTGCTCTAACAGTTAGGAAGATTTTCCTGATGTTCAGTCAAAATCTTGAGCCCATTATGCCGTGTCCTGCACTCTCGGACGATCGAGAAGAGATCCTGGCCCCCCTCTTTGTGATAGCCTTTCATGTACTTGAAGAATGCTATCATATCTCCCCTCAGCCTTCTCTTCTTCAGGCTAAACATGCCCAGTTCTTTCAGTCTCTCCTCATAGGACTTTGTTTCCAGTCCCCTGATCATCCTTGTTGCCCTCCTCTGAACCCGTTCCGGTTTGTCTGCATCCTTCTTAAAGTGCAGAGACTAGAACTGGACACAGTACTCAAGATGAGGCCTAACTAGTGCCAAATAGTGGCTTGGGACCACTCCCTCTCTTTAGGAAGTATTTGTTTCCTCCTTGGACGAACTGGGAGTCCCTGGGATGTTATTAACCAAGAAGGTCAAGGGTCAAGAACACACTCATCAACAAAGCTTGTCCAAATCTATGATGAGCCATAACAACTGATATTCATCCAATGACATCTGCGCAGACTGTGCTCTGGGCACCCCATTATTATTATTATTATTATTATTATTATTATTATTATTATTATTATTATTATTATTATTATTATTATCTTTATTTATACCCCGCCCTTTTTCCAAACTGGAACTCAAGGCGGCTTCCAGATAAAAATAAGTACATATCATTTATAAAAATATAAAACATATAAACATATAAAATCAGCATTAAAACAGGATTAAACTATTAAGATGTTAAAACCAATTACTCTTAAAATACTGCAACCCAGTTTAGGAGCATACAAGTAAAACAATAACATACAGCATCCTCTTCAGTCACTACTCTTAAAGCCTTCAGTTCCAAAGGCCTGCCGGAAGAAAAAAGTCTTTAGCTGTCGGCGGAAGGACTGCACAGAGGAGGCCATTCTTGCTCCCTAGGGAGGGAGTTCCAGAGCCTAGAGGCAGCCACCGAAAAGGCCCTATCTCATGTCCCCACTAATCGCACTTGTGAAGGTGTTGGGATCGTGAGAAGGGTCTCTCCTGAGGATCTCAGGGCCCGGGCAGGTTCATATAGGGAGATACGGTCTGACAGATAGCCTGGACCTAAGCCGTATAGGGCTTTATAGGTCATAACCAGCACTTTGAATTGTGTCCGGAAACAGACTGGCAGCCAGTGGAGCTGTTGCAACAGGGGAGTTGTATGGTCCCTGTAACCAGCCCCAGTTAACATTCTGGCTGCAGCTCGTTGCACCAGCTGAAGTTTCCCAACAGTCTTCAAAGGCAGGCCCACGTAGAGCACGTTACAGTAGTCTAAGCGGGATGCAACTAAGGCATGTGTCACCATAGCCAGATCAGACAACTGCAGGAACGGGCGCAGTTGGCGCACTAATCTTAACTGTGCAAAAGCATTCCTGGCCACCGCAGAAACCTGGGCCTCCAGGTTTAAGGCTGAGTCCAGGAGCACACCCAAACTGCGAACCTGCGTCTTCAGGGGGAGTGTAACCCCATCCAGCACAGGCTGAACCCCTATTCCCTGATCCGCCTTTCAACTGACTAGGAGCACCTCTGTCTTGTCTGGATTAAGCTTCTGCTTGTTCACCCTCATCCAGTCCACCACTGCTGTCAGACACTGGTTTAGAACCAAGACAGTTTCCTTGGAATTAGATGGAAAGGAGAAGTAGAGTTGGGTGTCATGTGCATACTGGTGGCACCAAACCCCAAATCTCCAGACAACCTCTCCCAGCAGTTTCATGTAGATATTAAATAACATGGGGGACAGAACTGAACCCTGAGGGACCCCACAGGCCAACGGCAAAGGAGTTGAACAGGAATCCCCCAGCACCACCTTCTGGGTTCGACCCTCCAGGAAGGAACGGAGCCATCGTAAAACGGTGCCCCCAAGTCCCATCCTGGTAAGGCGACCCAGAAGGATACCATGGTCAATGGTATCAAAAGCCGCTGAGAGGTCCAACAGAACCAACAGGGACACACTCCCCCTGTCCAGTTCTCTGCGTAGGTCATCTACCAAGGTGACCAAAGCCGTCTCCGTCCCATAACCAGGTCTGAAACCAGACTGAAATGGATCTAGATAATCCGTTTCATCCAGGAATCCCTGTAGTTGGGAGGCCACCACACGCTCTATTACCTTGCCCAGGAATGGGATATTAGACACTGGTCGATAATTATCCAGAATAGAGGGGTCCAGGGAGGGCTTTTTCAACAAAGACCTTACAACTGCCTCCTTTAGGCACATTGGAACTCTGCCTTGTTGTAGGGAGGCATTGGCCACTTCCTTCACACACTCGGCTAGGCCCCCTCTGGCACTCTTAATAAGCCCCATGAGACTGATCTGTCACAGCAGTAAAAGTCAACGTCCCTATGGATACAAGCAATTTTATCCTAAAAATGTCTAGCAAACATGTCACAGTAGGCTGCAACGGCTCTTCCTTTGAGCCAGAATAGAAAAGGCCACATACCCCCCGGGTAGCTCCACTGGATGACTGCCACCGAGTTGGCTCAAGAACGAGCAGGGACTTGTTGCAGAACACCACAAGCTGCAAAGGCAGTAGTGGGCAGGGGAGTGGGCAATACATCCTTCTTTGCTCGTCCCTGTGACTAGCAAATTCAAAACAAGTTATTCCTATTAAGCAAATATCCAAGTAGAACATGCTGGTATGTCAACCACATTCTCTGTGTGCTTCTTTAGTGGTTGTTCAGGGGCAGGGATTCACTAAAAACAATGCTCTAGGACCAAGGCAATCTGGGAGCACAATTTGTGATGGTCCTAATATGCTCAGTGCCAAAAACATCCTGTCCTTTTGCACCAAGGAGACTATAATAGGGTTTCTCTTAACTGTACTGTGTGAAGCAGAGGCAGTTATTGGTGTGACGTCTCTACAGAATAACAAAAATGATCTGTATTGGCAAGCAAGATGAAATGAAGATGATATCTTGCAATAGGACCATCAGTTACTTTGATGGTTTGATACAGAATATTGGCCCTTCTTGGACCAGCCTCAAGGCTCTTTTGTTGGTTTTGCTGCAAACCGTCTAGGCATGAAGGTTTCACTTCCCTCAGTTTCTCATTTTTCCAATCTTAAATTCAGTTCTGCAGCAATTTGCTCCTTGTGAAAATTTTTCAGCATTTTAGTGCGAATTTCACATTTTTGTGTAAAGTTTTGACTAATGACTACATCTTTGCAACAATTTCTCCTAATATAATGCACAATGTAATGTATTTTTGTATGTTATTTTTCACTAATATATTCATTTTTATGCACACTTTCCCCTAATATATGACTTTTTATAAGCATTGGTTGGTTGGAGAATTGCGTTGCAAAATTCGGGTATGTGCAAATTTCGAAGGGTGGCTGTGTTTCAGTTCTCAAATTGTTTTGGACAGTATGAACTTGATAGATTTGGCTTGAACTGCAAACTGAATTGAATTTCTCTCCCATCCCTAAAACCAACTAACATGTCTTCTCCTCTGACTATGACTATTATGAAAAAGTTGCTTTGTTTTGCTGTGACCATTATTCCCACTGGCCTGTTAACCTACCCAACCCTAAAAAAAAGCGTGACCTTCATAAGGGATTGAACACTCACCTCTTGTCCTGAAACTAATCCATAGGACTGAAAGCAAAAAGAATGGCAGAAGCCCCCCAAAATTCATTCCAAAAATAATTCTACACACCTGCCCCGTGCACTCTTGGTGACAGGCTCAGTGTTTCATTAAGGGCATCCATCTACTTGTCATCACACCCCTTTCCTTGCACCTGGCCAGTTCTGTTGAGAAGGCATCATAATGAGCCTCTTTTAGCAAATGATGCCTCAGTAGGATATCCATTTTGATGCCCACAGAGAAACCATGCTATACTAAATCCAAGAAACTGTTTCTCCCATAACACGACAGCTGGTTGGATGATTTTTTTTTTTTGCCTCTCACTTCTTACCTCATCACTCCTTGTTCCAAAAAAAAAAATTATGTCGCAGAACCTAGTGGCAACACAGCGGTAGGGTGATGACCATGGTTCCACCCAATGCCAGCAAAAGCTTTTTCATTCTACACCATAACAGACAAGACAAAGATAAAACGGCAGCTGTCAGAGGCTCCTGAGGCACCATAATTATGAAAATATTATTTTCTGTTTCCGCAGCAGTATTTTCCACCAGAGATCCATCGCTCACAGTTTCCCACAGCCCCTCCCAAATCTCATAACTGTGTGAGAACTGGTGGCCACAATGCAATCTAAAGAACAAAGATGGAGAGAGATGAACTAAATGAGGCTGTCCATAACGTTACATCTTTTAAATATCTTTTCCAGGCTTCTCTGTTATGTAGTTATGGAACATTAAAATGGGAGCATCATTATGCACTGTGCGAGTCTCCCAGACCATTTTTCTTTGTGACACCTCGAGTCGTACATTAAGCCTGGAAAACAGTATTCTCCATTACCCAACAAATGAAATGCCCGTACGCAGGGCTGGTTCTAAAGGGCGGCCAGGTTGGGCACTGGCCCAAGGGCCCCGGAGCTACAGGAGCCCCTGAGGGGCCCCTGAGGGGCCCTCAGCTCCCCTTCTGTGATCCACGCCCCCCACTTACCTGTCAGCCAGCTTTTTAGCATTGCCCTTAATGAAGATGGCGGCCGCAGCTTCCCTAAGGTACTGAAGCTGCTGCCGCCATCTTAGTTGATGGCAGAGATGTGCATGCATAGTACACACATGTGCTATCAACAAAGATGGTGGCAGAGGCTTCAGTCCCCTTAGGGAAACCGCGGCCGCCATCTTCATTAAGGGCAATGTTAAAGACTAGACAGGTAGGGGGGCCATGGGGGGTGGGGGGCGTGCATGCACACATATGCACACGCGCGCACACACACCCACACACTGGGGGGCCAGGGCAAGCTGATGCCCAAGGGCCCCCGCATGCCTGGAGCCGGCCCTGCCCATATGCTTTAACATAGGGCCAGATGGCTGTAAAAAGGGGTGGAAGCTCTATGTTGATCACTGGCTGAAACATGCATTCTGTTTCAAACTTGTTTCCTTTCATGACCTGCAAAACAGAAAATGCAAACTAGCATGCTCTTAAGCATCCGCTAGACAGTTCTGACTAGTACTACAGTTCTGATTAGTGCCAGTCTCAGTCTCAGATAACCATTATGGGTAGGGTTACCATCATTTTGTCATTTCAAAAAGAGTACATTTGGCTTCGATAAGTGAAAAGTAAGAGTATGCTGTTGCACCATCTCAAAAAGAGTACATGTACTCTTAAAAGAGTACGGTTGGTAACCCTAATTATGGGTGTGGGGTGACGGATGAGTTATTTCCTGCCATTGCACCACAAAGTGACATTGCTTCAACAGGAACATGAGGAAGAGGCCTTATACCGAGTCACACCATTGCTCCATCTAGCTCAGTATTGCCTACACTGACTGGAAGCAGCTCTCCAGGGTTTCAGATGGGGGACCTTCCCAACCCTACCTGGAGATGCCATCACAGATTGAACCTGTGGCCTTTTGTATGCAAAACAGATGCTCTACCACTGATCCACGGGACTTCCCTTGGCGCAGAACTTTCTCTCCTCTCATTGTGTTGTATTCCGCATGCCCTGTTCCCTCATGTAGAGCTGAGCCTCCAGATTCCCCCCCCTCTTCTTTTTGCCCCTGCTGCAGTCCTGTGTTAGGAGACCCATCAGAGAGTAGTTGTATATAACCATATTAAATAAATAGCATTGCCAACACCTGTGTGGACCCTGGATCCAATAGGCAAGGTTCAAAAGAGAACAGAGAGATCCTTGCCCTTTTTCCTCCACCTTTTAACATTCAAGAATGTATGAAGCCTGCAAAGGAATTGCATTAATTGTTTTTAATTTTAAAATGGTTGCTTTTCTGTTTCCCCCCCTCCATATTCTTTCCTTTTACTGTCTGAATTAAGGCTGGAGACAGGTAGCCATTGGTTCTGACAGTGGAGGCACTTTTTAAAAAAAAAAAAAGGCTTGCTCACAGTCTGTGTTTTCCCATTTTTGCAGCTGGTGAACAGGTTTGGCAGGTTTTTGCATTGCTTCAAAAACCTGCCAAACATCTTTGATCAGAAGCAATCATTCAACAAAAGAAACAGACAGGATAGGCACAGCATGGGATGAGAAGAAGGATCTCTCAAACCACTCTTGGTTCTGTTAAAAACTAGCCAGCTACACACATGGGACAAAATGCAGGCATTTCAGTTTAGAACAGGGAAAAAATGAAATTGACAAAGCAGAAGTGATTTATGACTAAGGGCACTTGCAGAGAAGCAAGCATTATATTACTCTCTCCACAGCAAGGGATGTGAGGCTCATCCATTTGCCAGTTTGCCCCATGCTCATATTTTATAAATGTAAAACATAGTCAGTGACCTTCCCCTTCACAGTGGAAAGATACTGGCTAGGTAGAAGAATTTTTGAAGCAGAAAACGGGACCTTTATCCCAGTAAAATATGGCTCAGATACTATCTACACCTCCTTTAATTCACCAGAATGAAACACGGTCAGAAATATTTAAGGCCGCTATCTACAACATGCAATCTGGCTCTTACAAATATTCATTTGGCAACCCACAATTCACCTCGACCCAGAATACGTGTTGCTGATTTCCATTTGGAGGAGTCTGCCAAACAGCAGCCAAAACCGTTCTCTTTCTGTAGACTATGTGCAACAGAAAAACTGCAAGGAATATCTTGCGCAATTTGTTGGTTTTGGCATCCGAGATGAAATGGCCTACTTCTTGAATGCAGGTTCATAATGTGTAAGAGGACTATATTGGTGTGTGTTTTTCCCCATCATATGCAAATCCCATTTAGAAACAAGCAGATGAAAATTCAGGCCTCCTTCAGGTACAAAATTAGTCAAGAAAATATTTTAGGGGAAGGCTTGGCTGTACAGCGAGTGATGGCTGGCAGGCGTGATCAGGGTCCCAAACCAACTTTATTTTTAAAACAAAGCACAGCACTGTCTCTTAGGTGAAATCTTTCCAGATCCTCTCCTCCTCTTCTGCACTAACTCACCCATCCCATCAATGGCTGAGTGCATATGACCCATACCTGTGAAGTCATTACTGACCGGTGATCAGAGCTTAGAAAAGTTACTTTTTTGAACTATAACTCCCATCAGCCCCAGCCAGCATGGCCACTGGATTGGGCTGATGGGAGTTGTGGTTCAAAAAAGTAACTTTTCCAAGCTCTGCAGGTGATCTCTGAGAGGGCGTAAAAGGTTCTGGGCCCAAACTAGGGTCTGGACAACAGAGGGCCCCCGAAAAATACAGAACCTGGCTATTCCTGGTTTAAGGCATAACTGGTGAGATTGCTCCAAAGTGTGTCATAAATATACGATAACCATCTTCCAATGGACCCCAGGGAATGGGTCTAGGGTTAAGGGTCTTTTAAGTTGATGACTCCCAATGCAAAGGTGGTCTGGGTTCAACTACTATGAAGGACTATGACGCGTACACCATCACTTTTGAAATTCACTCTGCTTAAATATTAAGACAGGTGCTGTCTTTGTTGTCTTTTTGGTGCCTAGTGAAGACTTGCCTCGTTCAACAAGCCTTCCAAGTAGATACCTTAATCCAGTCTGCATCCTTACAGAAAGTGTTTTTTTAAGATGTTTTGTTTTTAAAATGTTTTCATCATTTGTCTGCTGCCCCGGGCTCCCTTTGGGAGGAAGGGTGGGAAGGTAGCAGTAGTAATGGGAAAAAATGGAAATGGACTGCCTTCAAGTCGATCCCGACTTATGGCGACCCTATGAATAGGGATTTCATGGTAAGGGGTATTCAGAGGGGGTTTCCCATTGCCTCCCTCCGAGGCTAGTCCTCCCCAGATGGCTAGGGCCTGCTCAGCTTGCCACAGCTGCACAAGCCTTTCCTTGTCCGCAACTGCCAGCTGGGAGGCAACTGGGCTCCTTGGGACTCTGCAGCTTGCCCACGGCTGCACAGGCGACAGGGCACGTAACCCCTGAGCCACTCCCTGTGGGGGTGATCTTTAGCTGGCCCTTGGCACCCAGGAGACACGAGTGGGGATTTGAACTCGCAGGCTCTGCACTCCCAGCCAGGCTGTCCTCCCCACTGTGCTACACCAGCTGTTAGTAGTACTAGTAGTAGTAATACATAACCTCCATACACAGATTTCACAGAGAAGAACAGGGACACTGTTGTGTATTCATAACACCTTATTCTTAGACCGAGGACCTTTGAATATACATGCACATCCATGTGTGGATGCATGTACATGCACACAGATGCACATACACAAACACACATAGCAAATTACGACATAGGAGGGCTGGCCCAAGAGAATTTGCCCCCGGAGACGGTCCAACAAATGCCCTTCCCTTGTCAGTGGGTGGTATTCAACCAAGTTCTACGCAAAGCACACCCATTGAAATTTATTTTATTTTTTTATTTATTAAATTTATTAGTCGCCCATCTGGCTGGATGTCCAGCCACTCTGGGCAACGTACAAAATAAAAACATACAAATACATTAAAACATTAAAAATCTCAACAACAATAATAAAACCTAGCCCACCCCAGAAGCCTGCCTGAAGAGCCAGGTTTTCAAGGCCCGGCAGAAGCTCATCATAGAGTGGGCATGGCGGAGATCATTTGGGAGGGAATTCCACAAAGTGGGGACCACAATTGAAAAAGCCCTCTCCCTAGTCCCCACCAGTCTAGCTGTTTTAACTGGTGGGATACAGAGAAGGCCTTTTGAGGCTGATCTTGTTGGGCGGCATCGCTGCTGATGCTGGAGGCACTCCTTCAGATAGATTGGGCCGAAACCGTATAGGGTTTTAAAGGTCAGAACCAACACCTTGAACTGGGCCCAGAAAACAATCGGTAACCAGTGCAACTCCTTTAGCACTGTAGTGATGTGATCTCGCCAGCAGCTACCTTTAATCAGGCGAGCTGACGCATTCTGTACCAGTTGCAGCTTCGGACCGTTTTCAAGGGTAACCCCACGTAGAGCGCATTACAGTAGTCTAGGCGACAGGAGACCAGGGCATGTACCACCGATGGGAGCAGATGGTTGGGAAGGTAGGGGCGCAGCCTCCGTATCAGATGGAGTTGATACAGTGCCGCCCGGCTCACAGCCAAGACCTGAGCCTCCATGGACAGCTGGGAGTCAAGAATGACCCCCAGGCTGCGGACCTGGTCTTTCAGGGCAGTTGTACCCCATTGAACACCAGGTCAACATCCCCCAACCTTCCCTTGTCTCCCACAAACTGTACCTCAGTTTTGTCAGGGTTCAGCTTCAGCTTATTCCTTCCCATCCAGCCACTCACCGACTCCAGGCACTTGGATAGGGTTTCTACAGCTAACCTCGGTGAAGATTTGAATGAGAAACAGAGCTGCATGTCATCCGCATACTGGTGACACTGCAGCCCAAATCCTCTGATGATAGCCCCCAGCGGCTTTATATAGATGTTGAACAGCATCGGGGAGAGGATGGAGCCCTGTGGCACCCCACAAGTGAGAGGCCAAGGATCCGAAACCTCATCCCCCAATGCTACTCTCCGGTACCTACCAGAGAGGAAGGAATGGAACCACTGCAATACAGTGCCCCCCATGCCTAACCTCTTCAGGCGGTCCAGAAGGATACCGTGGTCAACGGTATCAAAAGCCGCTGAGAGATCCAGGAGGACAAGGAAGGTGCATTTGCCCCTATCCAACACCCTCCTCTTATCATCCACCAAGGCGACCAAGGCCGTTAATGAACCTGTTAGTCATATCCATTAACTTCAATGGATCTGCTCTAGCACTGAATACCACTCGATATGCCTAACATCCAAAGTTAACCAGATTTCACTTCCTGGGAGCTAACAACAACAACAACAGCAATAAACAATTTACTGCCCTTTCATGACACTCCAGATCAGCTGCCTTCAGTGACTAATGGCAAAGCTAGTCCTCCTTCTCTGCCTTTGGCTTTATTCGTTTACTCATATCACAGTTCAGTGGCAGAGCACCTGAGGCAGGTGCCATCTCTGTTATCTTTTTGGCGCCTACTGAAGAGCTTCCTCTTTCAACAAGCCTTTTAAGTAGAGACCTTATCCCAGTCTGTGTCTGTGTTGGAATTGCTTTTTAAGATGTTTTTTAACCTTTTTTTTAAAAAAAAATGTTTTTAAACTTTTTTTTAAAAAAAAGATGTCTCAAAAGTTTTTTAAAATGTTTTTAAAGATTTTTGTTTTAATGTATTTTAAAGTCTGTTTTATGATGTTTTAAAGTTTTTTTAATGCTTTTGTGTGCCACCCTGGGCTCCTGCTGGGAGGAAGGGCGGGATAATAATAATCTTTATTGTTACGGTCAATGACCAGCATGGAAGGGCAGGATATCAATCAAATAATAAATAAATAAGGTCCCAGGTTCAATCCCCAACATCTCCCTTGCCTGAAACTCTGGAGAGCTGCTGCTGTGGACAGTACTGAGCTGGATGAGCCAATGGTCTGACTCACCACAAGACAGTTTCCTCTGTTCCTTTCTAATGCAGTAACTGGGAGGGGGGAAAACCACAACTGATTTCCTCCCTAAGGGATGCATGAGACGGGCAAACGACTGTCCTTCACTGGTCTCTGAAGCAGGGTGCATGAGCAAATGGACCATAACTGTTTTTCTAAACGTAATAGCATGCTTAACTATCCGCTGATATAATGGTTGCAGCTCAAACCCTCAAGTCAGTTCCATTAATTTTCTGACTGAGCCTTTATGGGGGAAGGATGGGGGGGGGGGAAATGGCATCCTGCATGCGTGTACATATGCTCATTTATTTTTGTTTAAAGTTTAGGGTGCCCTTCAGTAAAGATACAGCAGGGTGGTATACAACAGTGCAAAATCACAAATCCAAACACAAAACCAGAACAGCTTAACGTTCAGAAGGGAGGATGATTCACCAGCTCAAATAAGGTGCAGGAATAAAATATGTTCACCTGGTACCGGAATGACATCATTGTTGGTGCCAGGCTAAGGATGGGCGACAAATTTGATTCAGTTCACATTTCATTCCGAATCTATCAAATCGCACTTTCCAAAACAATTTCAGAACTGAAATACAGCCATCCTTTGAAATTCACACTTAATCAAATTTTACAATACAGTCCACCAACCAACCGATGTTTACCAATGGAGTTTGGTATATTTCAGCAGAGTGCAGAAATGAATATCCTAGGAAGACCATTGGCTGAAAGAACAAAGAAACTGACGATTTATTACTACTAGGAAATAAAGTTTCTCTGACTACATCGTCAGTGTGACTCTTGTAGAGCTATGAGGCTCACACTCACAGGCACTATCTCTGACTAACTAGAAAGGAAGAAGAAAGTAAAGCCTGAGGAAAAATGAACAAGTAGTAACCAAAGAAGGAATCAGTGAGGGAAGAATAAGTTGCCTTTCTGTATTTCGCCTCCCTGTGGTTCAGGTTACAAGTGTTGGTACTTTACTCCGAACGTGTACTAGACACAGATCCAGATAATCTCTCTTTTTTTTAGTTTTTATCATGATTTGTTTGTGGGGAGGTTATACAACATCATGTCAAGCAATTGTTGTCCCACACTTTCCGGTACATTCAGCCTCACTTACTTTACCACAAAACGTCCAGGTGTTTTTTGCACCAGATCCACTTTAACTGCACAACCTGAATTTGCTGGTATGTGATTAGATCCCACCCCCAAAACAGCAACCGCCTGGAAGGAGCCTAGAGTAAAAAAGAAGCACCTGCACACTGCCCTGCCCATCAATCAGAGATTTAACTTATAGAGACCAGGAAGAGAAGGACCTAAAATGTGAAGAACCCTACTGCATGTTTGTGTGCACAGACAGCATTTTTAAAAGGCATCTCCACCATCTTCTCAAAAGGCAAGACTGGAACAAAATAGGATAGTGATTTACCAGGGACGTATACCAGCTGAATGGGGTGATGAGAACAGTTGGCCCATCTGTTATACTTGGGAAGAGATGCGAGGGCAGAGAGGAGAGGCTTGCGTGGCAATGACTTCATGGCCTGAGGCTGGAAACTAACCATTTCATGCTATCTGGGGCTGTGTGTGCTTAAGCCTTCAGAAGAGAGACCAATGGGGATGTGTAGCATCATTCCATGTGGTTGGCGGGCACTGTCAGGTGCACAGTACCTGCACAGGTCCTGCTTTCAGGCTTCCCAGAAGAGGCCCACTGTGACAACAGGATGGTGGACTTGGCAGGTCTTTGGCCATATCCAGCAGCCAGAATCTTCTGATGTTCTTATGTTCTTACACACACAGTATCTGGTCTGGGTCCTGGAACAGCCACTCCCAGACCTGGTCTGGCCCTGACAGTGGACTACACAGAGATAAGCTGTTCTTTTTCAATGAGTCTGCTAGGCCTGATTGGGAAGAATGAAGCCTCTGTGCATATCAGATGGTCTGTCTGTGAGAAGATGCCCTTTTCCTCATCAGGATGTTTGGTGGCTTAGGGACATGCACAACTGCCCCAAGGGATTTTTCTACTCTTATTGAATGCTCTTCGCTTCTCTTCAAATTACTCGGGGGGGGGGAATCACCCTTTGAACCTTCAAATTTGAAACAAATTTAGCTTCAAGCAAAATCCAACATAACCAAGGAAAGTGAACGCACTTCCCTCAAGAATTTGCATTTGTTTAATCCAAACTTTTTCAGCTTCCCTGAAAATTCCACAAACATTTCAGCCTGATGAAGAACCCCAAGATTCACTCTGAAATTAACTTTAAGGCAATTTTTTAGGCAACTGTGGGAACCCCAAGATTTCTCCTGAGAAAGGAGTGACCAAGGTAAACAAACACAGAGCAAAACAGGGTGCTTCCAGACAGGTGTTAATCTGCAAACTGGTCATTAGCACTGTCATTGCAACAGGAGTTTTTTACGTACTGGATTTTCCCCATAAAAGGTAAATCCAGATTAATTGGATGGGAAATACAGGCTGGCATGTTGATGCCAATGACATCTTGTGGATGCTGCAAAAAACCCATCCCACCATAAACCTTTAGTGTGGCGTGGCACCTACCCTGTGGAATTCCCTCCCCTTAAATATTAGACAGGTGCCATCTCTGTTATCTTTTTGGCACCTGCTGAAGACCTTCCTCTTTCAACAAGCCTTTTAAGTAGAGACCTTATCCCAGTCTGCATCTGTGATGGAATTGCTTTTTAATATGTTTTTTAAACCTTTTTTTAAAAGAAAAACAATGTTTTTAACCTTTTTATAAAAGAAAGTCTTGATCACTTTTTTAAAGATGTTTTATTTTAATGTATTTTAAAGTCTGTTTTTATGATGGTTAAAGTGTTTTTGTTGCTTTTGTTTGCTGCCCTGGGCTCCTGCTGGGAGGAAGGGCAGGATATAAATCAAAATATAAAAAATAATAAATAAAAGAAACACCCAAAGAGGAAATGAGAAGAAGAAAAAAGCTAACTTGTGTGACTAAAAAGAGGGTGCTCTGCTCTAGAAATTTCTTTTCAGAGAACAAGTAAATTTTAGCAGCATACCAGAGGAAAGCTTTGACGAAGAACCCCACAGAGCCCTTGTGGATATCACACGCTACAAAGTTGTCTACCATCTTTTGCAACTGGCTCGTCTTTCCCTTCTGGGGCCAATTCAAGGTGCTGGTTCTGACCTCGAAAACCTTTGAATGGCCCAGCTACCTGTTTCATTCCAAGCCTCTGCCCTCCATTTGCATTTGCATAAAGCAGTTGGTTTTCCTCCATCAGAGTCATAAATACAAGTCAAAATGCGCAGCGCATTAAAAGCCTAAATGAATTGTGAATAAATATTGATGCTACTGGCTCAAATGAAACTAAATGCAGCTCTCTAATCTTATTGAGAGCAGAGACCCAGGAAAGAATTATGAATGGTGCTTGGCAATTGGGGGGGGGGCAGGGGGAGAGAGATGCCAAGAATCTTAAATAGAATCATCTATTGCAAGAGCTTCTCTTAAGGCCATAATAACAAAATTACCACAGGCCTAACCACAAGTGCCAAAGACACTTGAAGAGAGACACTGCTTACAAGTGCCTGTACGCTAATGCTAGGAGCCTCCGAACCAAGATAGGAGAACTGGAGTGCTTGGTCTTAGAGAAGAGCATTGATATAGTGAGCATAACCGAGACCTGGTGGAATGGAGAAAACCAGTGGGATACGGTTATCCCTGGATATAAACTATATCGGAAGGACAGGGAAGGACGTATTGGTGGCGGAGTCGCTCTATACGTGAAAGAAGGCATTGAATCCAGCAAGCTCGAAACCCCAAAAGAGGCAGACTCCTCCACAGAATCGTTGTGGGTGGTGATACCGTGCCCCAGGAGGGACTTAATACTGGGAACGATCTATCGTCCCCCTGATCAAAATGCTTAGGGAGACCTTGAGATGAGATATGAAATTGAGGAAGCATCCAAACTAGGAAATGTGGTAGTAATGGGTGACTTCAACTACCCGGACATAGACTGGCTGCATATGTGTTCCAGTCATGACAAAGAAGCAAAGTTTCTAGATATTCTAAATGACTATTCCCTAGATCAGTTGGTCATGGAACCGACCAGAGGGACGGCAACCCTGGACTTAATCCTCAGTGGGGACCGGGACCTGGTGCGAGATGTAAGTGTTGTTGAACCGATTGGGAGCAGTGACCACAGTGCTATTAAATTAAACATACATGTAACTGGCCAATTGCCAAGAAAATCCAACACGGTCACATTTGACTTCAAAAGAGGAAACTTCACAAAAATGAGGGGATTGGTAAAAAGAAAGCTGAAAAACAAAGTCCAGAGGGTCACATCACTCGAAAATGCTTGGAAGTTGTTTAAAAACACTATATTAGAAGCTCAACTGGAGTGCATACCGCAGATCAGAAAAGGTACCGCCAGGGCCAAGAAGATGCCAGCATGGTTAACGAGCAAAGTCAAGGAAGCTCTTAGAGGCAAAAAGTCTTCCTTCAGAAAATGGAAGTCTTGTCCGAATGAAGAAAATAAAAAAGAACACAAACTCTGGCAAAAGAAATGCAAGAAGACAATAAGGGATGCTAAAAAAGAATTTGAAGAGCACATTGCTAAGAACATAAAAACCAACAACAAAAAATTCTATAAATACATTCAAAGCAGGAGACCATCTAGGGAGACGATTGGATCCTTGGATGATAAGGGAGTCAAAGGTGTACTAAAGAACGATAAGGAGATTGCAGAGAAGCTAAATGAATTCTTTGCATCTGTCTTCACAGTGGAAGATATAGGGCAGATCCCTGAACCTGAACTAACATTTGCAGGAAGGGATTCTGAGGAACTGAGACAAATAGTGGTAACGAGAGAGGAAGTTCTAAGCTTAATGGACAATATAAAAACTGACAAATCACCGGGCCCGGATGGCATCCACCCGAGAGTTCTCAAAGAACTCAAATGTGAAATTGCTGATCTGCTAACTAAAATATGTAACTTGTTCCTTGGGTCCTCCTCCGTGCCTGAGGACTGGAAAGTGGCAAATGTAACGCCAATCTTCAAAAAGGGATCCAGAGGGGATCCCGGAAATTACAGGCCAGTTAGCTTAACTTCTGTCCCTGGAAAACTGGTAGAAAGTATAATTAAAGCTAGATTAACTAAGCACATAGAATAACAAGCCTTGCTGAAGCAGAGCCAGCATGGCTTCTGCAAGGGAAAGTCCTGTCTCAGTAACCTATTAGAATTCTTTGAGAGTGTCAACAAGCATATAGATAGAGGTGATCCAGTGGACATAGTGTACTTAGACTTTCAAAAAGCTTTTGACAAGGTACCTCACCAAAGACTTCTGAGGAAGCTTAGCAGTCATGGAATAAGAGGAGAGGTCCTCTTGTGGATAAGGGATTGGTTAAGAAGCAGAAAGCAGAGAGTAGGAATAAACGGACAGTTCTCCCAATGGAGGGCTGTAGAAAGTGGAGTCCCTCAAGGATCGGTATTGGGACCTGTACTTTTCAACTTGTCCATTAATGACCTAGAATTAGGAGTGAGCAGTGAAGTGGCCAAGTTTGCTGATGACACTAAATTGTTCAGGGTTGTTAAAACAAAAAGGGATTGCGAAGAGCTCCAAAAAGACCTCTCCAAACTGAGTGAATGGGCGGAAAAATGGCAAATGCAATTCAATATAAACAAGTGTAAAATTATGCATATTGGAGCAAAAAATCTTAATTTCACATATACGCTCATGGGGTCTGAACTGGCGGTGACCGACCAGGAGAGAGACCTCGGGGTTGTAGTGGACAGCACGATGAAAATGTCGACCCAGTGTGCGGCAGCTGTGAAAAAGGCTAATTCCATGCTAGCAATAATTAGCAAAGGTATTGAAAATAAAACAGCCGATATCATAATGCCGTTGTATAAATCTATGGTGCGGCCGCATTTGGAATACTGTGTGCAGTTCTGGTCGCCTCATCTCAAAAAGGATATTATAGAGTTGGAAAAGGTTCAGAAGAGGGCAACCAGAATGATCAAGGGGATGGAGCGACTCCCTTATGAGGAAAGGTTGCAGCATTTGGGGCTTTTTAGTTTAGAGAAAAGGCGGGTCAGAGGAGACATGATAGAAGTGTATAAAATTATGCATGGCATTGAGAGGGTGGATAGAGAAAGGTTCTTCTCCCTCTCTCATAATACTAGAACTCGTGGACATTCAAAGAAGCTGAATGTTGGAAGATTCAGGACAGACAAAAGGAAGTACTTCTTTACTCAGCGCATAGTTAAACTATGGAATTTGCTCCCACAAGATGCAGTAATGGCCGCCAGCTTGGATGGCTTTAAAAGAAGATTAGACAAATTCATGGAGGACAGGGCTATCAATGGCTACTAGCCATGATGGCTGTGCTGTGCCACCCTAGTCAGAGGCAGCATGCTTCTGAAAACCAGTTGCCGGAAGCCTCAGGAGGGGAGAGTGTTCTTGCACTCGGGTCCTGCTTGTGGGCTTCCCCCAGGCACCTGGTTGGCCACTGTGAGAACAGGATGCTGGACTAGAGGGGCCACTGGCCTGATCCAGCAGGCTCTTCTTATGTTCTTATG
Source organism: Rhineura floridana (assembly GCF_030035675.1). Taxonomy (NCBI): domain Eukaryota; kingdom Metazoa; phylum Chordata; class Lepidosauria; order Squamata; family Rhineuridae; genus Rhineura; species Rhineura floridana. The sequence continues at coordinate 235,029,412 of NC_084481.1, read as the reverse complement.
TTCTTAACAGCCCAGCTTTTTATTCTCTTCTACTTTTGGTTACTCTAAGACTTCCAGAATTTTTCTGACCTAAGTGAAAGGTCTCCTCTTTTTCCTTTTAAGGTTTTTGGCATGATGCTTTTTTATATAGTTTTAGACTAGAGAGGTAGCTTGGTCATGCTTGGGATATATATATATATATAATGCATTGTTAAGTTTAAATTTCTTGTTGGTCTGTCGTCTAACCTGTGTTTGGCCAACAGTGAAACAGAGGTGTCAAACTTCTGATTTCATCTCCTTGAAGGGGGAATGTGTAAAGATGATCTGGTCTTGCCTAACAAACATGGCTGTGTGGCCAGTGCCAGCGCCAAAGGGTGGCCAGGTTGGGCCCTAGCTGAGGGCCCCTGAAGGGCCCTTCATTAGGGTGGGAGAGTAGCTCTCCCCTTCTGCGATCTGCGGCATAGTCCCTGCTGTGGATTGTAGGGAGGGAGCGTCCAGGCCACCCGCCCATTTGATCGCTCCACCTACCTCTCCTGTTTTCTGCTGCTGCACATGCTGCACGCACAGGGGTACCATCAACCAAGGTAGTGGTGGAGGCTTCTCTAAGGGGCTGATGCCCCCACCGCCATCTTGATTGATGGCAGGCATGTGTGCGCATGTGCCCGGGGCAGGCTGGTGCCCAAGGGTCCAGTCATGCTTGGCACCAGCCCTATCTGTGGCAATGCATTGTGGGGGGGAACATCTTGCCTGAATAAGGGCCTCTAGTAGGCTTTGAGACTAGTAGTTCTCACAGTTGAATCCAGTTAATCAAGCAGACAGTGGGAACACCTGCTTATCAGCTTGGTGGTGATGTCTCAAGGCCACAGGCCTGGGAAGGGTTGAGAAACTGTGCGACCGTCAGGCACAAAAGCTCCAGAAGATTTCATCATTAGGAAGCCCTCCAATTGGCTGATTGATTCCTGGCTGCTGCTGGGATTTTTCTCATGAAAGTAGAGTTGAGTGTGTGGTCTGAGCATGCTCAATGCCTCCCTAATGTCTGCTGTACCTGATGTTAAGTATCCATCTTCCTAATGCTATCCTGGCCATGCATCTCTGGAGGAGACGTGGAACTACGCAGTTATTCTGCCTGTCTTCCCTGTGGTTTAGTACAGAATAGGTTAAGCAGACTTGTTATTTTAGCCTGTGACCTGAACTCTCTGTAATTTGTATTTTAGCTAACCTTCTGGGTGTTTGGTTTAAGGAATTGTTTCGCTGCTATGTTTTTGCATTTATTTTTTCATTTTGAGTAAAAGCTCACTCTTATTTACCAGTCTGTGTTCATTGCAGGGAAATTTTGGCTCTGAATCCGGTACCTTGATCATTGAGCCACAAGCTACTGTATTATTGTCTTTTTGCCTTAGGCTCCGACTCAAGGGGTGCAGTTGGTTCCTTGTCCCTTGGGATCCTTGGTAGGTCTGTTTTCTGGCACTTTGGGTATCCCCTTGGCTGAGAGTGGGAGACCAGGTTAAGGGGTAGTGGCAGTCTACCTACCTTACAGGGTTGGTGTTTGGCTTAACTCATCCCTGGTAAGGGAGGCATGGTTGTGCCTGCCAGGATCAATTGCCCTAGAGTAGGAGGGTTGGCCCGGGAGTTCCTCACAGGGGCCCATCAGGTCCAACATCCTCATCCTGAGCTCCTGCTGGGAGGAAGGGCGGGATATAAATCAAATAATAAATAAATATAAATATAAATAAATCTTACAATGGCCAGCCAGAGCTCTATGGCGAGCATAAGACCTGAGCACAAGAGCTCACTCTCCGCATGGGTTCCCCAGGAACTGATATTTATACAAGCATTCCATTGATCTCTCAAACCGGGTCTCCTGTTGTGTTGCTTTAACGGGATTGTAATATTCTATATTTCAGTTATGGATGTTTATATTTTAATGCATGTGTAACTGGCTTTTATACTTTGTAAACTGCTTAGGTGCCTCTTTTGGCATTAAGTTGTGTACAGCAGCAGCAGCAGCAACAAAATGCTTCCAACGGTGGAGGTAGTCCATGGCCATTATAGCTGGTAGCCACTGATAGCCCCACGAATTTGGCAGAGAAGATCCCTCGTTTGATCCAGAATTAAAGCCATCAGGCTCAGAACGACGTCTGGATTCTTTGCAGTTTAGGCTTTGCATCAGCCCCAACAAAGAGGTGTTATCATTTAATTCTCCATTGTAGAAGGGCTCTTCCTCAAAGGGTCCTATCACATGATGGCTATGCTCTGCCTCCATGGTCATCATCACCATCACTGGTGATCACTCACCGCCGAGTAAGACTGTCTTCCAGGGTAAGATCTTTAAGAGTGGGTCCGTAAGTGACTGTGGAGGCCAATTCTGGATCCACACAGCCTCCCACAGTGAGGACAGGTTTCCAGATGGAAGATGGTCACGATGAGGATTTGTTTGACATGCCTTCTGTTTAGCTCGTTTGTCCCTTTCACCCTGTACTCGTGCTTCTTCAAAGTCCATAGCACCTTTGATAATGGCCGACCTCCAATTGGGATGCTCATGGGCCAAGGCTTCCCAGTTCTCGATGCTCATGTTACATTTTTTTAGATTAGCTTTGAGAGCATCTTTAAACCTCTTTTGCCGTCCACCGATATTCTGTTTTCCATCCTTAAGTTGGGAGTAAAGTAGCTGCTTTGGAAGACGGTGATCAGGCATTCGAACAACATGGCCGGTGCAGTGAAGTTGATGTTGGAGGATCATTGTTTCAATACTGGTGGTCTTTGCTTCTTCCAATATGCCAACATTAGTCCGCCTATCTTCCCCAATAATTTGCAGAATTTTCCAGAGGCAGCGTTGGTGGAATCTTTCAAGAAGTTGGGAGTGGCATTTAGGAGGCAGTTTGTCTCCAAATACCAGTTGCTGGAAACTCCATAAGGGAAGAGTGCTCTTGTGCTGGGGTCCTGCTTGTGGGCTTCCTGTAGACATCTAGTTGGCCACTGTGAGGCCAGGATGCTGGACTAGATGGGCCACTGGCCTGATCTAGCTGGGCTCTTCTTGTGTTCTTATGTGCTGCTGACCTGTACAGATAAGAGGATGGAGCATTAATCTGAGGTGCTATTTGTTTTTCAGGCAGCTGAGCCACGACAGTACCTCCGTCATTTACTGGGATTCAACATGGGAAGAGAAGCGTGGCTTCCCAGTCCCAGTCTACCCTGTGTGGGCTGCAAGGCTTAATGCCTTGGCAAGCACGATGGACAGAGCTTGCATGGGGACACCTTTCCTCCAACCTGATCAACCCTGAACTTTCAGTATGCTTGTGTTTGTCAGTCTGGAACACACACATATACATATTATTGTATTATATGCTAGTCTGGGACCCTCCGTCTCTTTACAGCAGAAGGAGTAATTTCATCCAGGGGCAGGGGAGCTCAAGCCTGGGGGCTCAATGTAGCCCTCCAGGTCTCTGTATCTGGCCCTCAGGACTTGCCTGGCTGCAGTGCATCCTTCAACAAAATCGCAGGGGGGGGGTAAAGAAGCCACTGACTTTTGCATGCCTGGAAAGTAACGGCCTATACGAAAGTAAGAGTCGCATCTATTGCTCTGCCCACCTTTGCCTCTGGCCCTATTGCACTGCCCACTACTGCTGTGCAGCCTCTGAAAGGTTGACCATGTGGGGATGTGGGCCTTAAAAGCAAAAAAAGGTCCCCATCCCTGCCCTGACCCTTTGACCAAATTGTGTTTACCTCTGTTCATCATGAAGGCAATAAGCATATAGCAAGATGCAGGGTCGGCGCCGGAGGGCAGCCAGGTTGGGCCCTGGCTGAGGGCCCCTGAAGGATCCCTCATTAGAGTAGGAGGATGTTGAACTTTGTAAGAGCTGTTGAACTTTTAGTTGCTTTTTAAAATGTGAGAGAGCGAGAGAGGTAGATTATTATAAGAATAGACTCCATCACAGAAGACTTTGACGGATGTTAGTTGGAGTTGGATCTTGACAGGCAACGAGAATGAGCAACGGCGATGCCGCTCTAAAGACATTAGGTTGCAAATGCTGTTTATTTTCTGTCAGCTTTAAACTACGCAGTAAATAACACATTATAAAAGACATCCAGAAATAACATTAGGCTCAAATGGAACCATCCATTACTTTTTCTTTCTCAAGCATTTTAGGAGATACTTTGTTGTTCCCTGAAGTATTTCCACTTATTTTGCTCCTTGTCAATTGTTTTTCCCTAAAGGGACTCTCTTGTTGGCTCTGGTGGTTGCAGGCCTTTTGCAAAAGGAAGAAAAGAAATGCATACATATATTCCCCGCCCCCCAGATGAAACAAGGATAGAATAATTTTTAAATTCATTCCCACCCCTTCTTTCATCTGGAATCTGATTCAGAATCCCACATGCCTTTGATTCTCCTAGAAAGTGCTCTTGTGAGTGAGAGGCTCTTCACACAAAAATACACAGAGGTTTGCTAAAGGAGGCTAACTTTTGCATCATCATCCTGTGTTCATAGTATTCTGCAAGTGGTGTCCAGAATATGAGGGCTTCCAGATGGTTGCTATTTTCCAGTGTGGGATTCAATCACATACCAGCAAATTCAGATTGCACAATTAACATCCTGACTCGTTGGGGTCAATGCCTCACCCAGGCACATTTTTCATTCTGCAGTTTACATAGAAGTAGACCTACAGGGCAGTCTTTCTAGGCCATTGTCACAAACTGTCAGTCTTACAACATCCCCAAATTTCAGCCACTTACCACGTACCATTTTCCTTCTGGGAAGAAAAAAGCATCCGAGGTCAAAATATACCCCAGAAATACATTGTCTTTACCATTGGGGTCTATTTTGACCCCCGCCAATGTTAGCAAATTAAACTTGCTTCTAAAATGTTTACAGTGTTTTCATGACATTTAACAACTTTTTTTACTTTAAAACATAGTTTTTGTTGTTTGTAATTGAAAATAAAAATTTTGTTGTTTACTTAGTAGGCATAAGGAAGGGGCCAGTGTTTATTGCTCTGAAAAATTCTATCTCCTCTAAATAAGTGTTTTCTGGCTCTGGGTGTTTGTGCTGACACCCCTACCCCCTAAACATGGTTTCTGGGAGTAATAAATGACCCCATCTTACCAATGGAAATCTCACTGGGGTCAAAATATACTCCCAAAATCCAGAGCTTGGAAAAGTTACTTTTTTGAACTCCAACTCCCATCAGCCCAATCCAGTGACCATGCTGGCTGGGGCTGATGGGAGTTGTAGTTCAAAAAAGTAACTTTTCCAAGCTGTGCCAAAATCACACGGTGTGATTTTTTTATTCCCCAGGAAGGATGAGAACAGATTTGGTGCTTTAAAAAACAGATCAATAGGCAACATCACCTAACCTACTCACAAACTTTGTGCGAACAAATCAGGATGAATGCTCAGTAAACAGGCTGTCCAGAAGAAACCTGTGACTGCCATTCACACTTTGTCTTGGGCATGTAAAGCTGCCTCATGCAGACCATTCGTGTTCACCCAACCATTGTCAGGGATCACTGCAGATCTCAGCAGATTATCACTTTCACTGCAGACTATCAGAGCACATAGAGTCCCAGCTCAAGCTCCAGAGGGAAAAGGGTTAACAGCACCTGCTTGCCCTCTGCCTACTTCTCAGCCTCAACTAGCGATGGGGAGAAATTTGATTCAGTTTGTCTTGAAGGGCAAGAATACCAAATGCACACTTTCCAAAACGATATGTGAAGTGAAACGCAGCCAACTTTCAAAATTCACACTTCTCTAAATTTTGCAGTGCAGGTCTCCTGCCAAGTAATGTGCACAAAAATATATATGCTGGGGTAAAATGTGCCTAAAAATGCATATATTAGTGAAAATAACATGCATAAAAATGCATTCTATCAGGGGAAATTGCTTTGCAAAAATATGATATTAGGCAAAATTGCATACAAAAATGTTTATATTAGGAGAAATTTACACTAAAATGCCAATGATTTTTTAAAAATAACAACTGCAAACTGATGTGGAGATACAGAAGACTGAATTTAAGACTGGAAACATGAGAGACTGGGAAGAACCTATTTGCCCATCCCTAGACTCAACTCCCAGACCCCAACCAAGCTCCAGGAAATTTCCCCCGGCCTAGCTGACTCTCGCCCTTAAACACGGCCTCCCAGCCAACAACAAGGAGAGACATGATAGAGGTGCAGAAAATGATGCATGATGTGAAGAAAGTGGATTCTCCCTTTCTCATAATACAAGAATTTGGGGCCATCCAATGAAGCTGAATGATGGAAGATCCAGGACAGACAAAAGAAAGTCCTTCTTCACACAGTGCCTAGTTAATCTATGGAATTTGCTCCCACAAGAGGCAGTGATGGTGACCATGTTGGATGGCTTTAAAGAGGATGAGAGAAATTCATGGAAGATAAGTCTGCCAGTGGCTACTAGGCATGCTGGCTGCTCTGAGACTCCATAGTTGGGGGCAGTATGCTTCTGAATACCAGTTGCTGGAAACTGCAGGAAGGGAGAGTTGCTGTTGCACTGAGGTCCTGCTTGCAGGCTTCCCATTGGGGCATCGGGTTGGCCTCTGTGAGAACAGGAAGTTGGACTAGAGGGGCTTTTGGTGTGATCCAGCAGATAGGCTCTTCTTACATTTTCCTACGGATGGGGAGAAATTCAATTCAGTTTGCGTTTCAAGCCAAATCTATCAAATTCATACTTTCCAAAACAATTTGAGAACCGAAACACAGCCACCCTTAGAAATTTGCACATACCCAAATTTTGCAACACAATTCTCCACTTAACTAATGTTTACAAAAATTCATATATTAGGGCAAGGTATGCATAAAAATGAATATTAGTGAACAATAACATACAAAAAAGCATTATATTGTGTATTGTACTAGGAGAAATTGTTGGCAAAAATGTGCTCATTAGTCAAAACTGTATAAAATGTGTGCTTATGAGCAGAAATTCAGACTAAAATGCTGAACAATACACACACAAACACTAAATGCAAATACACATTTAAAGTCGCATCTAATTTGACCCTAAGACTGAGGGAGATCCAGGTTCAAATCCTGACCTAGCCCTGCCTGGGCCAGTCACTTTTCCTCAGCCTGTTGTTCAGGGTTGTTAAAACAAAAAGGGATTGTGAAGAGCTCCAAAAAGACATAAGAACATAAGAACATAAGAAGAGCCTGCTGGATCAGGCCAGTGACCCATGTAGTCCAGCATCCTGTTCTCACAGTGGCCAACCAGGTGCCTGGGGGAAGCCCACAAGCAGGACCCGAGTGCAAGAACACTCTCCCCTCCTGAGGCTTCCAGCAACTGGTTTTCAGAAGCATGCTGCCTCTGACTAGGGTGGCACAGCACAGCCATCACAGCTAGTAGCCATTGATAGCCCTGTCCTCCATGAATTTGTCTAATCTTCTTTTAAAGCCATCCAAGCTGGTGGCCATTACTGCATCTTGTGGGAGCAAATTCCATAGTTTAACTATGCGCTGAGTAAAGAAGTACTTCCTTTTGTCTGTCCTGAATCTTCCAACATTCAGCTTCTTTGAATGTCCACGAGTTCTAGTATTATGAGAGAGGGAGAAGAACTTTTCTCTATCCACTTTCTCAATGCCATGCATAATTTTATACACTTCTATCATGTCTCCTCTGACCCGCCTTTTCTCTAAACTAAAAAGCCCCAAATGCTGCAACCTTTCCTCGTAAGGGAGTCGCTCCATCCCCTTGATCATTCTGGTTGCCCTCTTCTGAACCTTTTCCAACTCTAGAATATCCTTTTTGAGATGAGGCGACCAGAACTGTACACAGTATTCCAAATGCGGCCGCACCATAGATTTATACAACGGCATTATGATATCGGCTGTTTTATTTTCAATACCTTTCCTAATTATCGCTAGCATGGAATCTGCCTTTTTCACAGCTGCCGCACACTGGGTCGACATTTTCATCGTGCTGTCCACTACAACCCCGAGGACTCTCTCCTGGTCGGTCACCGCCAGTTCAGACCCCATGAGCGTATATGTGAAATTAAGATTTTTTGCTCCAATATGCATAATTTTACACTTGTTTATATTGAATTGCATTTGCCATTTTTCTGCCCATTCACTCAGTTTGGAGAGGTCTTTTTGGAGCTCTTCGCAATCCCTTTTTGTTTTAACAACCCTGAACAATTTAGTGTCGTCAGCAAACTTGGCCACTTCACTGCTCACTCCTAATTCTAGGTCATTAATGAACAAGTTGAAAAGTACAGGTCCCAATACCGATCCTTGAGGGACTCCACTTTCTACAGCCCTCCATTGGGAGAACTGTCCGTTTATTCCTACTCTCTGCTTTCTGCTTCTTAACCAATTCCTTATCCACAAGAGGACCTCTCCTCTTATTCCATGACTGCTAAGCTTCCTCAGAAGCCTTTGGTGAGGTACCTTGTCAAATGCTTTTTGAAAGTCTAAGTACACTATGTCCACTGGATCACCTCTATCTATATGCTTGTTGACACTCTCAAAGAATTCTAATAGGTTACTGAGACAGGACTTTCCCTTGCAGAAGCCATGCTGGCTCTGCTTCAGCAAGGCTTGTTCTTCTATGTGCTTAGTTAATCTAGCTTTAATAATACTTTCTACCAGTTTTCCAGGGACAGAAGTTAAGCTAACTGGCCTGTAATTTCCGGGATCCCCTCTGGATCCCTTTTTGAAGATTGGCGTTACATTTGCCACTTTCCAGTCCTCAGGCACGGAGGAGGACCCAAGGGACAAGTTACATATTTTAGTTAGCAGATCAGCAATTTCACATTTGAGTTCTTTGAGAACTCTCGGGTGGATGCCATCCGGGCCCGGTGATTTGTCAGTTTTTATATTGTCCATTAAGCTTAGAACTTCCTCTCTCGTTACCACTATTTGTCTCAGTTCCTCAGAATCCCTTCCTGCAAATGTTAGTTCAGGTTCAGGGATCTGCCCTATATCTTCCACTGTGAAGACAGATGCAAAGAATTCATTTAGCTTCTCTGCAATCTCCTTATCGTTCTTTAGTACACCTTTGACTCCCTTATCATCCAAGGATCCAATCGTCTCCCTAGATGGTCTCCTGCTTTGAATGTATTTATAGAATTTTTTGTTGTTGGTTTTTATGTTCTTAGCAATGTGCTCTTCAAATTCTTTTTTAGCATCCCTTATTGTCTTCTTGCATTTCTTTTGCCAGAGTTTGTGTTCTTTTTTATTTTCTTCATTCGGACAAGACTTCCATTTTCTGAAGGAAGACTTTTTGCCTCTAAGAGCTTCCTTGACTTTGCTCGTTAACCATGCTGGCATCTTCTTGGCCCTGGCGGTACCTTTTCTGATCTACGGTATGCACTCCAGTTGAGCTTCTAATATAGTGTTTTTAAACAACTTCCAAGCATTTTCGAGTGATGTGACCCTCTGGACTTTGTTTTTCAGCTTTCTTTTTACCAATCCCCTCATTTTTGTGAAGTTTAAGAACATAAGAACATAAGAAGAGCCTGCTGGATCAGGCCAGTGGCCCATCTGGTCCAGCATCCTGTTCTCACAGTGGCCAACCAGTGCCTGGGGGAAGCCCGCAAGCAGGACCCGAGTGCAAGAACACTCTCCCCTCATGAGGCTTCCAGCAACTGGTTTTCAGAAGCATGCTGCCTCTGACTAGGGTGGCAGAGCAGAGCCATCATGGCTAGTAGCCATTGATAGCCCTGTCCTCCATGAATTTGTCTAATCTTCTTTTAAAGCCGTCCAAGCTGGTGGCCATTACTGCATCTTGTGGGAGCAAATTCCATAGTTTAACTATGCGCTGAGTAAAGAAGTACTTCCTTTTGTCTGTCCTGAATCTTCCAACTTCAGCTTCTTTGAATGTCCACGAGTTCTAGTATTATGAGAGAGGGAGAAGAACTTTTCTCTATCCACTTTCTCAATGCCATGCATAATTTTATACACTTCTATCATGTCTCCTCTGACCCGCCTTTTCTCTAAACTAAAAAGCCCCAAATGCTGCAACCTTTCCTCGTAAGGGAGTCGCTCCATCCCCTTGATCATTCTGCTTGCCCTCCTCTGAACCTTTTCCAACTCTATAATATCCTTTTTGGGATGAGACGACCAGAACTGTACACAGTATTCCAAATGCGGCCGCACCATAGATTTATACAATGGCATTATGATATCGGCTGTTTTATTTTCAATACCTTTCCTAATTATCGCTAGCATGGAATTTGCCTTTTTCACAGCTGCCGCACACTGGGTCGACATTTTCATCGTGCTGTCCACTACAACCCCGAGGTCTCTCTCCTGGTCGGTCACCGCCAGTTCAGACCCCATGAGCGTATATGTGAAATTAAGATTTTTTGCTCCAATACGCATAATTTTACACTTGTTTATATTGAATTGCATTTGCCATTTTTCTGCCCATTCACTCAGTTTGGAGAGGTCTTTTTGGAGCTCTTCGCAATCCCTTTTTGTTTTAACAACCCTGAACAATTTAGTGTCATCAGCAAACTTGGCCACTTCACTGCTCACTCCTAATTCTAGGTCATTAATGAACAAGTTGAAAAGTACAGGTCCCAATACCGATCCTTGAGGGACTCCACTTTCTACAGCCCTCCATTGGGAGAACTGTCCGTTTATTCCTACTCTCTGCTTTCTGCTTCTTAACCAATTTCTTATCCACAAGAGGACCTCTCCTCTTATTCCATGACTGCTAAGCTTCCTCAGAAGCCTTTGGTGAGGTACCTTGTCAAATGCTTTTTGAAAGTCTCCTCTTTTGAAGTCAAATGTGACCGTGTTGGATTTTCTTGGCAAGACCTCTCCAAACTGAGTGAATGGGTGGAAAAATGGCAAATGTAATTCAATATAAACAACTGTTTATACACATATACACTCATGGGGTCTGAACTGGCGGTGACCGACCAGGAGAGAGACCTCGGGGTTGTAGTGGACAGCACGATGAAAATGTCGACCCAGTGTGCGGCAGCTGTGAAAAAGGCAAATTCCATGCTAGCAATAATTAGGAAAGGTATTGAAAATAAAACAGCCAATATCATAATGCCGTTGTATAAATCTATGGTGCGGCCGCATTTGGAATACTGTGTACAGTTCTGGTTGCCTCATCTCAAAAAGGATATTATAGAGTTGGAAAAGGTTCAGAGGAGGGCAACCAGAATGATCAAGGGGATGGAGCAACTCCCTTATGAGGATAGGTTGCAGCATTTGGGGCTTTTTAGTTTAGAGAAGAGGCGGGTCAGAGGAGACATGATAGAAGTGTATAAAATTATGCATGGCATTGAGAAAGTGGATAGAGAAAAGTTCTTCTCCCTCTCTCATAATACTAGAACTCGTGGACATTCAAAGAAGCTGAATGTTGGAAGATTCAGGACAGACAAAAGGAAGTACTTCTTTACTCAGCGCATAGTTAAACTATGGAATTTGCTCCCACAAGATGCAGTAATGGCCACCAGCTTAGATGGCTGTAAAAGAAGATTAGACAAATTCATGGAGGACAGGGCTATCAATGGCTACTAGCCATGATGGCTGTGCTCTGCCACCCTAGCCAGAGGCAGCATGCTTCTGAAAACCAGTTGCCGGAAGCCTCAGGAGGGGAGAGTGTTCTTGCACTCGGGTCCTGCTTGCGGGCTTCCCCCAGGCACCTGGTTGGCCACTGTGAGAACAGGATGCTGGACTAGATGGGCCACTGGCCTGATCCAGCAGGCTCTTCTTATGTTCTTATGTTCTTATGGAATCATGGAATAGTAGTGTTGGAAGGGGCCTATAAGGCCATTGATCTAACCCCCTACTCAGTGCAGGAATCCAACTATACTTGCCTAGTCTACCTCACAGGGCTGTTATGAGGAGAAAATGGGAGAAAACCCTGAATGCCAACCTAAACTCAGAGGAAGGGTGGGATAGAAATGTAATAAAATAAAATGAACTTGTGGTGAATTTTCTTCATGTCATTGAAAAAAATGTGTGTTTGATAAGGTGTACAAAAAGGCAAATGTGCTGACCTGGTGTTTGGGATTGGTTAGAGACTGAACTTGTCATCAATACCTTGGGATGGTCATTAACCAAAATGGAGACAATAGTCAAGAAATCAGAAGAAGGCTAGGACTGGGGAGGGCAGCAGTGAGAGAACTAGAAAAGGTCCTCAAATGCAAAGATGAACACTAAAGTCAGGATCATTCAGACCATGGTATTCCTGATCTCTATGTATGGATAAGAGAAGAATCAACTCATTTGAAATGTGGTGTTGGAGGAGAGCTTTGTGCATACCATGGAGTACGAAAAAGACAAATAAGTGGATGTTAGAACAAAATAAAACCAGAACTCTCATTAGAAGCTAAAATGATGAAACTGAGGTTATCATACTTTGGACACATCATGAGAAGACATGATTCACTAGAAAAGACAATAATGCTGGGAAAAAGAGAAGGGAGTAGAAAAAGAGGAAGACCAAACAAGAGATGGGTTGATTCCATAAAGGAAGCCACAGAGCTGAACTTAGAAGATCTGAACAGGGTGATTCATGACAGATGCTGTTGGAGGTCACTGATTCATATGGTCGACCTGAAGACACATAACAACAACAACAACAGCAAGCTATGTAAATTACTACACAGTGGAGAACATATGATTGTGTCATGGAAAGGGAAAGTAACTGCTTTTCAGTTCCTTGGGCCATGGCATCCATTGGCAACCTCAGCTGTTCTGTCATACATCCAGAAGTGATGTGAAATGACATTATTGCTGTCTAAACAATGAGTCCAAAGCACTTAAGTCAGCTGGAAAACTGCCTGTGACACCCAGAGGGACATGCTTAAGCTCTGTGCGCTCATTAGTCTCATGCAGGCTCCTGCCTCTGGTGGCTGCTGAGTGGGCACTTACCATTGCCAGCACATCAAACATAAACCTCAACTCGCCAAGAAAAAAGTTTTCTACAACGACATGGGAAGAGGAACGCTCTGATGGGACAAATACCAGTTCTAATAAGAATATAAGGAGAGCTTGGCTACTGGATGACACCAAAGGCCCATCTAGTCCAGCATCCTGTTCTCACAGTGGCCAAACAAATGCTTCTGGATGGTCCAGTGTGGTCAAAAGCAGGAGATCAACTCCTTAACATCACTGGGGGGGAAATGAAATAGACTGCCTTCAAGTCGATTCCAACTTATGGCAACCCTATGAATAGGGTTTTCATGGTAAGCAGTATTCAAAGGGGGTTTACCATTGCCTTCCTCTGAGGCTGAGAGGCAGTGACTGGCCCAAGGTCGCCCAGTGAGCTTCATGGCTGTGTGGGGATTTGAACCCTGGTCTTCCAGGTCACAGTCCAACACTCTAACCCAGCCTTTCCCAACCAGTGTGCCTCCAGATGTTGTTGGACCACAATTCCCATCTTTCCTGACCATTGGCAGTGCTGGCTGAGGCTGATGGAAGTTGTGGTCCAACAACATCTGGAGGCACACTGTTTGGGAAAGGCTGCTCTAACCACTACACCACACTGACTGTCAACATCACTAACATGCTATAATTGCAGTGTCCACAAACTACTAGAATTGATAGCAAGTTAAGTTCGCTCTAAGTGGCTGCCTAAGTGGTGAGTGGTGTCTCTTATCAGGCACATGTCATGCCAATGCTAAGAGATCGGCACTGGCTGCCTATTAGGCACCAAGCCAATTCTAAGGCCTCATGACATATATAAAAAGCCCTAAATAACTCTGGATCAGGTTACCTGAAAGACCGACTTTCTCTCTGCATTAAGAGCCACCAAATGGAACCCTTCCAGTCTTGCCACAGCCTGATGATTACCGGCTAGTGGCGATGCAGAGGCGGGCTTTTCCACTGGTGGCACTGGTGTTGTGGAACGCCCTCCCTGATGAAATACGAAAGGCCCGGTCCATATTGACATCCCCCCGGCTTTTGAAGACACAGGCATTCCCTCAAACTCTCGACCCAAGTCTCCTGTTTTAATTACTGTGCTGCTTTGCCTATGGAATCATTTTTACCCTGTATTCTACTTACAGATGTTTATATGTTAATTTTAATGAGGTTTTTATTAATAAATTATTCAATAAGAAAACAATAAGCCCAAATCATCACATGTGCTGCATTCAGTGCAACACTTGACTGCAGGACCAAACCCCCAGAGATACTCAGACTGACAACTCTCTCTTTTGTTTCTCTCCTTCCCATTCCACCACCAGACCCCACACTGTAACTGCACAATGCATCTGTTCCCCCCACCACCAACAACTTGACCTTTCCCCATCTCTGGAGCCAGAAGCTGGGAACAGAGGAAGTGTCTTCTACTGAGTCAGACCATTGGTCCATCTAACTCAGTATTGTCTGCACTGACTGGCAGCAGCTTTCCCAGGTTGCAGACAGGAGTCTGTCCCAGCTCTACCCAGAGGATGGATGGAAAGACTGATTTAATTAATTAATTAATTAATTAAATTCATATCCCGCCCTTCCTCCCAGAAGGAGCCCAGGACAGCAAACAAAACACTAAAAACACTCTAAAACACCTTAATAACAGACTTTAAAATATATTAAAACAAAACTTCTTTAAAAACAGCTTCTTTAAAAAAAAAAGTTTTAAAAACATCTGAAAAAGCAATTCTAACACAGACCGCCTACTGGGATAAAGGCTGTACTTAAAAGGCTTGTTGGAAGAGGAAGGTCTTCAGTAGGTGCTGAAAAGATAACAGAGATGGCGCCTGTCTAATATTTAAGGGGAGGGAATTCCAAAGGGGAGGTGCCGCCACACTAAAGATCCGTTTCCTATGTTGTGCGGAACAGACCTCCTGATAAGATGGTATCTGCAGGAGGCCCTCACCTGCAGAGCGCAGTGATCGACTGGGTATATAAGGGGCAAGATGGTCTTTCAGGTATCCTGGTCCCAAACTGTCTAGGGCTTTGTACACCAAAACTAGAACCTTGAACTTGGCCCGGTAGCAAATGGGCAGCCAGGGCTGGTGACATGTTGGCAATACCCTGCCCCAGTGAGCAGTCTCGCCACCGCATTGTGCACCAGCTGCAGCTTCCGGACCAACCTCAAGGGCAGCCCCACATAGAGCAGGGCTCTTCTGCATGCAAAGCAGATGTTCTACCACTGAGCTACGGCCCTTTGTCAAAATGCTAGGCAGTCTGATAAGGCCCAACCTCCTCCATCCCTCCCCTGCCCCACACAGCCCCCTGACTCCTCACCAACTCAGGAGACAGCTCTGGGAAAGCAGAGAGGGAAGTGATGCATCTCTCCCTCACCCCTGTTCCCAAAGCCAGTTGACCAACTTCTGTCACACTCTCGTGCTCTTGAGCAGGTGTAGCCAAGGTGGTGCCCTCCTGAAGCCTTGGACCGCAAGTCCCATCCACCTCAGCAGCCAGCATGGCCATTAGCCAGGGATGATGGGAGGGCATAACATCACTAGTTATGTGATACATCTGTGTCTGGTCTGTGCCACTTCAGACAGCTCATAATGCATGACGAAATACTCCACCACCACCCTACTCTCAGTTCCCTGGACATAAAAAACTAGCATCTCATGGAGTGTCTCGCCTTCCCTTTCTCCCTGACATGCTTACGTTCCATGTGCAGGGTTTTTTTTCCAGTTCCAAGAGTTTCCTGGCAGTTATAATGTATCTCTCAATCAATGCCAATCACCTTCTGAAAAGGGAGGGGAGGGACTGGATTCTTTGCCATCTCTCCCCAAAATCAAGCAGACTGGCATTGCGGTATCAACACTGACAGGGCTGTTTATTGTTTTTGGAAGGCCTGCAACTCAGTCTCAGAGCACCTGCTTTGGATGCAAATCCCGAACATCTCCAGTTTAAAGACAGGATCCAATAACAGGCGATGGAGAGAGCGCTCTCTCCGAGAGCAGCCTGACCGATGTCAAGCACCTTCTGATGTTCTCATTTTATGACGGCTGTACTTCGTGCTCCCAATTCAGGAGCCGCAGTGCAGAAAGAGGGGTGCTCTTCTCTAAGTCCCCATTGCCAGAGCTGAGGGGAAGAGCATCTGCTTTGTATGCAGGTTCAGTCCCCAGTGGCATCTCGAGTTAGGGCTGGGACAGACTCCTGCCTGGACGCTGGAGAGCCAATCAGTGCCAACAACACTGTTCTAGATGGACCAATGGTCTGACTAAGTAAAAGGCAGATTCCTATGTTCCGGTGGAAGCAGGATAAAGCTGTGCAAACATTCATTCATTCATTCATTCATTCATTCATTCATTCATTTATATCCCGCTCTTCCTCCCAGTAGGAGCCCAGGGCGGCAATATACAGTAGGGACGGGCAAGAATTTTGCTTCAGTTCACATTTCAAGCCGAATCTTATCAAATTCACACTTTCTGAAACAATCAAAACACAGCTATCCTTCACAATCCGCACTTATCTGAATTCTGCGGTGCAGTTCGTTAGTCAGTGCATTTACAAAAAACGCATATATTTGGGGGGAAGTGTGCGTAAAAATGAATACATGAGTGAAATCAACATGCCAAAATGCATTATATGACAAATGGGTTGGAAAAATTGTGCACATTAGTCAAAACTGCCTACAAAAAATGTGCTTATTAGGAGAAATTTGCACTAAAATGCTGGAGAATTCTCATGAGGGTTTTTTAAAAAATAATTAACAAATTGCTGCAGAAATCTGTAAAACTGAATTTAAGATTGGGAAAATGAGAAACTGTGAGAAGCAAAACTGACAAATCTTTCCTTCCCTCAAATACTGTTGTCAATCCACTGGGGAATGTATACATGGATACCTGCTTCCTTGCATTGAGGGGGAGACCTCAGACCTGGGGGCAAAATGTATCATAGATAGAATCATAGAATAGTCGAGCTGGAAGGGGCCTATAAGACCATCAAGTCCAACCCCCTGCTCAATGCAGGAATCCAAATCAAATGTATACATGGATACCTGCTTCCTTGCATTGAGGGGGAGACCTCAGACCTGGGGGCAAAATGTATCATAGATAGAATCATAGAATAGTCGAGCTGGAAGGGGCCTATAAGGCCATCAAGTCCAACCCTCTGCTCAATGCAGGAATCCAAATCAAATGTATACATGGATACCTGCTTCCTTGCATTGAGGGGGAGACCTCAGACCTGGGGGCAACATGTATCAGAGATAGAATCATAGAATAGTTGAGCTGGAAGGGGCCTATAAGGCCATCAAGTCCAACCCCCTGCTCAATGCAGGAATCCACATCAAATGTATACATGGATATCTGCTTCCTTGCATTGAGGGGGAGACCTCAGACCTGGGGGCAACATGTATCAGAGATAGAATCATATAATAGTTGAGCTGGAAGGGGCCTATAAGGCCATCAAGTCCAACCCCCTGCTCAATGCAGGAATCCAAATCAAATGTATACATGGATATCTGCTTCCTTGCATTGAGGGGGAGACCTCAGACCTGGGGGCAAAATGTATCAGAGATAGAATCATAGAATAGTAGAATTGGAAGGGGCCTATAAGGCCATCAAGTCCAACCCCCTGCTCAATGCAGGAATCCAAATCAAATGTATACATGGATATCTGCTTCCTTGCATTGAGGGGGAGACCTCAGACCTGGGGGCAACATGTATCAGAGATAGAATCATAGAATAGTCGAGCTGGAAGGGGCCTATAAGGCCATCAAGTCCAACCCCCTGCTCAATGCAGGAATCCAAATCAAAGCATCCCCGACAGATGGCTGTGGCCCATCAAGCTTCTCTAGCTGGCCTCTGAGATTCTCCCCTGGCCACACCCCACACCAACCCTGCTCTGCACCCTCCTTGGGGGCTTTTGCCTGGCTAGAATATGTCCTCGAACGGTGAACCTGCATCCAGCTTGCCTGTATAGTAGACAGAGAGATGTGTGTAGAAACCGGGCTTTTGTGGGGCTGCAATGTAGCCTGCTGTATCAAGGCCAGAATGGCATCCATTGCCTGCCTCTGGACCCACCCACTACACGGCCCTTGTGAGGCTGCCCAACGAGGGAATGAGGCCCTTGTGGTGACAACTGTTCCCCACCCGTGATCGACTTGCATTGGGGCATTTGTCCCCCAAACAGGAGAATTCTCATGTATATTTAGGCTTAAGTCGGGAAGGGAAGAGAAAGCGTTGGTTGGGTGAAAAGTCCAAAAGGGTAACCAATCTGGCCATAAATTAGCCATGTTGTCAAAAGAGAGACGTTCCTATGGCTATGAACAGCCCCCCCCCCCGGGGACTGAAGCACTCTGTGGGGGTGGCGTTATTTAATCCGAATCCGTTGGGAGGGAAGGGCAAACTCTGTGACCTTTTAGGGGGAGTCATTAGCCGGATGCCTGACAAGCAGTCAGTGCTAATTAGCATAAGTTACCATCTTGGTCTGAAGAGTTCCTTCATTAGCATTTCGGGGTCAGTTTCTATTTTTCGCTCCGTCTTTGCAGGCTGCAGGCCGAATCCCAGATGAGGACACACATCAGACTCTTCACTCTCATGGCAGGAACTCTGCAGGACAGACAGGTGAAAAAATCCCATCGCTGCTGAAACTTCTGAGCAGGCCAAGGTGGCTCTCTAGCGAAAGGATTGTCGCTCAGTGTAAGAGCACGGGGGCCCGGGTTCAATCCCCAATGGCATCTCCAGGCAGAGCTAGGAGACACCCCTGTCTGAAATTCTCGACAGCTGCTGCCTGTCAGTGTTGACAACACTGAGCTAGCTGCACTAATGGTCTGACTGAACAAAAGCCAGCTTCCTAGGTCCCTGCTATATTCAGGGAGCTTTTTTGGAGGCAGCATAAATACCAGTTGCTGGGAACCACACGTAAGGAGAGGTGCTGTTGTGCCCAGGTAAGGCTTCCCGTAGGGGCATCTGGCTGGCCACTCTGAGGACAGGATGTTGGACTAGAAATGCCTCCTTTCGCCCGATCCAGGAGGCTCCTCTGATGTTCTTCTTCTCAAGAGTCAGCTGTCGTCCTGCTTTTGCACTTTCCTCTTTAACTTTCATCAGCATTCATTTCAAATCATTACTGGTTCTCCTCTAACACCACATTTCAAATGAGTTGATTTTTCTCTTACCCGCTTTTTTCACTGTCCAACTTTCACATCCATACATAGAGATCGGGAATACCATGGTCTGAATGATCCTGACTTTAGTGTTCAGTGATACATCTTTGCATTTGAGGACCTCTTCTAGTTCTCTCCTAGCTGCACTCCCCAGTCCTAGCCTTCTTCTGATTTCTTGACTATTGTCTCCATTTTGGTTAAGGACTGTGCCGAGGTATTGATAATCCTTGACAAGTTCAATGTCCTTGTTGTCAACTTTAAAGTGGAATAAATCTTCTGTTGTCATTACTTTAGTCTTCTTGACGTTCAGCTGTAGTCCTGCTTTTGTGCTTTCCTCTTTAACTTTCATCAGCATTCGTTTCAAATCATTACTGGTTTCTGCTAGTAGTATGGTATCGTCTGCATTTCTTAAATTATTGATATTTCTCCCTCCAATTTTCACACATCCTTCATCTTTGTCCAAACGTATTGCAGATTTGGGACATTTTTTTTTGTATTGAGAAAGGTAATCTCTGCTCTGGATTACTCTTCCAGGAGTCAGCTGCCCTGTTGTGGGGCTTCCCATTGGGCCACTGTGAGGAACAGGCTGCTAGACTAGAAGGACCCCTCTTCTGTTGCCACCTTCAGCTCCTTGGAGGCCTAATCCCCTTTTAAAGCTATCTAAACCATGTGTAATTTGCAAATCTCTCTCTCTCTCGAGAGAGAGAGATCTCCTTACAAGGACACTCATTCATTCATCAGTGGCGATCACTCGTGGCCAGTAAGATTGTCTTCCAAGATAAGGTCTTTAACGGTGGGTCCGTAAGTGACTGTGGAGGCCAATTCTGGATCCACACAGCCTCCCACAGTGAGGACATAGGTTTCCAGATGGATAGGTTTGCTTGGAAGACATCTGTACGTGAATTTGTTTTATGTACAGAGATCGGCGCACGATGATCAACACACAATCTTAATAGAAAAAGGCTTTGATCCAATGGCATGGGATACCACGACGATTGAAAGTCTTTTATCTGCTGCAGCCTTCATCCGCCTTCACAGCTGTTGTAACATACACATTGTTATCCTCCTCCTGTTCTGCCATTGAAGACTTTCTTGGATCGTTCTTTGTCTAGTTCTTCTCCCTTGACCTTACCGCCATGGGTGACCCTTCTGGGAGTACATGACTCCTGACGGCATCACTCACAGGGTTCATTGGAACACGCAAGCCCACTCACCACTACAAGGTGACGATCCAGCAAGGGGACAAGGACACTCACTCAAGGCTGGTTAGCAAGGGGATTCCTCATTGGAACTCACAAAGTGCAATCCTATGCATATTTATCCAGAACCCCACAGAGTTCAATGGAGCATGCTTCTAGGTAAGTGTGCATAGGGTTGCAGCCACTAAATGATACCAGCTTTCCAACAGCAAAGAGCCCCTTTAGCACCTGAAAGACTAAAGAATTTATGATGGCATAGGCCTCTGTGGACTGCAGTCCACTTCATTGCCACCTCTCGTCACACATCTCTTGTGAGATCTTCTTTTTTCCCATGTAGATCTCTTCATGTTAGACCTGCCACCTCTTCCACAGTCCCTTTGCTCTGGAAAGTAAGAAGCACATCTCCACATCTGACACAGATTTAATATATGGAGGTGTTGGAGAATGTTTGCAAAGTGCGACTTGAAATATTTCAAAGCGATTGCTATAAATCACCTCTAAGCTCGGTACAGACAGAAGGCTAGTTTACAGCCACCCGGGGATCCGGCTGAGACTTTGCTACTTCAGCCTGTGAGTGTTTCAACGGAACTAACTCATGTTTACTGCTCCTGAAAATCTAAGAAGACAATGAATTTACTTCTTTTTTAAAGCTCCTCCTGGCCTCAAGGAAACCATTCAAAACACCTTTTCCCTCCCCTTTTCAGAAAATATTCTATCCCCACCCCACCATCAACTCTCAGTGTTTGATCATCTGTCAGCGATTAAAGTTACACTTACTATAAAACTGTTTTATTTGGTGGGTAATTGTAAGTAGCAGCAATGACTCCTGCCTCCAAATGCGTTACTTTATTACCATCCTTTGGAAAGGTCTTAATATTTATGTGATTTACTGATCACTTAAAACGTCAGCCTGGCCATTAGGAGATGCATTTCATCACAGGTTACCTAGTTTTGTAGTACATAATTTCTTTATAAACAGACACGTTATGCTGAAACATTAATTAACCCCCTCTCCCCCCCATTAGAAGGTGCATTTAGGAGATGGCAACATTGTTGGGGTTTATGAATGATGAATGTCCTTCTGTGGCTTGTGGAGTGACACATGTTGGGACATGGCCCAAGTGAGGCCCCAATGTATTACATAATGGATGGCTGTGGCTCATGTTGAGGAAGAAAGAGCAAGTAAACTGCTGGTGGCATTTCCCTCCTAAGCCAATGTCCTGGTGTGTTGAAGGTCAACCAGTTGGCCCATGAGAGCCCACCGTTTTGCTTCTTCCAGCATCAGAACAAACTATTAAAAATGCAGAGAGTTTAAGATTTCCCTGAGCAGCAAGTAAGCCTGCCAGAAGGCATCATTTTGCATTCCACCCTCTGTTCCTTGCATGCAGCACAGTTTCCGTTCTGCTGCTGTTTGTCTTCCGCCAAAAACTACGTCATTCATCTCGCTATCTGCTGTGGCAAAATTACACAATTTACGTAACTGATGGACATAAACTACGTAAGTTACGTTGCCTATTCCATTTTTTCCACCCTATTCATTTCAATGCAAAGGCAATGCAATGCAAACGATAAAAAAATGTAATCAATTACTGGTCGTTTGCAGATGGAAAGCAACGGCAGCAGCAAACACCAGTTGTATTTGCTGGGTTGATTTCCATTCTGGACATGGCAAGAATAAGCGAATAGGTGAGAAAGGTCCGGTTCGGAATAAACCTCCCCCCTGGGATAAAAATCAAAGAAATGATGAAATTTTAAAAGGGGTAGGCCTAGAAGTAGGCATTGTGAGAGCAGGGGCACAGGATATAAATTCAGAAGAGCAAAATTACCACAGGCCAAACCACAAGTGCCAAAGACACTTGAAGAGAGACACTGCTTACAAGTGCCTGTACGCTAATGCTAGGAGCCTCCGAACCAAGATGGGAGAACTGGAGTGCTTGGTCTTAGAGGAGAGCATTGATATAGTGAGCATAACGGAGACCTGGTGGAATGGAGAAAACCAGTGGGATACGGTTATCCCTGGATATAAACTATATCGGAAGGACAGGGAAGGACGTATTGGTGGCGGAGTCGCTCTATACGTGAAAGAAGGCATTGAATCCAGCAAGCTCGAAACCCCAAAAGAGGCAGACTCCTCCACAGAATCATTGTGGGTGGTGATACCGTGCCCCAGGAGGGACTTAATACTGGGAACGATCTATCGTCCCCCTGATCAAAATGCTCAGGGAAACCTTGAGATGAGATATGAAATTGAGGAAGCATCCAAACTAGGAAATGTGGTAGTAATGGGTGACTTCAACTACCCGGACATAGACTGGCCACATATGTGTTCCAGTCATGACAAAGAAGCAAAGTTTCTAGATATTCTAAATGACTATTCCCTAGACCAGTTGGTCATGGAACCGACCAGAGGGACGGCAACCCTGGACTTAATCCTCAGTGGGGACCGGGACCTGGTGCGAGATGTAAGTGTTGTTGAACCGATTGGGAGCAGTGACCACAGTGCTATTAAATTAAACATACATGTAACTGGCCAATTGCCAAGAAAATCCAACACGGTCACATTTGACTTCAAAAGAGGAAACTTCACAAAAATGGGGGATTGGTAAAAAGAAAGCTGAAAAACAAAGTCCAGAGGGTCACATCACTCGAAAATGCTTGGAAGTTGTTTAAAAACACTATATTAGAAGCTCAACTGGAGTGCATACCGCAGATCAGAACAGGTACCGCCAGGGCCAAGAAGATGCCAGCATGGTTAACGAGCAAAGTCAAGGAAGCTCTTAGAGGCAAAAAGTCTTCCTTCAAAAAATGGAAGTCTTGTCCGAATGAAGAAAATAAAAAAGAACGCAAACTCTGGCAAAAGAAATGCAAGAAGACAATAAGGGATGCTAAAAAAGAATTTGAGGAGCACATTGCTAAGAACATAAAAACCAACAACAAAAAATTCTATAAATACATTCAAAGCAGGAGACCATCTAGGGAGACAATTAGACCCTTGGATGATAAGGGAGTCAAAGGTGTACTAAAGAACGATAAGGAGATTGCAGAGAAGCTAAATGAATTCTTTGCATCTGTCTTCACAGTGGAAGATATAGGGCAGATCCCTGAACCTGAACTAACATTTGCAGGAAGGGATTCTGAGGAACTGAGACAAATAGTGGTAACGAGAGAGGAAGTTCTAAGCTTAATGGACAATATAAAAACTGACAAATCACCGGGCCCAGATGGCATCCACCCGAGAGTTCTCAAAGAACTCAAATGTGAAATTGCTGATCTGCTAACTAAAATATGTAACTTGTCCCTTGGGTCCTCCTCCGTGCCTGAGGACTGGAAAGTGGCAAATGTAACGCCAATCTTCAAAAAGGGATCCAGAGGGGATCCCGGAAATTACAGGCCAGTTAGCTTAACTTCTGTCCCTGGAAAACTGGTAGAAAGTATTATTAAAGCTTGATTAACTAAGCACATAGAAGAACAAGCCTTGCTGAAGCAGAGCCAGCATGGCTTCTGCAAGGGAAAGTCCTGTCTCAGTAACCTATTAGAATTCTTTGAGAGTGTCAACAAGCATATAGATAGAGGTGATCCAGTGGACATAGTGTACTTAGACTTTCAAAAAGCGTTTGACAAGGTACCTCACCAAAGGCTTCTGAGGAAGCTTAGCAGTCATGGAATAAGAGGAGAGGTCCTCTTGTGGATAAGAAATTGGTTAAGAAGCAGAAAGCAGAGAGTAGGAATAAACGGACAGTTCTCCCAATGGAGGGCTGTAGAAAGTGGAGTCCCTCAAGGATCGGTATTGGGACCTGTACTTTTCAACTTGTCCATTAATGACCTAGAATTAGGAGTGAGCAGTGAAGTGGCCAAGTTTGCTGATGACACTAAATTGTTCAGGGTTGTTAAAACAAAAAGGGATTGCGAAGAGCTCCAAAAAGACCTCTCCAAACTGAGTGAATGGGCAGAAAAATGGCAAATGCAATTCAATATAAACAAGTGTAAAATTATGCATATTGGAGCAAAAAATCTTAATTTCACATATACGCTCATGGGGTCTGAACTGGTGGTGACCGACCAGGAGAGAGACCTCGGGGTTGTAGTGGACAGCACGATGAAAATGTCGACCCAGTGTGCGGCAGCTGTGAAAAAGGCAAATTCCATGCTAGCGATAATTAGGAAAGGTATTGAAAATAAAACAGCCGATATCATAATGCCGTTGTATAAATCTATGGTGCGGCCGCATTTGGAATACTGTGTGCAGTTCTGGTTGCCTCATCTCAAAAAGGATATTCTAGAGTTGGAAAAGGTTCAGAAGAGGGCAACCAGAATGATCAAGGGGATGGAGCGACTCCCTTACGAGGAAAGGTTGCAGCATTTGGGGCTTTTTAGTTTAGAGAAAAGGTGGGTCAGAAGAGACATGATAGAAGTGTATAAAATTATGCATGGCATTGAGAAAGTGGATAGAGAAAAGTTCTTCTCCCTCTCTCATAATACTAGAACTCATGGACATTCAAAGAAGCTGAATGTTGGAAGATTCAGGACAGACAAAAGGAAGTACTTCTTTACTCAGCGCATAGTTAAACTATGGAATTTGCTCCCACAAGATGCAGTAATGGCCACCAGCTTGGACGGCTTTAAAAGAAGATTAGACAAATTCATGGAGGACAGGGCTATCAATGGCTACTAGCCGTGATGGCTGTGCTGTGCCACCCTAGCCAGAGGCAGCATGCTTCTGAAAACCAGTTGCCGGAAGCCTCAGGAGGGGAGAGTGTTCTTGCACTCGGGTCCTGCTTGCGGGCTTCCCCCAGGCACCTGGTTAGCCACTGTGAGAACAGGATGCTGGACTAGATGGGCCACTGGCCTGATCCAACAGGCTCTTCTTATGTTCTTATGTTCTTATCAGCAATTTCCGCTCTGGTTTCTGTTTCCATTGGTACTCTCTGACATCCTTAGCAGCAAGATATAACTGAGCTATGCCATGTTCCTGTATTCTTGGATCCTGACTTCAGGCTTGCTCCTTGTGGCTTGTTCCTCTGCCCTGACTCCTGGCTTTATGCCATATTTTCCTAGTTCCCACGTGAGACTGTTGCCAATAGACCAGCCCTAACACCTTGTTTTTGCTGAAATGGTAGATCTGTTGGCATTGTTGAGATGCAACTCAGCTTGATGTGGTTTGCCTGACGAAAGAGTAGATAGAGAAGGGAACCTCCGTGCTTCCTAGACTGTTCTTCTGACCTAACCTGTGCTGACCTTCCTTCCTGTGCTAGACTGATACTCTTAGGTTCGCTGACCTCATTTCCTGCTCCTCCCTTTCTTCTTTGACCCACCTTGGGAGAGGAGATATCTTTCTTTTCACATTTATATCCCACCTTTTCTCAAAGGAGCTCAAGGTGGCCTTTGTCTTTCTCTCCTGCAGAGATGAAAGAGCAAGCAAGGCTCTTTGCATCTCAAACGTTCGTTAGCTAGAACTATCCCGTATGTATTTCCTACAATAAATATAAGCTTTCTTGTTTTTTGAAACATAGAGCCTCAGTGTGAATATATCCAGGGTCAAGTGTGCTCTTTCAACAGTGATTCTGCTGCAGTTCAGCTTCTGCCACCTCCAATGTTAACAAGATCTGTGTCCTGGTTGTACAACTGCAAGCTCACAACCAGGACACCTTCACCTGACTGGATGCTTCTCCATATAAAAAAATCCCCTGCACATGGAAATGTAGCATCTCAGGGAGAAGGCTAGGCCAACCCTTCTATGCCAGTTTTCTCCATGCAGGTATGGCCAATGGAAACACTTCGCTGTAGGCTCAGGCAGAGACATTGATTGGCCCGACTCTTTGCTGTGGGCGGTCCTGAAGGATCTGAAGTCAGCAGTAGGGAAGGGAGGCGTGTCCAGCCAAAGGGAGAGTTGCTTCAAAGCGCAGCCGGAAAAAACATTCTCACTGCTTTTGAGATGACTCGTGTGCCCACAGCCTCACTCTCTTCTAATAGGAACAGATTGCAGCGAGAAGTAGAGGAACAGGAAGAAAGTGAATGATGCCTTGTGACTTTAACAGCTGTGTGGGTGGCACAAATTAAAGAAGGTAAGACTTTTCTAGTATAAAGAAATTATGAGGAAAGCTTCACCTGTTGACATTCTGTCTGTCAGACATCTTATTACTTGTGTGTGGCCTGGCCCCTAATTTATTCACTCAGCACAGCAGCTTTGTAACATTCTAAATGCTGGGAAGAAATGGCAGAGGAAGAACTTTTTAGTTCAGAAAAAAACGTTCATTTGGATGAACTTGAATGGAACTAGCTCATTTTGTAAAAGTACGAACTGGAAGGAGTTTCTTTCTGGGCATTATGAACTTGAACTAGAACTGGTTCCTTTTAAAAATGAACTTTCCAAGCACGGGAAACAAGTTATTTCTCGGTTTGGGGGAGATAATTTGGGTTACTCCAAGCTAATGCCAACATGCATAATGAGGGTGGGGGTTGCCCAGCTCTAATATTCAGTTTAAAAAATAACTAAGGGAAGGGAATGGCTAAAACCAGTCTGAGGAATAACTGAATCCCTCGCAGATGTCGAAGACTTGGCTGAACAAAATGGCAATTGATGGGAGTTCTGCTTATGACCATAAATAACCTCCCCATCACAAAACAAAAACAGAAGGCAAGCCTTCCATCTGTGATCCATCCTGTCTGTTGGAGGGAAAGCAATTCTGGAGCCCCACTGCTATCAAACAAAGTATACCTCTGAGCTGGCTTCCTGCCTGTTTTAAACACACACTTTATTCTCATTTTTTGCACAACAGTGCCATTTCTCAGATACCTTGAAAATCCATCCTAACAGTGAACAGAGCTGGCAGAAAACAAAGGGAACATCAGAGTGGCAAAGCTGGCGGGGAAAGCAGGCATTTCTCCCTATCTCCTCATTCCAGAATGAATGAGCATGTAGGATATTACTTGTGCTTTGATCCAGATTTGAAAGAGAGAAAACGGAACCAGTTCTTCCACAGAGCACACGCACTGCATATTATCCCACAGAAATCACAAAACAACACGGATCATGGATCATCACCTTCTCTTTCGCCCCCCCCCCGGTTGCACAATCGTAGTGATCAACAAGTGCTCACTTCTGAAAGAAACTCATGCACCAATTCCTGGCCAGATAAAAAAAGCCTATTTGCTTTGAATCAGTTAGAATGACAAATGAGATAGCAGCTGCAATGGGGATTGCAAATCAGAGGGATTTTTTTTTAAACAAATTATATTAGTATTGGAAGGCCGCTGTAGCTGGAGACATCCTGAGGTTTAAAAGCAGCTACAACGGAAAAAATAAACGCATATCCTATGTAACATATCTATAGTGCACATTCCTTCCAGCACCTTTCATGCATTCCCTGGATGTGCAGAAGGGGAAACAGGACCATGCCAGAAAGACACCCCCCCCAACATCATCACACCCCTCTCTGACTGTGACCTCAACATTCCCAAGTGGGCTTACGCACATAGGCAGAAGCAGCATGCTTCCAAATCCCAGTTGCTGGAAACCACAGGAGGGGAGAGCGCTCTTTGCACTCAGGTCCGGCTTCTGGGCTCTCAGTGAGAACAGGATCCTGGACTAGATGGGCCCCCTTTGGCCTGATCCAGCAGCCAGGCTCTTCTGATGTCCTTAGTTACCTAGGATCGCCATCGCTGAAGGTTTGGCCCTGTGCTGCCTGTTTGTGCAGGGTTTGTACAGCACTAAGCACATTTTTGGCATTGAACAAACATCAATTGCCGGTAGGGATGAGTAATAAATCACTTTGAGCAGAGCAGCTGCCTTGCATGCAGAAGGTCCCAGGTTCAACCCCTGTCATCTCCAGTTATGGCTGGGAAATACTTCCAACTGAAACCCTGAAGAGCCTCTACCAGTCAATGTAGAAAGCACTAGGCAAGCTGAACCAATGGTCTGACTTGGTGTAAGACAACTTCCTTTGTAACATATCTAATAGTGTGGGGAACACACAGTTGTATGACCATACAATATGTCTGTCCAGCCTTCAGGTTTAGGTACAGTGCTGGTAGTTAACAAACAGTCTGTGTCCTTGGCTATTGTTGTTGTTATGTGCCTTCAAGTCAATTATGACTTTTGGCAACCCTATGAGTCAGCGACCTCCAAGAGCATCTGTCATGGACCATCCTGTTCAGATCTTGTAAGTTCAGGTCTGTGGCTTCCTTGATGGAATCAATCCATCTCTGGTTTGGCCTTCCTCTTTTTCTACTTCCTTCTGTTTTTCCCAGCATTATTATCTTTTCTAATGAATCGTGTCTTCTCATTATGTGTCCAAAGTATGATAACCTCAATTTCATCATTTTAGCTTCTAGTTATAGTTCTGGTTTAAATTGTTCTAACACCCAATTATTTGTCTTTTTCGCAGTCCATGGTATGAGCAAATCTCTCCTCCAGCACCACATTTCAAATTATTATTATTATTATTATTATTATTATTTATACCCCGCCTTTTGGCCAAAGGCCCTCAAGGCGGCTTACAAAAAACACAAATATAAAATACAATATAAAAATGCATCAATAAAACAATACAAAATACAATCTGCAAAAGTTAAATAACAATACGCATAGTTGCTCTTAACCTTAAATGAGTGGATTTTTCTCTTATCCGCCTTTTTAAGCAACGCTTATTTTGAAGCCGTTCCCTTCCAACAGGTTGAAAAGGTTCAGTGGGACATCCATGATGGAAGGGCCATAGCTCATTGGTGAAGCACCAACTGTGCATCCAGAAGGCCCCAGGTTCAGTCCTCGGATCTCCAGGTAGGACTGGAAGATACGCCTTTCTGAAAAACTGTGAGTCAATGTAGACGATGCACAAGCTCAGTATAAGCAGGTTTCTGTGTTCCAATGCAATTTTCACCCCCTTCAGCAGAACACAAAGGAAGCTATGCAAGTCAAAGGGACATTTTTCAGGTCAAAATGAAGCCCTCTGAAATATTAATAAAGAGAAAGACAGTCCAGCTATCCTTGTTAAGAATTCAGCACCCAGAAGTAAACAGAGCAAAATATTTGTACTCACCAAGATGCCCAGAGTCCACACTAACATGATTTTTTTTTAAAAAAAACTCTTATTCGCTCTGTGAGCTCCAGAAGAAAGAGCAGGTTTGGCGTCTCACCTCACATAAGCCAGTTCCATTGTGCTAATGAAGGCTTCTGATTGAATGGGTGTTTGTTTTAACAATTCCACTTCCATGTTTATAGCATGATCATTTGGACAGGCAGGGACCTGTTGATTTACATAATTGCAGAGCATTATACCAAGACCATACATCATCTCCACAGCTGTGTGTATTCTGTGACTCCCAGACACTCAGCACAAGCTTAGGAGTTTTGCATTAAGAACAGCATTGAGCATCCAAAGACAAAGCATCCAAGGCCAGCCTTCCATGCTTAGTGGGGCCGCCATGTTTCCTGGTGGAGCTGCAAATGAAATAGCCGTTATCTCCTAGCCAGCAGGAATGCCTAGAACTCCTATGCATGCTTTAGCACAGAGCCTGGAAAAGTTACTTTTTTGAACTACAACTCCCATCAGCCCAATCCAGTGGCCATGCTGGCTGGGGCTGATGAGAGTTGTAGTTCAAAAAAGTAACTTTTCCAAGCTCTGCTTTAGCATCAGAAATGTGTAAGATGAATAAAAAGAGTTCCTTCAGAAGCATTTGCTTCCTTATCATGTGAACCTTCTTTAAATAAACAAGAATTTCCTGATGTCACCACCATCTCTGAGCACCATGACACGCTCACAGTCATAGTAAGAAAAGGGGGGTTGTTTCTAGAGTCGCTGGAGCATGATAAGAGGGATCTTGACAAATCTAGGAGGAGTCTTGGGGGTGCAGAGCTGGCTGGGAGAGCCATATGGGCAGAGTTTCGCTCAAAGCCATTGCGTTTTATGTTTCGCCTTTCCTAAGATAGAAATGTGGTTTATTTATACATATATATTTTAGTCTTTTTAGATCATTATTGTTTAAACATGGGGGAGCCAGTATATATTCCAGCCACTCATTCAACCCAACTGGTTGGAAACCGTGGCCAAGACTCAGGAACATCAGAAGAGCCTCTAGTCTAGTGCCCCCAAGCATGGCATGAGCACAACAGCACTCTACCCTCCTGCAGTTTCCAGCAACTGACATTCAGGCACAGACTGCCTTTGAAAGGCTTCATAAACAGCTTTGATCTCCCCCCTGGCATATGTATTCTCCCTTGCAAGCAGTATGCCAGTACTCAAACTGGTATTTTTCAGAGGAAGTTGTTCATATGGTATGGTTAATACTACCAAATTCTACTAGTAGATTACATTGAGCATTCTTACCGTCTCTAGGAGAAAGCAGAAAGGTCATTAGTGCCACCTCTAGTAGACAGCATAAATGACAAAGCCATGGGAACACGCCTTCCCTTAGATAAGGAAGTGTATAAAACACCAGGTTTTATAGCACTCACTACCCCTCAGCTCTGCTGGGGGGGGGGGGTTAAAGAAAGCAGGGGAACCATCCAACTATTCCATCCATGACATCTGATGGATGGTCTATTGTGACATGTATTTCCATGTACTTTGTAACTTTGGCTCTGTGATATGGCTTAGAGTTTAACTAAGTCTTTCATCTATTGTAACATGCTTTAACTCAGAGATGCCTTCAGAGTCTTACACTTTGATGTTAAATGGATATCCAGCAACTTCTTTCCTGCTGAGATCTATATAGTTCTATTTTTCTGTTTCTGCAATGATGGCTAAGGTCACCTAGAATTCATTTTATATGAATGAATAGCATATAATAAAGACTGTTCTGCTGTCTGAAGTCTGACTCCCAAATAGAAAATTTCTGGTACCTCTCAAGACTTGAGACTTCTTGAGTGGGGTCTCCTCTATCCTCCGCCTATACTAGATGACTGTTGTCGATCACCTGTGAGCTTAGGTGAACTAATGTTTGACATACAAGGACTCTATGCAGACACAAAGGAAGGGAGAAAGCCCAGGCTTCTCTGCACCCTGGGGAGGCACAGCAGCCCTTGATGTAACTTTGTCAAGAGCATTGAGGCAAAGGACTCCTGTGTGCCTTGGGAAAGAATCTGCCCTGAAACATGGATGAAGCCCTGAGGATGGAAGGCCTGTTAAAGGATGTGGAACTGGAAGGAACTGAGGCTGTCACCAGGGAACTGGATATAACATCTCTGTAATAAATCTGGAGTTTCAACTGAACAGATGTGAGTTGGTGCTTTGGAACATTATATTGTCTGGGACTATTCTCTTTTTGGTCTATTTTATTTTGACGAATCTGCTTCTTCACGACGCCGCTAACTGTTTTGATGCTGGGAACTAAATTTGTTTTGTATTCTTGAACATAGAGAGATAAGGCAGGCTGCTCTGTTTATACTGTGATGTCATCAAGCCTGGAATATTAACCCAATTGTTGCTGAAATAAGAAGTGGTTCTTCTTTATTTTTGTTTCGTTTTGTTTTCGTGGTTTTAAAAATGGCAATCAAGAAAGTGGCTGAGAATCTGGAAGTAATTATGTTTCAGAAAATAATGGATGAGATTGAGATAACGAAACAAACCCTGCGACAGGGCAGTAAGGAGCTGAAAATTGAACTGAGCAAAATGACGCAGGAGCTTAAAGAAATAGGGGATCCTGTGAGAGAGGAGAATGAGATCAGAGATGAGAAAAGAAAAAATAAAGGGAAGATACAAGCCCTGGAGATTGGAACAAATGTGGAATTGGAAAAAGATCTGGAGTTTATGGATATTAGAAATAAAATCTACTGTTTGGAATTTAACGTTATCTCTGAAGAAATTAATGAAGATATTAGAGATAAAGTTATCAATGGCTTGGGTAATTTTCTGGACTGGAATGACGTGATGGAGCTTGATATAGAGAAAATCTATGGAATTAACTGCAGCCATGTGACAATGGAAAAACTCTCAAGAGATGAGCCAGTGCATTTTGTAAAAAAGAAGAACAGAGATATGACTTTACAACAATATTTCAGCAACTTATTCAGAATCGATGGCAAGAAAATATCTGGGATAGAGGAAATTCCCATCAGACTCTTATTATATGACTATGGCTATGACAGCAAGATTATTATGGAATACTGATAATGGAAGATTGGACACTGAAATTACTGGACTTAACAGGACTATTGAAGATGGAAGATGGAATTAATATGGAATAATGGCTATTGAAATTATTGGACCTAACAGATTTTGATGAGATGGATTAATCGATATGTTTATTTGGACTATGGTTATGACAATAAGATGATTATTATTATTAACGAGATGGATTAATCGACATGTTTATTTGGAGAAAAATTGATAGGTATATTTCTTAAAGAATTGAAACCTCTCTTTGACTTTTTGTGGAAAGAATAAAGTAATGTTTATGAGATTTGATGATTAATTAAGATAACTACTGGAGGAAAGTGATTTTATAATATAATTTAAGAGACAGGATTGTTATATATTGTAGACCTATAACTGATCTGCGACAAATGGGAAGTCAACATTTTATTTTTTTGTTTAATCATTTTTGTTTTGTTTTGTTTTTTGTCTTTTAATGTTTTATGATTTTATTTTGTATGTTTTATGAAAAATTGAATAAAAATTATTGTAAAAAAAAAAAAAAAGATGTGAGTTGGTGCTTTTATTTTGACCTCCTTGCCAGGTGGGCCTCATAGAAGGTATGGAGCCCTGTGGTGTGCCCCTTTCCAGGACAGCTATATGTTGCCTGAGGAAGTATTTCCTTTTGCCAATCCTGAATATATTGGCTGGGCCTGAACTGTAGTGGTTTGGGGCTATACATCAGATCTCCAAAAGTGAGGAAATGCATAATCAAAAAAGAGGACCTGGGTTTAATTTGTATATGCTAACATATATGTGTAGAAGCAAACTTAGAAATAATCGCTCTAATTCAAATAGAAACACAATACATTTCCCTATATTGGGGAAGACTGGCCAAGTGGCCGGCTCAGTTTGCTGTCCAGTGCTTCATGGCCCCTGCAGGTTGAGGTGGAGGATAAATTTTATTCAGTTCATGTTTACAAGTGGACCAATCGAATCAGCATTTTCCATAGCAATATGAGAACTAAAACACAGTCATCTTTCAAAATTTGCACTTATCCAAATTTTGCAATGCAGTCCTCCAGCCAAATGTTGATAAAACTGCATATATTGGGGGGAAACATGCATAAAAACCAATATATTAGTGAAAACAACATACAAAATGCGTTATATTAGGGGGGAAAGTGTGCATTAGTCAAAGCTGCATTCAAAACTGTGTTTCATGGGAGACATTCACACTAAAATGCTGGAGAATTTTTACGAAGATTTTTTTTTTAAAGCGAATTCCTGTAGAAATATGGAGAACTGAATTCAAGAATGGAAAAACGGAACTGAAGTCGACAGATCTTTCCACCCCAACCTGCAGGTCTCCCTGTAGTTGTCTTAAAACTGGCTTGGATTGAACAGGAGTCCTACGAGGAGTTAGGAGGCCCCTATTCCTGTCACAGCGCTGCAATTCCCAGGGTCCCCTGGGAAGGATTGGCTGTTGAACCACTCTGAGAAATGCAGCTGTGTGAGGAGATTCACAGTCTCCTCCCAGCTCTCAGCACCCTTCACAAACTACAGTTCCCAGGATTCTTTGGGGGGCACCATGACTATTTAAAGTGGTATAATACTGCTTTAAATGTATGGTGCAGTTGTGGCCTAGTTTTCCCACATGCTAGCCCGTAAGAGCATCTCTGAATGGATCCCTGCCTCCAGAGCTTGGAAAAGTTACTTTTTTGAACTACAACTCCCATCAGCCCCAGGCAGCTTGGCCACTGGATTGCGCTAATGGGAGTTGTAGTTCAAAAAAGTAACTTTTCCAAGCTCTGCCTGCCTCATAACACTGGGCAGCACCGCTAGGTTAGCGTACCCCACTAACAGAGTAATGCTTTTTCACAGGAACATAGGAAGTTGAGTCAGACCATTGGTCCATCTAGCTCAGTACTGCTTGGCACTGGCTGGCAGTGGAATTCCAGGATTTCCAACAAAAGTCTCTCCCAGCTCTTCCTTGAGACTTGAGGCGGGGGTTGAACGTGGGCCTTCTGCATACAGCACAGATGCTCTGCCGCTGAACTATGGCCCGCCCCTGCAGTAGTTTGACAAGGCTTCGTTTCAGTCAGTTACTCAGTGGGGCTCCATTTCTTCTGCTGCTCCTTGGAGGAGGTCCGTTCCTCCCAGATGGATAAATGCTGGTAAAAGTACTTGACAGAGAAGAGATGCAGAGCTTGGCAAAGTTACTTTTGTGAACTACAACTCCCATCAGCCGAATCCAGTGGCCATGCTGGCTGGGCTGATGGGAGTTGTAGTTCAAAAAAGTAACTTTGCCAAGCTCTGCCGCTGAACTATGGCCCGCCCCTGCAGTAGTTTGACAAGGCTTCGTTTCAGTCAGTTACTCAGTGGGGCTCCATTTCTTCTGCTGCTCCTTGGAGGAGGTCCGTTCCTCCCAGATGGATAAATGCTGGTAAAAGTACTTGACAGAGAAGAGATGCAGAGCTTCGCAAAGTTACTTTTGTGAACTACAACTCCCATCAGCCGAATCCAGTGGCCATGCTGGCTGGGCTGATGGGAGTTGTAGTTCAAAAAAGTAACTTTGCCAAGCTCTGAAGAGATGTTATTAAAGCTGCTTCTGCTTGGGTTGCAGGTGACACTAGTATCGTATGTGGGTCGCTGTTCAACATCACCTCATCACTTTCTATTTGCTCACAGAGGAGCTGGCGTCTCCTGCATCAAAAGCATTTTGATAAGGATGGAGATCCCTGAACCTGAACTAACATTTGCTGGAAGGGATTCTGAGGAACTGAGACAAATAGTGGTAATGAGAGAGGAAGTTCTAGGCTTAATGGACAATATAAAAACTGACAAATCACCAGGCCTGGATGGCATCCACCCGAGAGTTCTCAAAGAACTCAAATGTGAAATTGCTGATCTGCTAACTAAAATATGTAACTTGTCCCTCAGGTCCTCCTCCGTGCCTGAGGACTGGAAAGTGGCAAATGTAACGCCAATCTTCAAAAAGGGATCCAGAGGGGATCCCGGAAATTACAGGCCAGTAAGCTTAACTTCTGTCCCTGGAAAACTGGTAGAAAGTATTATTAAAGCTAGATTAACTAAGCACATAGAAGAACAAGCCTTGCTGAAGCAGAGCCAGCATGGCTTCTGCAAGGGAAAGTCCTGTTTCAGTAACCTATTAGAATTCTTTGAGAGTGTCAACAAGCATATAGATAGAGGTGATCCAGCGGACATAGTGTACTTAGACTTTCAAAAAGCGTTTGACAAGGTACCTCACCAAAGGCTTCTGAGGAAGCTTAGCAGTCATGGAATAAGAGGAGAGGTCCTCTTGTGGATAAGAAATTGGTTAAGAAGCAGAAAGCAGAGAGTAGGAATAAACGGACAGTTCTCCCAATGGAGGGCTGTAGAAAGTGGAGTCCCTCAAGGATCGGTATTGGGACCTGTACTTTTCAACTTGTTCATTAATGACCTAGAATTAGGAGTGAGCAGTGAAGTGGCCAAGTTTGCTGACGACACTAAATTGTTCAGGGTTGTTAAAACAAAAAGGGATTGCGAAGAGCTCCAAAAAGATCTCTCCAAACTGAGTGAATGGGAGGAAAAATGGCAAATGCAATTCAATATAAACAAGTGTAAAATTATGCATATTGGAGCAAAAAATCTTAATTTCACATATACGCTCATGGGGTCTGAACTGGCGGTGACCGACCAGGAGAGAGACCTCGGGGTTGTAGTGGACAGCACGATGAAAATGTCGACCCAGTGTGCGGCAGCTGTGAAAAAGGCTAATTCCATGCTAGCAATAATTAGCAAAGGTATTGAAAATAAAACAGCCGATATCATAATGCCGTTGTATAAATCTATGGTGCGGCCGCATTTGGAATACTGTGTGCAGTTCTGGTCGCCTCATCTCAAAAAGGATATTATAGAGTTGGAAAAGGTTCAGAAGAGGGCAACCAGAATGATCAAGGGGATGGAGCGACTCCCTTATGAGGAAAGGTTGCAGCATTTGGGGCTTCCAGTTGCCGGAAGCCTCAGGAGGGGAGAGTGTTCTTGCACTCGGGTCCTGCTTGCGGGCTTCCCCCAGGCACCTGGTTGGCCACTGTGAGAACAGGATGCTGGACTAGATGGGCCACTGGCCTGATCCAGCAGGCTCTTCTTATGTTCTTATGTTCTTATGTTCTCCTCTGGAGGGCATGCTCTGAATATAATAGTTCATTTTATTTTATTCTCTGTGTCAGGGTTGTTAGAGCTGAGCTAGGAGAGGGCAGGCCGTGGCCAGGCTCAGGAGAATTGTGATCCCATCTCCCAGTATTTATTTTATTTATTTATCTATTTTATTTAAAATATTTCTATCCCGCCCTTCTACCCTATAACAGTGCAGTCAGGGCGGCTTACAAGAAAATCGCACACATACCGAAGAAAATTGCACACAATAAAAAACACAAAAACAGAGTGTGTGTGTGTATATATATATGTGTGTGTGTGTGTGTGTATATATATAAGTTTTGAAAGCAAAAAACAGAAGGATCAGTGAACTTAAAGAACACCTTCTTCTGAGAGGATATCCTCCACATGTTATCAGTTGCAACATCCACTGAGCCTCCATTTTGTCCAGAGAAAACCTCATCCATCATAATGAGGTATCAAAGAACAATTTATTTATTTTTTGTTGCATTTATATACCGCCCGTAGCAAGTAGCTCTCAGGGCGGTAAACAGAGAAGGATAAAATACATACATCATAATAATAAAATCACAAAACATATAAGACACAATGAAAACAAAATACAATTAAACAAAATATAAAATGATAAAAGGATTAGTATTACAAGATTAAAAAGATAAAAAGATAAAATGGATTCTATTTGTGGTAGATTTCCATCCAGCATCTCCTAACTGTCACTGAGTAATCAGGGAGAGATACCCATTGTTGGCAAACTCTGAACATCTTGCTAGAGCCATCAGCAGGCCTCCTGTTGTAGCATTTCGCCAGCCTCCTAATTTGTGCAGACTGTTGGTGAGCGCTGTGCTTAAGCCACCTATGAGCAATCCTGGGTCTCATCCTTGTCACTCCAAAAGCTGTATCACCTGTGTGTACCTCAGGGAGACAGCTGCTTTCACAAGCACTAGGACAGGCAGGACATATTTTTATTTGTTTTATTTTTTATTTGTTTCATTTTTAAACCGCCCATAGCGAGTGGCTCTCTGGGCGGTGTACAAAAAGATTAAAATACAGAATATCACGATAGACTCAACCTACCAACAGTAAACATAAGCAGCAAACAAAAATAAAAGATTTAAAATTATAACATTAAACGCTTAAAATGCCTGGGAGCATAGCCAGGTCTTAACCTGGCGCCGAAAAGATAGAAGCGTCGGCGCCAGGCGTACTTCTTCGGGGAGGCTGTTCCACAGTTCGGGGGCCACTACAGAAAAGGCCCTAGATCGAGTAACTGTCCTCCGGGCTTCCCGATGGGTTGGTACCCGGAGGAGGGCCTTAGATGCTGAGCGAAGTGACCGGGTCGGTTCATAGTGGGAGAGGCATTCCACAAGATACTGCGGTCCCACGCCGTGTAAGGCTTTATAGGTCAAAACCAGCACCTTGAATCTGGCTCGGAAACAAATGCATAGCCAGTGCAAACGGGCCAGAACAGGTGTTATATGCGCTGACCGGCTGGTCCTCGTCAGCAGTCTGGCTGCTGCGTTTTGCACTAGCTGAAGCTTCCGAACCGCCTTCAAGGGCAGCCCTACGTAGAGCACATTACAGTAATCCAGCCTAGAAGTTACCAGAGCATGAACAACTGAGGCGAGGTCATCCCTGTCCAGATAGGGGCGTAGCTGGGCTACCAACCGAAGGTGGTAGAATGCATTTCTTGCCACCGAGGCCACTTGCGCCTCAAGAGACAAGAAAGGATCGAAAAGAACCCCAAGACTACGAACCTGTTCCTTCAAGGGGAGTGTAACCCCATCTAGAACAGGGTGAACATCCACCATCTGGGCAGGGGAGGCACTCACCAACAGTGTCTCAGTCTTGTCTGGATTGAGTCTCAGTTTATTAGCTCTCATCCAGTCCGTTATCGCGGTCAGGCAGTGATTCAGCACATCCACAGACTCAACTACAGAAGATGAAAAGGAGAAATAGAGCTGCGTGTCATCAGCGTACTGGTGGCAACGCACTCCAAAACTCCTGATGACCGCACCCAGCGGCTGCATGTAGATGTTAAAAAGCATGGGGGACAAAACCGACCCCTGAGGGACTCCACAATGGAGAGTCCAAGGTGTCGAGCAATGTTCCCCAAGTACTACCTTCTGGCGACGATCCGCCAAGTAGGAGCGGAACCACTGCCAGGCAGTGCCTCCAACTTCCAACTCCGCAAGTCTCCTCAGAAGGATACCATGGTCGATGGTATCAAACGCCGCTGAGAGATCAAGGAGAATCAACAGAGTCACACTCCCTCTGTCCCTCTCCCGACAGAGGTCATCATACAGGGCGACCAAGGCTGTTTCAGTGCCAAAACCAGGCCTAAAACCGGATTGGTCTCATCCAAGAGCACCTGGAGCTGACTGGCAACCACCCGCTCCAGAACCTTGCCCAAAAAGGGGACATTCGCCACCGGTCTATAATTGTTCAAGTTATCTGGGTCTAAGGAAGGTTTCTTTAAAAGAGGTCTCA
This sequence comes from Rhineura floridana, assembly GCF_030035675.1. Classification (NCBI taxonomy): domain Eukaryota; kingdom Metazoa; phylum Chordata; class Lepidosauria; order Squamata; family Rhineuridae; genus Rhineura; species Rhineura floridana. Next base: position 234,990,503 of record NC_084481.1, on the reverse strand, counting down.
CTACTGCCTCCTTGAGACTACTAGGGACTACTCCCTCACTCAAGGAGGCATTTATCACTTCCTTGGCCCAGCCGGTGGTACTAGTCCTGCTAGCCTTCACTAGCCAAGATGGACAAGGATCTAGAGCAGACGTGGTCGCCCACACCAATCCAAGCACCTTGTCCACTTCCTCAAGCTGCACCAACTGAAACTCATCCAATAACGAAAGACAAGACCGTGTTCTGGACACTTCAATGGATTCATCTGTGATAACATCAGAGTCTAGGTCCCTACGGATGCATGCAATTTTATTTTGGAAGTGCCCTGCGATGTCGTTACAGCAAGCTTCGGATGTTTCAATGGTATCTCGAGGACCAGAATGTAAAAGTCCTCGTACAACCCTAAAAAGCTCTGCAGGGCGGCAGAGAGATGTCCTGATAGAGGCAGCAAAGTGGGACTTCTTCGCCGCCCTTACCGCTTTTATATACGACTTACTGGAGGCACTTACCAAAGCATAATTGCATCCGTCTGGAGTTCGTCTCCATCTGCACTCCAGCCTCCTTCTCTCTTGCTTCATCACTCTCAGCTCCGGGGTATACCACGGAGCTGTATGAGCTCTGCATCGAAGAGGGCGCGCGGGAGCAATCGTGTCGATAGCCCGGGCCATCTCTGTATTCCACAGTTCGACCAAGGCCTCGACAGGAGCGCCAGTACTATCAGCTGGAAAAACTCCCAGAGCCCTCTGAAAACCAATAGGATCCATAAGCCTCTGAGAGCGGACCAACTTAATAGGTCCCCCACCCTTGCAGAGGGAAAGAGTCGTTGTAAGTCTAAAACTCAGCAGGCGGTGATCTGTCCATGACAATGGAGTAGATGAAAAACACCCCACCTCCAGATCACCATCTCCATGACCAGTGGCGAAGATCAAATCAAGAGTGTGACCCGACACATGCGTTGGGCCAGTAACAACTCGAGACAGCCCCATGGTTGTCATGGAGGCCATGAAGTCCTGAGCCGCCCCAGATAATACAGTCTCAGCATGAATGTTGATATCCCCCAACACTACAAGTTTGGGGGACCTCAACAACACCTCCGAGACTATCTCTGTCAGCTCAGCTAGGGAAGCTGTTGGGCAGCAAGGTGGGCGGTACACCAACAGGATTCCCAGTCTGTCTCCTTGGCCCAGCACAAGGTGGAGGCACTCTAGACCAGTCGCCATCTGGACAGGATGCCTGGTGAGAGAGAAAGTACTCCTATAGACCACAGCGACCCCGCCTCCCTGACCCTCAGATCTACCATAGTGCTGCACCGTATACCCAGGTGGACAAAGCTGAGAGAGAGCAACTCCTCCCTGCTCACCCACCCAGGTCTCGGTTATACATGCCATGATGTTATTACATCAAACAGAACATCACTTGCAGGTCCTGCAATATAATTTATGTCAACAAATGCAAAAGACCGGGATGTCATATCCAATACGTAGGTAAAACCACAACTGACCTACGCACATGCTTCAGAAACCACAAATCGGCAATCTTAACAAAAAAAAGTGGAGCAACCAGTTGCAAAACATTTCAACGTGGATGGTCACAGCCTGTTGGGACTTTTCTATAACAGCTACAGAGATGCCAACAGATCCAGGAGCATTGACCAAAAGGGAGAACTTTTGGATTTACTCTCTGGACACATTGGCCCTACATGGCCTGAACCTGGAGGACAGTACCACCACTACTTAGCTTCTGCAAATGAAGCCCCTCTGAGCATTCCATCCTCAAAGCTCTATAACTGCCACCTTGGTATGTTAGCAGCTGATGAAGGCAGAAGCCAAAATGTTTTGGTAATACAATAAAAACCTCTGTTTTCTTAATCACAATTGTGTGTGTGTGTGTGTGTGTGTGTGTGTACATCCACACACACACACACACATCCCAGCTGAATGCCTTGATGCTCCCAGTTCAAGCTCTAATTTCTTGGGGGAGGGATCTGGGAGGCTGAAATTCAACAGGCTGAGAGCACTGTTCCATCAGGCTCCAGAAAAGGAGATACAGAGAAAAAGCAAAGCTATTCTGCTATCCCTGCTGAGAAACCAGCTGACTTTGGCCCTCCCTCACCTATCACCTAGCAGCAGCCTTTTGATGAGTTTCCATGACCTGTTTCCATCCCAGCTGGTTGTTATAAGGACTGTAACTTTAAGAACTACTGCCTGAGCTTTCTTTTTTCCTTCTTCCTGCCCATGCCTTTTCCCTTGTGTGTCATGCCTTTTAGATTGTAAGCTTAAGGGCAGGGCCTGCCTTCCTTGTCAGGCAGACATGCACAGCTGGTGTGGTTGAGTGAGAATATTTGGGGCCTGGAGCAGCAAGTCTTTGGTTCAAATCCTGACCAGAAAAAAAGGAACTCCTTTCTCATGCCATGAATGCAAGAACAATGATGGACCTCAGGCATCTATTTGTGCTGCAGGAAACATTTGGATCCCTTTTAAAAATTAGAAATTACTGCAATACAGCCAGGAAAGGAAACTATGCATGGAAAGATAATGGACGAGACACAAGGGAGGGTGAAATCATGGGGGGGGGGAATGGAAAATAACACCAGACAATAAGATGCCATGAAAAATAACAGCCAGGCTATTACTGGAGGGTTTTAATAGCTTTGAGCATGAAACAGCATAATTGTCTTGACTTCGCTGTGTTATGTTTGATGACCTCCTCTATAAATGCAGTCTCCTCAATACAGGTTGAAGATCCCGCACTGTTGTTCTAGACCAGGCAATAACCACAGAATGAAAATTAGCTGGGTGTTTGGTAGATTCGATGAAAAAAAAATAACATCAGTGAGTTCAAATAACACATTCTCTTTTGCATTCTCATATTCGGTTGGCTTCACAACCACCCCCACCCAACATTCTCTTCCTGAAAATAACATTTGGTCGATGCAGTGCTTAAACAAGCCTATGGGGCATCATGAAAATACTGCACAACTAATGCAATTTCACCACCTCAAGGCAGCCGGGATTTGGCTGCGCCATGTGGGTGCTGTCAGATCTTCCCCAGTGATGAGATGGGAGCCTCGTGCCTGATTTCATGAGGGACAAAATTAAAAAGTAGGTATGCAACACAGCTTGAGGAAGGCAGGGCCTAATGTGATAATGGTGCTTGCCATTTCTATGTTAAGTTTCATATTCTCAAGTAAATCTTCAACGTGTATAATCTCTGCAGGAGGCCAAGAAAGCAGATTGAGGCTCTTGTCACTGAAGCCCCTTTTAAATGTTAAATCCATACCCAGGGCCGGCGCCAGAGGGCAGCCAGGTTGGGCCCTGGCTGAGGGCCCCTGTGGCCCAGAGGGGCCCCTGAATGGGAGGGTGGCACTCCCGGCCCTTTATCCACAGCAGCATCAGGTCCTGCAACCCAACCCTGCTACAGATCACAGAGAGGGAAATCCCAAGCACCCCCCCAATACAGACAGTGCGGGCTTTAATAAGCCTGCCCACACACCCCACCTACCTCTTCCATCAGCGTGAATGCTGTGTGCACTGTGCACACGTGTCTGCCATCACCCGAGATGGGGGGGCTTTCCTACAAGGCTGATGCTGATGACGCCATCTTCATAGAATCATAGAATAGTAGAGTTGGAAGGGGCCTACAAGGCCATCAAGTCCAACCTCCTAATCAAAGCATTCCCGACAGATGGCTGTCCAGCTGCCTCTTGAAGACCTCCAGTGTTGGAGAGCCCGCTACCTCTCTAGATAATTGGTTCCATTGTCGTATGGCTCTAACAGTTTGGAAGTTTTTCCTCATGTTCAGTCGAAATCTGGCTTCCTGCAACTTGAGCCCATTATTCCGTGTCCTGCACTCTGGGATGATCAAGAAGAGATCCTGGCCCTCCTCTGTGTGGCAACCTTTCATGTATTTGAAGCGTGCTATGGCAGGCATGTATGTTACACATGCATGTCATTCACACAACAGGATAGATGGAGTGTGTGGATGGGCTTATTGACCCTGTGCCACCTGTATGGGAGGAGGGTGTTGGGCTACATGTTGCAGGCCTAGAGCAGTTCTCATACCGTTTTGAAAAGTGCAGATTTGATAGATTCAGCTTTAAATGTGACCTGTAGCTAATTTCTCCCCCATCCCAAGTGTGGGAGAGGAGTGGTTTTTTACATATTCTCCTTCCAGACCATTTGGTGCTTTAAAACCCAAGACCAGCATCTCAAATTTGAAAGCAAATTAGCAACCAATAAAATTGCTATATAGCCTTCACCAATCTGGTGCCCTCCCATACATTTGTTTTTATTTATTTATTTAGAAATCAGTTTTTTAAAAAACCTTACAACAATAAAACAGTGTCAAAAGGAAAATATACAAGGCTGCATGTAGATGCTGGCTGGGAGCTGATGGGAGTTGTAGTCCAAAGCATGTGGGGGGCACCAGGTGGGTGTGATGTGATCTGGTAAATTAGCTCCCACAAGAACCCTGGCAGCCACAAGCTGAAGCTTCCTGCTCATTACAGGGCATTCCCATGTAGAGCAAATTCTAGGAGGAGCACACGGAATAATGGGCTTAGTTTGCAAGAAGCCAGATTTCGACTGGACATCAGGAAAAAACTTCCTAACTGTTAGAGCCATATGGCAATAGAACCAATGACCTAGGGAGGTGGTGGGCTCTCCGACACTGGAGGCATTCAAGAGGCAGCTGGACAGCCATCCGTCGGGAATGCTTTGATATGGATTCCTGCATTGAGCAGGAGGTTGGACTTGATGGCCTTATAGGCCCCTTCCAACTCTACTATTCTATGATTCTATGTGCTCTAGCAATAGATTCCCAAGTTCTTGGATAGCTACCTATCCAAGATTCTTCTTGGTTACCTAAGATCCTTTGAACTGAAAACATAATGAACTGAAAATGAAAACATAATGAACTTCTACACACAAGTGGTATGCCCCTTCAGCACAACTTTCTGGGGGCCGCATGCCAGTGGTGGGCAAGGCCAGATGAAAAAGTGGGTGGAGCAACCAACATAATTTTTACTTTTGTACAATAGGTTCGTTTCTACACGCATTCACACACCTCTGACTATTCTCCACCCAGAGAAGCAAAAGGCATTATCAGAGTTGAATGGCACATGTCAGCCAGGAAAGAGCGCGGAAGGAGGGTCAGTGAGGGGTGTGACCTGGCGAGAGGGGGTGTGGCTGATGTGGGAGCGTGGCCTGAAGGACGTTCCACAGGCCAGATAAAGAGGAAAGGAGGTCCTGAAGTTTCCCACCCCCATACTGTCCCTTTAAAAGTGCAAGACAGAGAAACAAGGTTAATATTAGCTCGACACCAAAGTCAGGATCATTCCGACCATGGCATTCCCAATCATAGAATCATAGAGTTGGAAGGGGCCTTGTAGGCCATCGAGTCCAACCCCCTACTCACAGCAGGAAATCCACAGCTAGAGCATCTCCCGCAGATAGCTGTCCAGCCTCTGCTTGAAGACATCCAGCAATCTCTGTATATGGGTGTGAAAGTTGGGCAGTGAAAAAGGTGGATAAGAGAAAAATCAACTCATTTGAAAGGTGGTGTTGGAGGAGAGATAATTGGGTGTTAGAACAAATTAAACCGGAACTATCACTAGAAGTTAAAATGAGGAAACTGAGGTTATCATACTTTGGAGACATAATGAGAAGACCTGATTCACTAGAAAAGATAATAATGCTGGGGAAAACAGAAGGGAGTAGAAAAAGAGGAAGGCCAAACAAAACATGGATTGATTCCATAAAGGAAGCCACAGACCTGAACTTACAAGATCTGAACAGGGTGGTCTAAAAATGTAATAAAATAAATAAAAATAAAAAAATAACAGATGCTGTTGGAGGTCACTGATTCATAGGGTCGCCATAAGTCATAATCAACCTGAAGGCACATAACAACAACAACAAGGCTACCAAGGCTGAAAATATGCAACCATTTTTTTCTTGTATGCCTGCTGCCCTTGATGGCTATTTGAGTTCCTGGCCAACACTTCATATGCTCCTGGATGCCCTGGTCCACATCACCCATCAGTAAGCCACCCAAACCAGGAGCACCAGGAAGAAATTGCTAAACTGATCCCAACACACAGCTTACAGACACACCGAATTCTTCTGCGTGGCATGAGCCCTGTGGTTTAACATCCAGCCATGCTGACGGGGCTTCATTTTCTAGAAAGAACAAAGAAAACACCAGCAAACAAAGTTGAGCTTACACAAATTTTCTTGTGTCTTCCACTCCATCTGTGTCCCTCTCATATTTCACCACTCCCCAGTGTCAAGATGTCAGCCTGTTACATTTGAGGAGGGGGTTGGAAGGGAGCAAGAAATCCCTCTGGACAACTCTTCCGTGTGCAGCGCTATGATTATTGCTGGGACCACTGACATCCAGATGGAAAGGCAGATTGGCACAGGCTGCGAGCCTTCTACACCGCCTTCTGTTCATCTCCAACTTTTGCCAGTAAGGATTATATCTGGGGAGAAGCTGGATAAGCCACACCAAGACCAGAATGTCTAATTGAATTAGCTCTTTCCAAGTTGGTTTTGATGAATATATATTACTTTTCACCATTTGTTTAGTGTTGGCAAACAATATATGGCACCATCTCTGGGCAAGGGTGTGCCAAGCCACTCGCAACTCAGTGGATGCTGTGAAACTTGACTTTGGGATTTGACGTTCTTAGGAAAGAGATGCACGTCTTCATAATGGCAGGGAGTGAACCTGGGACCTTCTGCACGCAAGTCATGTGCTCTACCACTGAGCAAGGGGAAGGGCTGTGGCTCAGTGGTAGAGCATCTGCACTGCATGCAGAAAGCTGCAGGTTCAATCCCCAGCATCTCCACATAGGGCTGGGAGCATCCTCTTTCTGAAATCATAGAGAGTCGCTGCCACTCAGTGTAGCACAGAAAATACTGAGCTACATGGACCAATATACAGCAGCTTCCTATGTTATTCCTATGGAATAAGTAAGCGAGAAATGATGGGTCTCTTCTCCATGAGCTTACAGCCTACAATTTGACAGCGAGAGAAACAGTAGAGGAGCCTTCGCCAACCTGGCGCCCTCCAGATGTTTTGGACTACAACCTCCCATCAGTCCCATAAAGGAGTTGTAGTCCAAAACATCTGGAGGGTGCCAGGTTGGCAAAGCCTGCAGTGGAGGGCTAGAAGGAGAGGGCAGGGAAACAAAGGAATGAATGCAGCTCCATGTCCTGAAACTTCATTTGAGCTGGGATGAAGACAAGGAGGGTACTCTACCAGAAAGGTCTGATTTGTGCTGGCATTTGAAAAAAGAAAGGTGTTGCTATGTGAGAGTCCAGACATGGGGGCAGAGAGGGAGAAAAAGCATCCCTGGCTTTTGCCTCACCAGTGCTCCAAGCATGGCGCTCTAATCCCCGAGCACTTCCCAAACACTCCCTGGCCAACTAAGTGCCAATCTAGAATGTTTGCATCTTGCAGGACAGATTTGGGATTTGGCTGGTGGACCATTCATCCCGCTGTCCGGCAGTCTCCCTACATGAGCTGATAGAGGTGGTCTCAGGTGTGGTGCTGAGGACTCCCAGGCTGTTGGTCTTGGAGGATGTCAACATTTGTGCATGCAGAAGCCACCTTGTCAGGGGCAGCTCAAGACTTCATGGCTGCCATGACAATCATACTCTGAGGGAAGCTGGGAGGCTGGCAACAAAGGAGAGAGGGCCTTCTAAGTGGTGGCCCCCAAATTATGGAATGATCTTTCTGATGAGGTGCGCCTGGCGCCAACACTGTTATCTTTTTGGTGCCACGTCAAGACTTTCCTCTTCTCCCAGGCATTTTAGCATGTGTTTTTAAATTGTTTTTTAAAAAATGTGTTTTTAAATTTGTATATTTGTTTTTAATGTTTTTAATTGCTGTAAACCGCCCAGAGAGCTTCAGTTATGGGGCGGTATATAAATCTAATAAATAAATAAATAAATATAACAGTAACAACCAACCAGATGGCCTGACCAAAAGGCTCTTCCTATACTCTTATGTTCTTAATTGCCGGCTGTGCATATTGTTGAGGATCAGACGTCATGTACAAGGGCAGGAGAAAAGTGTCCATTTGTCCAGTGTTTCCATCAATCAGTGTGTATGGCTTGAGTAAATAAATAAATAAAATTGAGTACCAAATTCCAGTCTTCATCCCAGATGGTAACAGTGTAGAAACTGAATTCTGATATGGTAGGTGAATCAGTGGACCCCCACATCTTTCTAGACACACTGGTGGATTCTGCTAGGACAGTCCCATCCCTGCTGCCAGTTCTAAGGCTGACATTTCTGAGCCAGGAGGACCACCAGAGACCGTGCCCCCCCCAAGCTGGACCCCATCAACTGAGTATTTCCAGCAGCAACAGCAAGGATGTAGTGTGCATGAGAAGATGGAGATGGCAGGCAAAAGCGGTAAGGTTGATTAGGTTCATTTCATGCCTTCTTTTTAGAGATCATCCAGTCAGTGAATTCACAGACTGTAAGAACATCAGAAGAGACTTGGCTACTGGATCATGCCAAAGGCACCTCTAGTCCAGCATCCTGTTATCACAGTAGCCAGCCAGATGCCCACTGTGGGAAGCCGACAAGCAGGATATGAGTGCAATAGTGTTCTCCCTACAGATTTCCAGCAACTGCTATACTGGTTCTAAAGGGAAAACACAAATAAAATGCATTGTCGATGGAAATGCATTACAGATGAACGTAATGTATAAATATATATTTTTAACTGAACTGAAAATCTCAGGAGAGGAGATTATATGCTCCAACGGAATGTACTCAGTCTGTGTGAAAAATGTTTGGAGGTATAAACTTTGATAAATTATACCTGAATAGGCTTATTTAAAAACCAGTATAAGTTTATTGTAATCAATGGATATTAACGTATTCAAATACAGTTTTTGTTATATATATATATATATATAAAACACACATATATATGTGTGTATATACACACATATACATACATTTTACATATTTATATATATATAATAAATATGTAAAATGTGTGTAAAAAACTTTCTTTTTTGATGTGCTATAAATGTATTAGAAATACAGTTTAAAATGTATGGTAGTGGTACAAAATTCCCTCCTCAATTTGTTATTGTTAGTATTACTATTGGCTATTATTATTGTTATTATTAGTGGAAAACAGATGTAGATGGTCCCAGCACTGGGGGGGGGGTATAGAATCATAGAATAGTAGAGTTGGAAGGGGCCTATAAGGCCATCAAGTCCATCCCCCTGATCAATGCAGGAATCCAAATCAAAGCATTCCCGACAGATGGCTGTCCAGCTGACTCTTGAATGCCTCCAGTACCAGAGAGCCCACTACCTCTCTACATAATAGGTTTCATTGTTGTATGGCTCTAACAGTTAGGAAGTTTTTCCTCATGTTTAGTCGAAATCTGGCTTCCTGCAACTCAAGCCCATTATTCTGTGTCCTGCACTCTGGGATCATCGAGAAGAGATCCCGGCCCTCCTCTATGTGACAACATTTCATGTACTTGAAGAGTGCTATCATATCTCCCCTCAGTCTTCTCTTCTCCAGGCTAAACATGCCCAGTTCTTTCAGTCTCTCCTCACAGGGCTTTGTTTCCAGTCCCCTGATCATCTTTGTTGCCCTCCTCTGAACATGTTCCAGTTTGTCTGCATCCTTCTTGAAGTGCGGAGACCAGAACTGGATGCAGTATTCAAGATGAGGCCCAACCAGTGCTGAATAGAGGGGAACTAATACTTCACGCGATTTGGAAACTATACTTCTGTTAATGCAGCCTAATATAGCATTTGCCTTTTTTGCAGCCACATCACACTGTTGGCTCATATTCAGCTTGTGATCAACGACAATTCCAAGATCCTTCTCACATGTCGTATTACTGAGCCAAGTATTCCCCATCTTATAACTGTGCATTTGGTTTCTTTTTCTTAAGTGTAGAACTTTGCATTTATCCCTGTTGAACTTCATTCTGTTGTTTTCAGCCCAATGCTCCAGCCTATCAAGCTCTCTTTGAATTTTGTTTCTATCTTCCATGGTATTAGCTTTGCCCCCCAATTTTGTATCATCTGCAAATTTGATAAGCATGGTCTGTACCTCCTCATCCAAGTCATTAATAAAAATGTTGAAGAGCACTGGGCCCAGGACCGAGCCCTGTGGTACCCCACTTGTTACTTCTGCCCAGTTTGAGAAGGAAGGGTATCTACACCTGCTAAGTGACGTAGAAGGTGGGCAGGCATATACCACTATCATAATCATCACTTCCTTCTTTAGTCACCTGGGCCATGTGCAGGGAGGAATAGTCATGGGTAACCTAATTGAGGAGACAGTTTTCCCAAGCGTATCGAGTAACCACACCCACTGTTGTGGGTGGCAGAATCTAGAATCAATCTAGATTCAAAGCAGCATGCTAAGGGCAAGTGTTAGAACCCTTAGCATTAGTAGTTTGTGCTACTAATGCTTTTGTGTGTATGCAGCTCATGTGGCCCACATTGCTGTTCTCCCAACCACTTGCTGCTGCTGCTCCCCAGGAGGTGCCTCACTCTGCCTAAAGATAGGACTGGCCCTGCTAAACAAGCTCAAAATTTCCCAAGACGAAGTGCACTTCCCTTCCAGCCACTGCTAGGCAAAAAATCTGATCCTCCAGCAGCCTGGAGCACAGTTATAATTCTGCCGCTCAGCAGACAGACTTCATTTTTCATCTATCTGGATAGAAAAACTCACGTTTTTCATTTTAAGGACAGGTAAAGTAGATGGGGAAATATATCATGTTGCCATGGAGACACCAGGATGGGAAGACACTGCGTTGATGGAACATTTATGGTTTTCTCGGTACTCATTATAATGTTATGTAAAAGAAGTTAATTTTTTTTTTTAAGAGTGAAGTGATTAACATTTTTCTAGGGAAAACAGTCATCCTGATATGAACAAGGTAACAATTAACAAGTGTGTGTTTAAAAGTGAATCATCTGAAATAATGATATAATTATGCCCCCTTCAATTAATGAGTAGGAGGGGTTTTATCGAAATGGAAAGATGGAGAGATCATCATCCAGGGAACTTTTCCGTGTTGTGCTGAAATACCCCCCACAGAAGACTTTGCCATCCTATGGCCCTCCAGATGTTTTGGACTACAACTCCCATCAGCTCCAGCCAATAGGTCCATGCCAACTGGGGCTGATGGGAGCTGCAGTACAAAATATCTGGAGGGCACCAGGTTGGCCAAAGTTACCCTAGAGCTTACATAGGTTTTTAATGACACCATTTGAAGTACCTGAGGTCACCATCTGAGGGTCACCATCTGGAATCATCCACCCTTCTTTACATGGCCACAGAATCCCTAGTGTTGGAAATGGAAATGGACTGCCTTCAAGTCGATCCTGACTTAAGGCAACCCTATGAATATGGTTTTCATGGTAAGTGGTATTCAGAGGTGGCTTACCATTGCCTTCCTCTGAGGCTGAGAGGCAGTGGCTGGCCCAAGGTCACCCAGTGAGCTTCATGGCTGTGTGGGGATTTGAACCCTAGTCTCCCAGGTCGTAGTCCAACACCTTAACCACTACACCTGTTGGAGGCAGCCAAATTCAGCCCGTAGACCTTCTGGACTTCATTTCTATCACGCTTAGCTACTACAGGTTCCAACACCAAGAGAGGTGGTGCTGTGCCAACCATTTCACAAGCAATTTTTCCATTCCCAGCCATTCTCGATCAATTAATGTGAAACAAAGTTTCATTTGAAAATTATCAAAGAGGAGAGATGATTTGTGGTGAAATTCTCAGGGGGGGAGTTGCAGGGCTTTTGTTGCGCTCACCTTACATCTGAGGTGGCCGAGGGTGTTTGTAGATGTCAGGTTTTTTATTCCACAAATCGTCTCACCAGTGGTCTACACTCAACAGCCTTCCTGGGTGCCTGAGCTTCCATTAAAGTTCAGAAGAAGCGATCATAAGAACATAAAGACAAGCCTGGCTGGCAAATCAGGCCAAGGGCCCATCTAGTCCTGTTCTCACAGTGGCCAACCAGATGCCTCTTCTGGGAAGCCCACAAGCAGGCCCTGAATGCAAGAGCACTCCCTCCTCCTGCAGTTTCCAGCAACTGGTATTCAGAAGCTGGCTGCATGGAGGCAGAGCACAGCCATCATGGCTAGTAGCCATTGACAGCCTTCTCCATGTATTTGACTAATCCTCCTTTAGAGCAACAAGATAGTAGCCATCACCGCCTTTTGTGGGAGCAAATTCCATAGTTTAACTCTGCACTGAGTGAAGAAGTACTTTCTTTTGTCTGTCCAGAATCTTCCAACATTTAACTTCATTGGATGGCCCCAAGTTCTCGTATTGTAAGAGAAGGATCATAAAAAGCATTACAAAAGAACATAAGAAGAGCCTATTGGATCAGGCCAATGGCCCATCTAGTCCAGCATCCTGTTCTCACAGTGGCCAAACAGTAACTCTTCCAATCAGGCCTTTTCAGATCAAGAAGCACAGGCAGCCTAAGAAGCTGCCGGGCACTGAAGGAATGTTTACTGGAAACACATTCATGACCTTAGCCACCTCACAGTAATACAGTAAGCTCAGAACCTGACACTAGAGCTGTGCACCGTGTTCGGCTGAGGCCTGAGCCAAATTGGGCCTCTTTGGAGGATTTAGACAGCTCTACAGGTCAGGTTGGATGACCCAGAGCAATCTTTGGCTGTCAGGGGGCAGGCTGTAGGACAAGCAGTACAGGAAAACAAGGCCAACAATTATTTATTTATTTGTTTGTTTGTTTATTTATATACCGCCCCATAGCCGAAGCTCTCTTGGCGGTTTACAACAATTAAAAACATTGACAACAAATATACAAATTTAATAACACATCTTTTAAAAACAATTTAAAACATTCTGTCTTTCCCTATCTGCGGTATACATTCTAGCTGAGCTTCTGTTATTGTAGTTTGAATACCCCCCAATCATGTTCTTGAGGTCCCCTTTCTCCTTCTCTTTTACTGAGATGTTTCCTTTTTTGAAGCAGAATATGACTGTGCTGGACCTTCTTGGCAATTGTCCACTTTGTTCCTAATTGATTCAACAACACACATACTTCACACCATTATCATTATTAAGTCTAGGGTCTCCTTCCATCTAGTCCATGACCAACTATTCTTGAGAATAGGCATGTAGGATATTTAGACATTCTACCTCTTCGTCATGACCAAAACATACAATTACCCTGTTATGTGAAGGTAATTGGACACCCATTATAAAGCATTTCCTCCTGTGGATGCTTCCTTGATTTCATTCTCCATCTCAACCTCACTTTGGGATTTTGGTCAGGGGGTGACAGCGTGTCCCCAGTCCTAAGTTACCGTTTTACTTACCTCGGATCCCCAGCTGTGCCTTCTGAGAGAAGGTAGGCTGGCCTGCCTGCCTGCCGCCTCCCCACGCCCGCCCAGCAGGATCAATCCCTCAGCAATTCTGCATCATAAGGGGGATGCTGTGCAAGTGGGCTTCCTAAAGGAAAGTCCCTTGCTCGTCATCACCAGTGCAGAATCGCCTGCACTGATCTGCTGTTCAGCAAAGGGGTGGATTCTGCATGGTGTGGGTGGTACCACCTTATAAGGAGCTCCATTCCACACAACATAGGAAGTGGACTTTTAGTGTAGTAGCACCCACCCTGTGGAATTCCCTCCCCTTAAATATTAGACAGGTGCCATCTCTGTTATCTTTTCAGCACCTACTGAAGACCTTCCTCTTCCAACAAGCCTTTTAAGTACAGCCTTTATCCCAGTAGGCGGTCTGTGTTGGAACTGCTTTTTCAGATGTTTTTAAAGATGTTTTGTTTTAATATATTTTAATGTCTTTATTATGTTTTAGAGTGTTTTTAGTGTATTTGTTTGCTGCCCTGGGCTCCTACTGGGAGGGAAGGTGGAATACATATAAATTTAGATTAGATAGATAGATAGATAGATAGATAGATAGATAGATAGATAGATAGATAGATAGATAGATAGATAGATAGATAGATAGATAGATAGATAGATAGATAGATAGATAGATAGATAGATAGATAGATAGATAGAATATATACAGAGAGAGAAGGAAGGAAGGAAGGCCATAGATAGATAGATAGATAGATAGATAGATAGATAGATAGATAGATAGATAGATAGATAGATAGATAGATAGATAGATAGATAGATAGATAGATAGATAGATAGACAGACAGACAGACAGACAGACAGACAGTACCTGCAGGAGGCCCTCACCTGTGGAGTGACGTGATCAACTGGGTATATAAGGGATAAGACGGCCTTTCAGGTATCCTGGTCCCAAGCTGTATAGGGCTTTGTACACCCAAAGCAGAACCTTGAACTTGGCCCAGTAGCAAATGGGCAGCCGATGCAAATCTTTCACCAGCGGGGTAGCATGTTGGTAATACCCTGCCCCAGTGAGCAGTTGCACCACTACATAACATGAAGATCTTTTTAGCTGCCTACCTATCCTTACTCATGTCTCAGGCCACTCCCAGCTTTCTGACAATTCTAGCATGTGTATGCCTTGAGACCACTTACAAACTCTCACATTCTGTCATGAGTCATGACATTTAAAGACTTGCAATGACACCCTCCCTGTCTCAAATCAGTAGTGCATCTCAGCACACAGAGAAGAGCTCCCTTAAAGACTGGGCAAAGAATGGGCCGTGAGAATTCTCTGGAAGTCCTTTGAGGTCCTGGGTTAAGCAAACTGTGATGAAGCTGGTATATATGCATTATTGTTGTTGTTGTTGTTTATACCCCACCTTTCGGCCAAAGGCCCTCAAGGCGGCTTACAAAAAAAATAAAATAAACACAGGTATAAAATACAATAAAAATATAATTTACAAAAATTAAATTAAATAACAAATAACATTATCATAATATTTTTAATAAAAAGCAGGGAGAGCCCAGGGTTCCAATCTGAACAAGTTATTAGTTAAATCGAAAGTACTGGGGAGCCCCATGTTCAAGTCCCCGCTCAGCTCCCTAGATGACCTTGGGACCATCATCTTCCCTCCAGCTAACCGACACTGCAGGGCTGCTTTCTTGTGGGGTGCTTCGTGCTGCGGATGCTGGAGGCTTGAACGCTTGCAGGGGTGCCTTCCAAGACGTGGCATTCATGCCTTTCATTTCCTTTCTGTGGCTACCATTGGCATTGATGCAGGTCACACAGCACAACTGCAAACTGGCTGGCTAGGTCCCATGTCAAGCCTTGTGCATTCAAACTAGGAATCCCCAAGGTCTATACTGCAGTGTGTTCAAAGAGCCCCCTTTACAGCTCTGCCACTGATTTCCAATGCATCACATCGGTTACATGGATACTAGGGCATGGTCTGAAGGCACATGATGCAGCCACCTTGCTGGAGCTAAGCAGGTCTAGATCTGGTCCGTGCCTGGATGGGAAACCCCTCAGGAACCATAGCTTGGAGCTCCATGATGGAAGGAAGTGGGTGATAAATATGCCTCATCATCTTCATGCATGTCTACAGATGGAAAAAGGCAAGCCAAGAGCCCCTAAAAATGTATTAAATATATCCTCTTCCCCCTTCAGTAGGGCACACTGAGGTCCCTCCACACAGCCCAGCCCTGTTCCAGTGGCCCCTGCAAGTGACCTGAATAAGACTGGGAGGAGACAGGCCAAGGTCCATGGTGGAAGAGAAGTGAGTTCGAAATGTGAGCAGAGCAGCAAAACAGCACAGTAGCTGAGCTGTGTGCGAATCTTACTTGAATGATCACATCCTTTTCCCTGGATATAATCACACTGAGACTCTAGGTTAGGAAAATAAGAAAGCTTAGTTTATGCTAGAAATACATGCTTGATAGAAAAGACCTCCTAGTTCTAACTAAGATGGAGATGCAAAGGACCATCCATCTCTAACTTCCTCCTTTGACCCCTGAGAGAGAGAGAGAGAGATGTCCTCTCTCAAGAAGGGAGGAGTCAGGAAAGAAGGTCAGCAACCCTAAGAGTATCAGTCTAGCACATGAAAGAAGGTCAGCACAGGTTAGGTCTGAAAGACAGTCTAGGAAGCTTGGAGGTTCTCTCCCTATCTACTTTAACCCATGCAAACCCCACCCCAGTTGAGTTGCTTTCCAACACTTTCAACACTAAATGTACATCATCAGTCATCATCATACCTGTCTACAGATGAATCAAAGACAAGACAAGAGCCCCTAAAGAGAAGTATTAAAGAGATCCTTCCCCCCCCCCGTTTCTTGATCTTGCTTCAAGCCTAGAATTGACTCATAGCTAAACATCCAAATGGCTGCATTAAGCCATATGGTTTATCGGCTGTTCCCCATGGAAATTAGATGCACAGGATGCAGCTTTCAGTACATGACTTTCAGGGGAGGGTATCCTGATGAGAGCACGTTTGTACAAAGGGGTAGCTAGGAAAAACAAGGAAAGCGTGCAACTTTGGCGGGTGTGTGGGTGACAGCTCCTTATTTAAAAAAAAGGTGTCTGGATGAACTCCTATTCCCACCCGTCTGTCTCCTGCCCATCTTGCCAGAGATGGAAGTATGGTGCACCTGTTTGCCTTCAGCATGACCAGCTTGTCAATACCGTGAGCCAGAGCTGGCCCGGAATGGCTGTCACCAGGCACCGCTGCCTTTTGACAAGCTGTGGCTGAAGCACAAAACATTCATCAGATCTAATGAGGCAAAGCAACCAAGCACTTTGATGGCTGGATGGGGGCTTCCCCCGTTTGTTTCTTTGCTTTTTTTCACTTCCGTGCGTTCTTGAAACAAAAAGCTAAAATTGAGGCGCAAGTGAGCCTCAGTCAGGTGGGCAGGCAGAGGGAGAGGACTGTCGTAATAGATCAGACCAAAAGCCCATTGGGAGTCCCTGCAAACATACCATTCAGGCAGCATTTCACCAGGTGGTCTTTTTTCCTTCCAGCTTCCCCCTGCCTCCACGATGGAAAGGACAGGCATACAATCTAGCAAACTGAACACCTGAATCACTGTCAATCATTTCCTCCCCACCACCACCATGCTGTGGGTGGGCTATCTGCCTTCTTTTTGAAAATGTAAGCACCACATGAACATGTATTCGTTTAAATGTTCTTTTTTACTACACTTTTTTCATTAATATAGTACTTCCATATATGACAAGCATTAATACATATAAAACTATAGCCGATAAAAAACTGCATCAATTAATTATGTGACATAGAATAGCTATCTAAGAATATAATAAGGGTAAAAAATATGATCCTTAGCATAATACAATCACATTAGATGCAAGTATTTGTATAAAGAGATACTGTTCCTGTAATCCAGATAAAGAAAAAGTTAAAAGGTGCATTTTTTTCCCTTTATATCCACTAGAACTGAGTAGCAATTTACTAGATCTTGGAATTTAATTATTGCAATAATGGATAAGCAAACTCCATTTTTCTATGAAATTGTAGTCCCTCTGTCTACCTTCCCTTACCCTTATTAAGTTTGAAAGTTTAAGCATATATCCACTTTCCCAAACTTGGAAATGTTCTTTGGTCACCTTACTTTTTAAAAAAAATATCTACATTGTAAAACTGATTCAGTTCACATTTAAAGCCACATCTATCAAATTCACATTTTCCGAAACAATCTGAGAACCGAAACACAGAAATCCTTCGACATTCCCATCTATCCAATTTTGCAGTGCAGTTGTCCAACCAACCAACATTTACAAAAATGCATATATTTGGAGGGAAATACGTATAAAAATGAAAACATTTGTGAAATGCATTCTATTGGGAGAAATTGCTTGCAAAAAATTTGTACGTTAGTCAAAATTGCATACACATATGTGTTTATTAGGAGAAATTCACACTAAAATTCTGGAGAATTCCCTCCCCTTAAATATTAGACAGGCACCATCTCTGTTGTCTTTTCAGAGCCTACTGAAGACCTTCCTCTTTCAACAAGCCTTTTAGGGAGAGACCTTATCCCAGTCTGCATCTGTGTTAGAATTGCTTTTTAAGATATTTTTCAAGCTTTTTTTAAAAAAATGTTTTTAAAGATGTTTTGTTTTAATATGTTTTAAAGTCTTTTGTTTTTAAGATGTTTTAGAGTGCTTTTAGTGTTTTTATTTGCTTCCCTGGGCTCCTTCTGGGAGGAAGGGTGGTATACAAATTTAATAAAATAAAAAATACATAAATACATAAATGTCAGGAGGATTATTATTTCTAAAAAAAATTCAAATTGCTGCAGGTGTGGAGAGCTGAAGACTGGGAAAATGATATAGATCCTTCCATCCCTACTCATGACTAACATCTGGGCTGTCACCAAGCAGACTTTGGATAGCATTCAACTTACCTGTGCAGACTCTTTTATCATTTCTGCTACACTTTCAGTAGAAAACATTTTGTTTCTGTGAATTTCCTTTGAGACAGAGTACAGAAAATGAGAAATTATCCTTTTGTTTCAGGGGTACAGACTGAGCGGCAAGTGTTATTGAGGAGCTTGTTGTCGCCATCTTCTTATGATTAGGTGCTTGCTACGTAAAGAGCTTCCAAGATGCTTACAATGTTTTAAGAGCATAAAGCATAACAAAAAAGAGCAATGAATTACAGTAAAAGCCATGCAACAACCCATAGAACAGACTGAGAACAGACTGAGCAAAACAGCAGCAGACAACATATAATCCACTTCCAACTCTATGATTCTAATCAATAAACAGCAAAATCATCCTAACCTGCCCAATGCCTGGGAGAAGACATGACATTTGTACTATGAGCTGAAAGGCTGCTGCTGCTGGTACCAGGAGGGCATCACCGGGGAGAGCATCCCACAAGCAGGGACTATCTAACACATGGGGCATTTTAAATATGCGCAGCACCTGAACTCTAAGATACTCCTTTTTGCCTGGGAAGGGCAAGTAAGCTGAGACGTAGTTTACCAGGCAAGAGGAAAACAGCCCTGTACACTTGCTCTCCTCCTTCAGCATGCCACTAGAGGAGTGACTCTCCCCAGTTATGCAAAGAGGCACAAGAAGTCTGGAATATGCAGGTGCCTTCTCCTCTGCCTTGACCCAAAGACAATCAAGCCATCTGAGATGTATCTGTTAACTGACCATCTTAGAGTCCTGATGAAGGGGACGGCAGTGGCTGAGCCACTGCTAAGCACATAAACACATTCACGTTCATCAAACATTAGGATCCTCCAAAGCATGTACACAAAAGCTCTCTCGCACTTCTTCCACTTTGTATTCATCTGCCCTGGTGGGGAAACTTAGATCCTACAAGCTCTCTAGGTGCCATTCTCCCTCTTTAATCTAACAAAAGCCCTCCCAGAAATAAGTGAACATATAAGAAAGCAGATAATGGGATTTTAGTGTGTTGAGGGTTTTTTTTTGCCAGTTCAGGTTCACTTAGCTTTGCTTGGCCTGCTATCCTTTGCCTTGTTCCTCTTTCCCACTTCCTCTCCATTTGTATTATTTTGTATTCAACCTAGCCATGGATCCAGGAGAATGGGGATTCCCAGAGTCAAGGTGCTAGGCATATTTAAAATGCCCCGCTTGAGGGATGCTCTTCCCAATGGGGTCCTCCTGGTGCCATCACTAACATTATTTATTTATTTATTTATTTATTTATTGCATTTGTATAATGCCCCATAGCCGAAGCTCTCTGGGCAGTTTACAACAATTAAAAATATTAAAAACAAATATACAAATTTAAAAACACATTTTTTAAAAGCAATTTGAAAACACATGCTAAAATGCCTGGGAGAAGAGGAAAGTCTTGACCTAGCACTGAAAAGATAACAGTGTTGGTGCCAGGCACACCTTATCAGGGAGATCATTCCATAATTTGGGGGCCACCACGAAGAAGGCTCTCTCCTTTGTTGCCAGCCTCCCAGCTTCCCTCGGAGCAGGCACCTTGGATGTTGAGCATAGTGTACAGATGGGTTCGTGTCGGGAGAGGCATTCCATCAGGTATTGTGGTCCTAAGCCATGTAAGGCGTTATAGGTTAAAACCAGCACCTTGAATCGAGCTTGGAAACATACAGGCAGCCAACACAAGTGGGCCAGAATTGGTTTTGTAACATCCTTTCGGCATTTCTCTTTGCAGGCATTTGATGGGTTATGATGATTTTGTTTATTGATTAAATGTTTTTGCTGCTGTTTTACTGTATTTCTCCTCTAAGCCTTACATGGCTTAGGACCACAATACCTGATGGAATGCCTCTCCCGACACGAACCCATCTGTAAACTATGCTCAACATCCAAGGCTAAATTCAAAGTGCTGGTTTTGACCTATAAAGCCTTACACGGCATGGGACCGCAATACCTGGTGGAGCGCCTCTCCCAATATGAAACTACCCGTACACTGCGCTCAACATCTAAGGCCCTCCTCCGAGTACCATCCCATCAAGAAGCTCGGAGGATGGTGACTAGAAATAGGGCCTTTTCAGTTGTGGCTCCCGAACTGTGGAATGGTCTCCTCGATGAGGTGCGCCTGGCGCCGACGCTGCTATCTTTTCGGCGCCAGGTGAAAACCTTTTTATACTCCCAGGCATTTTAAAGTGTATTTTTACAGTATTTTATTACTATGTTGTATTCTGGATGTTGTTTGGTTCTCGTATTGTTTGTGTGTTTTTGTTTTTTGAGTTATTATATTTATTGTATTTATATATTGTGCCTGCTTTTACCTTTTATGTACACCGCCCAGAGAGCCTTCGGGCTTAGGGCGGTATATAAATTAAATTAAATAAATAAATAAAAATAAGCCTCTATCCAGGAAATCCTCGTAATGCGCAAGGCTACAGGGGCCTGAGATGGCTTCGCTTGCCCCCAGCTCCCATATCTCAGACACATAAATGACAGCCCTGGTGGCTTGGTGCTAGAGAAAAACCTCCAGGTCCACAGCTTTCAGAAGAAGAAGGAGAACCTTCCCCCCAGAACCAGAAGAAGAACCAGTGCTCTGGGTTTAGTCCAAACATTCAAGGAGCTGTCCAAAGTGCTGAACCTATTTTGGGAATAGGGTTTAGCACCTTGAATGGTTCCTTGAAAGTTTGGACTAGAACCCAGAGCAGATTCCACTGCCCCACTGACATGCAGCCACCAGCCACCACTGCACTTTGGGGTGGGTATTATCGGCAGTCTCCTTTGTTTCCTCCTTTAATTCTGCTTTCTCCTTCCTTTCTTTAAACTCAAGCTTACTTTTCCCTCTCTCCCATCATAATATCATTTCCCTTTTAACTCTGGGTGCTTCCAGACAGGGCTTAATTTGCAAATGGGTATGTGAGATTCTGTGTTGCAATTGAGTCATTAGCAACAGGAGTCTTCTTAACTTTTCAGGTTTTCCCTGAAGTGGTAAATCCAGATTGAAGGGGAGGATAGGGCTGGGATTTAATGCTAATGACACTGTGTAAATGCTGCAAAAATCTGGCATGCATGAGGTGCACAGATCCCACAATAAGCACTTGTCTCTGGAAGCACCCTCCTCCTATGCAGCACCCATCATTTTCCCACTCTCTCACTATCCTTTCCATAGCAGCAACACATTATTCTCTCATGGTGTTTTGGGCCCGATCCCCTCTGTGGATTTAACAGTTAAATTTTAACTGACCAGTTTAAATGCTGCTGCTGGTACGTAGACTGCATTCCTAAAGTACTTTATTCCGTCTTCCTGATATTTCCTCACCTGTTAATGTTCACATTTTATGTGATCTTTCACATCACATAAAAGCCACTTCTGAATCTGGTAAAAGTTTAGTGCTCATTTCTGTGTTAATTCTTTCCAGGAAAAAAAAATCCATTTGCAAACCTAGAATCCCAGAATATCACGAGAGTTTTGTGTTGTAAGTTTCCCAGGGTTTTCCAGGATCATGCCCCCACCACTCACGTAATGAAATTTTGGGTACATATTTTGGCATACTCCACGGTGAATCATAAGGAAACAGAAACACACATGCGTGGAAATGATGGGGGAGTGCCAACCTGTCCAATGAAGTTGGTTGTTGTGTTGCACTAAGCCCACTGGTGTGAATTAAATTTAGCATGACATGGTGGTGTATTGGTCAAAAGGCCACTGTTCCAAAATGCAACAGGTACTGCAGTGTGAAAGGAACATTAGAGATCAGGACAGAAGCACTGCTATCATAACCAATAAATCCCATGTCTAAATGAAGCCATAAGCTTTTTGTTTTCTGTAATTGTTGAGCCTCGGCTCTGCCTGAAGGAGCATGGAGGGGAGAGGCATAAGTTTCAGGCACCTCAGCTGCCAGAATGCGCGGAAGGCCCAGGAGTTGTTGAGTCTGCTCGGGACCTTGGGGGGGGGCAGTGAGCCTGAACTCCAGCCAGTTCCCACGGGTGGCATGAGCTCCGAAGAGGAGAGTGCACCGCCTCCAGTTTTTCCCGAGGACCCGTCAGGGGACGCCCCAGACATCATGCCAACTCCTCCCTTGCCAAGCAGTTCCCAGGACACTTCCAGCATGACGCACCCTCCTGACCTCGAGCCTGCAGCCCAAGAGCAGGTGTCTTCCGATGAGCCATTGGAAACACGCCCCCCTTTGCCTCGCGCCCACCGCTGCAAGAAACGGACAGGGCAGAGACAGGACTTGCAAAGGAGTCAGAGATTACGATCGAAAACATTCCCTACTTAAGCTGGCAGCTCACAGAGGGGAGTCGCTGAGTCAACTTCCTTTACACGCCACAGAGCATGTCTAGAGTGCAGATAGGGATTTCTAGTGAGTAAGGCAGGTTTCTATATGAAGTGCAATGTCTTTGATGTATCCATTACTTTAATAAAGCAAGATTTAATTGCACCCGCATCTCCGTCTCGCGGTTCCAGCTCTGGATGGGACAGTAATAAACTGTGTTTTTGATTGCTCTGACTGGCTCCTCTTCCCACCCTATTAGAAAAGTCTAGTTGTCCCTGGTGGTGCTCCATGGCTTTGGGCTTAAGACCCAAACATGGGCTCTTCTTGTATGCAGGTACTAAAATAAGAGCTATGTGGATTAATGCACACAGTAACACCAGTGTATAAATGGATCACTGGTTTGGACTGGGTGCTCGAGTCAATTTTAAAGTCTTTTCTTGCACCCCAATATATGCCAAATATATGCCCACCTTCTCTTAGAGCTGGGAAAGGTTCAGAAAAGGGCAATCCAAAATAGTCAAGAGGATGGAGGGACTCCCCTAAGAGGAACAGTTGCAGCATTTTGGTATTTTTATTCTTTATTTATTCATTGTATTTATATACTGCCCCATAGCCGAAGCTCTCTGGTTTACAATAACTAAAAACATTAAAAACAAATATACAAATTTAAAAACGCATCTTTTAAAAACAATTTAAAACACATTTTTAGTTTATTGAAAAGACGAGTAAGAGGTGACGTGATAGAAATTTATAAAATTATGCATGGCATGGCGAAAAGCTGTTCTCCCTCTCTTACAAAAGTCATGGATATTCAATGAAGCTAAACGTTGGAAGATTCAGGACAGACGAAGGAAAGTAGTTCTTCACGCAGCACAATGTTAAACTATGGCATTTTTTTCCCCCAAGAGGCATTGATGGCCACCAACCTGGATGGCTTTAAAAGAAGTTTAGGCAAATTCATGGAGGATAAGGCTGTCAGTGGCTACTAGCCATGATGGCTGTGCTCTGCCTCCCTCAAAGCATGCTTCTGAATACCACTTGCCGGAAACACCACTTGTGTACTTCGCATGGTGGGCACCTGGTTGGCCACTGTGAGAACAGGATACTGGACCAGGTGAGCCACTAGCCTGATCCAGCAGGCTCTTCTTATGTTCTTATGCTTCATTTGAAAACAGTTCTTATCATTGCTGTTGTCAACTGCTGACAGAGGTGTGAAGAATTAAGACTAGAGTTGTGCTGAGAACTTATCCCGTGTGTGTGTTTTCGTGACCATTCTCCATTTATTAATGAGAAAAGGAATTGCATTCAAAAATTGTCAAGGGAAGAGAAAAATTCAGTGAAATCTCATGAGTGGAGTTCAAGGTTTTGCTGTGCTTACCTTGCTTTTGAGATGACCGAGTGGTGTTTGTGAGTGTCTTTTTGTCTCATTCTGCAAATGATCTCCACAGTAATCTGCACTCTTCAGCCTTGCTGGGTGCCTACACTTCAGGGTTGCAGGTCAGAAGCATCCCAAACTCTGAGATTTCAAAGGCAGGCCCTAGTTAAGTCACGGCACAGTCCCTAGAGACAGCTGCATCCCATCAGGGGGAGGAGGAACTGGGGAACGTCAATGGGCCTAAATCTCCCTGGAGAAGGGAGATTTGGTCCTGTTGTCGCACCCACCAGCTGTCTAGAAATCCAGAGATTGGGGTGACACATCAGAAGACCTGGAGAAGACCCAAAAAAACCCAAAGTCTCCAGGGGAAAATGGGAGACCTGGCAACGCTATTACACTTCAATTAAAACCCAGGGGAACAGGGCCAACATCAGGCATGCCTGTCCCAGACCCACAGCACCATAGCCCACTCCTCCATACAGGCGGTGCAGGGCTAATAAACCTGCCCGCATGCCCCATCTACCTCTGTCATCCCTGTAAATAATGCGTGCACTGTGCACACATGCCTGCCATCAACCAAGATGGCAGCAGGGGTGTTACCCCCGTAGGGAAGCCTTTGCTGCCATCTTGGTTGATGGCAGGTCATCATTCACAGGGATGTGAGATGTAGGTGGGGCGTTCGGGTGGGCTTATTGAAGCCTGCACTGACTGTATTGGGGGGGTGGAAACTCCCTCTCTGCGATCCACGACAGGGTTAGGAGCTAACACTGCCGCGGATCGCAGAACAGGAGCACTACTCTGCCACCCTAAGGAGGAGGCCACTCAGGGGCCCTCAACCAGGGCCCGAACTCACCGCCCCCTGGCGCCAGCCCTGAAGGGGAAGACATCATAAAATTACTCTTCCGATGGGGCCTTTTCAGAGCAGGAAGCACAAGCAGCCAGGGAGTCTGCAGGGTGCTGGATAAATGCTTAATGGGAAGAAGAAGAAGAAGAAGAAAACACTATTCTTGGACACCTCACAGTGATAAGGTAACCTCAAAAGCCCACACCCACTGAAATTCCAAAGAAAACCTCAAGTGTCCTGGGAACAAGGCAGAAAAGAAGAGGAAGAAGAGAAACAGAAGACAGAGTTTGACAGGCAGTGAAACACAGACTCCCCACACCTAATGCCAGTTTGCATTGACTGGATCCTGAAATTATACTGGAAACCAGGAAGAAGAAATATTTCAAGGGAGAGACCCTCTGCCTGGCTTCTTGGTAATCCAAGCAAGGAGTTGAAGTGGCTGTTGTTCCAACACATTTTCTTCCTCATGATGAGCGGCTGATAGGAGCAAATCTCTCTGCAAATACCATTATTTCCTTGCTCAACCGTTTGGGCCTAGCGCTCTTTTTTCTTCTCCTCCTTTGACTTAATCATTTGTCAAGCGTTTTCCATCTGAAACATGTCTCTGGGATTCAATTACTTATAAAGTCAATATTTTAGGTTACGGCTTATGCATCGACAACAGCATCTCCAGGGACGTGTGTGTTCAGCACACGTTGGAGCTTTAAGCAATGGTCCCTGGGCTGCTCTGCCTAAGAGAGACTATATTATGTTTCCGTCGTTCATTACCATATTAAATATGCTCAATATAGTTAAAACAATAATCATTCAGGATTTTGAAAACATTTGGTATAGACATGTGTACTTTGTGATTATTGAAACTAATACAAATTAACAGTTTAAAAACTACATACATGAATAAATATTATTACGTACGTATCAGAGCTTGGAAAAGTTACTTTTTTTGAACTACAACTCCCATCAGCCCCAGCCAGCATGGCCACTGGATTGGGCTGATGGGAGTTGTAGTTCAAAAAAGTAACTTTTCCAAGCTCTAATTAATATTTATATAAACTTTTTGTAACAAAATATTCATGTAACAATAAAAACGTGTGTGTAATATTTGTTCATGTCTTGCAGCTCTCAAACATCTGAAGTTTATCGTATGTGGCTCTTACGTTAAGCAAGTTTGGCCACCCCTGGACTATAAGCTGCTGTGCAAATTTTGCACTTCCTGGTAAATTTGAATCTCGAATGTAATTACCCAGCTGCAATATTTTCAAAAGCAGATGGTGTTGCTGTTTGTTTGTTAAAATTAATTCATTGCATTTTCCTGCCTCATGGAGATTTCCTCACAGGCTCAGCAAGTTTCTTCGCAACTGCACTGTGTAACCAATAGGTTGCTGCCTACACAAAGCAAGATAAGCTGTGCACAAACTGAGTTGCAAAGACAAGTGGAGTTTCTTACATGAGTTCAGCTGCTCTCCAAATTAAAAGAGAACTTGCTGGATCAAGCCAAAGGGGGCCCATCTAGTCCAGCATCCTGTTCTCACAGTGGCCAGCCAGATGCCCAAGGGAAGTCTATAAGCAGGACCTCAGCACAAGAGCACTAATAGCCATTGACAGCGTTGTCCTCCAGGAATTTGTCTAACCCTCTTTTAAAGTCATCCAAGTTGCCTCCGCTGGGAGTGAATTCCATAGTGCCACCCTGGGCTCCTGTTGGGAAGAAGGGCAGGATATAAATCAAATAATAAATAAGTAAAATGCAATTCAATATAAACAAGTGTAAAATTATGCATATTGGAGCAAAAAATCTTAATTTCACATATACGCTCATGGGGTCTGAACTGGCGGTGACCGACCAGGAGAGAGACCTCGGGGTTGTAGTGGACAGCACGATGAAAATGTCGACCCAGTGTGCGGCAGCTGTGAAAAAGGCAAATTCCATGCTAGCAATAATTAGGAAAGGTATTGAAAATAAAACAGCCGATATCATAATGCCATTGTATAAATCTATGGTGAGGCCACATTTGGAATACTGTGTACAGTTCTGGTCGCCTCATCTCCAAAAGGATATTACAGAGTTGGAAAAGATTCAGAAGAGGGCAACCAGAATGATCAAGGGGATGGAGCGACTCCCTTACGAGGAAAGGTTGCAGCATTTGGGGCTTTTTAGTTTAGAGAAAAGGCGGGTCAGAGGAGACATGATAGAAGTGTATAAAATTATGCATGGCATTGAGTAAGTGGATAGAGAAAAGTTCTTCTCCCTCTCTCATAATACTAGAACTCATGGGCATTCAAAGAAGCTGAATGTTGGAAGATTCAGGACAGACAAAAGGAAGTACTTCTTTACTCAGCGCATAGTTAAACTATGGAATTTGCTCCCACAAGATGCAGTAATGGCCACTAGCTTAGATGGCTGTAAAAGAAGATTAGACAAATTCATGGAGGACAGGGCTATCAATGGCTACTAGCCATGATGGCTGTGCTCTGCCACCCTAGCCAGAGGCAGCATGCTTCTGAAAACCAGTTGCCGGAAGCCTCAGGAGGGGAGAGTGTTCTTGCACTCGGGTCCTGCTTGCGGGCTTCCCCCAGCCACCTGGTTGGCCACTGTGAGAACAGGATGCTGGACTAGATGGGCCACTGGCCTGATCCAGCAGGCTCTTCTTATGTTCTTATGTTCTTAAATAAATAGTTTACCTATGCACTGCATGAAGAAACACTTTCAGCCATCCTGAATCTTTCAGCATTCAGCTTCGTTGGATGTCTACGAGTTTCAGTGTTATGAGAGAGGGAGAAAAGAAATTTCTCTATCCATTTTCTCCATGCTATGTATAATTTTATACGCTTCTATTATTTAGTTATTTATTCTTTCATTTGTATCCTGCCCTTCCTCCCAGCAGGAGCCCAGGGCGGCAAACAAAGCGCTAAAAACACTGTAAAACACCATAAAAACAGATCTTAAAATACATTAAGACAAAACAACATTAAAAGCATTTTTTAAAAAACGTTTTAAAAGGGTTAAAAATATTAGAAACATATTAAGCAATTCCAACACAGACGCAGACTGGGATAGGTCTCAACCTAAAAGGCTTGTTGAAAGAGGAAAGTCTTCAAAAGGCGCCGAAAAGATAGCAGAGATGGTGTCTGCCTAATATTTAAGGGGAGGGAATTCCACAGGGTAGGTGCCGCCACAATAAAGGTCTGTTTCCTATATTGTGCAGAACGAACCTCCTGATAAGATGATATCTGCAGGAGGCCCTCACCTGCAGAGCGCAGTGATCGGCTGGGTATATAAGGGGTAAGACGGTCTTTCAGGTATCCTGGTCCTGAGCTGTATAGGGCTTTGTACACCAAAAGTAGAACCTTGAACTTGGCCCGGTAGCAAATGGGCAGACAGTATTATGTCACCTCTTGCCTTTCCTTTAAGCTAAAAAGCCTCAGACCTTGCAATCTTTCCTCATAGGAGAGTTGCTCCACCCCCTTGATCATTCTGGTTGCCCTTTCCAGAATTCAGGGTTAATTCATATGATTTTTCTAGTATGGTTAGATATAAGATTATCAAGCATGAAAATATATCTGTTTTACCATGCTATTTTCAAAAACTGGGTTAGTGCACTAATCTATTAGAATTCTTTGAAAGTGTTAACAAGTATAATAGATAGAGGTGATCCAGTGGACACAGTGCGCTTGGACTTTCAAAAAGCTTTTGACGAGGTACCTCACCAACTTTATTTATTTATTTATTGTATTTGTTTACCACCCCATAGCTGAAGCTCTCTGGGCAGTTTACAGTAACTAAAGGAGGAAGCTTAGCAGTCATGGAATAAGAGGAGAGGTCCTCTTGTGGATCAGGAATTGTTTAAACAGCAGGAAGCAGAGAGTAGGAATAAATGGGCAGTTCTTCCAGTGGAGGAGAGTTCTCCAAGAATCAGCATTGGAATCTGTGCTTTTACACTTGTTCGTAAATTATCTAAGGAGTGAGCAGTGAGGTGGTCAAGTCTGGTGACGATGCTATATTGTTCAGAGTTATTAAAACAAAAGGGGATTGTGCTCCAAAACAACCTCTCCAAACTGAGTGAGTGGGCGGTAAAATGGAAAATGCAATGTAAATATGTATAAAGATATGCATATTGAAGCAAAACAATCTTAATTTCACATATATGGTCATGGGGTCTGAACTGGCGGTGACTGATCAGGAACAAATGTGAAATAATAAATAAATAAACAAACGAGACCTTGGAGTCGTAGAGGGTAGTTCAATGATGGTGTCGACCCAGTGTGCGGCAGCTGTGAAAAAGGCAAATTCCATGCTAGGGATCATGGGGGAAAGTATTGAAAATAAAACTGCAAATATCATAATGCTGTTATATAAATCTATGGTGAGGCCACATTGGGAATACTGTGTACAGTTCTGGTCACCTCACCTCAAAAAAGGATATTGTAGAGTTGGAAAGGGTTAAGAAAAGAGAAACCAGTATGATCGAGAGAATGCAGCGACTCCCCTAGGAGGAAAGGTTGCAGCATTTGGGGCTTTTTCGTTTAAAGAAAACGCGAGTCAGAGGCAATATGATAGAAGTGTATAAAAGTATGCATGGCATGGGAAAAGGGGACAGAGACATTTTTTTCTCCCTCTCTCATAACACTTGAACTCATGGACGTTCAATGAAGCTCAGTGTTGGAAGATTCAGGACAGACAAAAGAAAGGACTTCACACAGTGCATAGTCACTATGGAATTCGCTCCCACAAGAGGCAGCAATGGCTTTAAAGCAGGATTAGACAAATTCATGAAAAGGCTATCAATGGCTGCTACCCATGATGGCTATGCTCTGCCTCCAAAATCAGAGGCAGCAGGCTTCCAAATACCAGTTTCTGGAAGCCTAGGCTGCCATCTTGTATGCACTTACCTGGAAGTAAGCCCAATGACACACAAAGAGATTTACTTCTGAGTAGACATGTATACTAATGGTACTGTAAATTAATCATACAGTGAATTCTTAATGAGCCCCCAGTCTTTAGCACCTACAAAGCAAGAGGCATGCCTAAACCTCTTTGCAATGTTTTCGCATTTGCCTTTTTAGAGGGAGAGGGATTCTTGAACATTCACCGATACTTTCTCTGTAGTATTTAAATAAATAATTTCTAGGCACTACTTGATCTCAAGTGAATCAAGAACAGGAAAGATGCATCCTGGCTGCTAGTGGAAAAAAAGAAGGGCAAACTATGGAGATTCTAAAGATTAGGAGAAAAGACAGAAGCAGGAAAAGTGCATTAAAAGGGAGGACAAAACAGCTGCTCTTTAGGACCCCTGGGATTTGTATTGCCTGGTGTCCAAACAACTCACTGATCAATCACAGCTCTGACTTCACTCATTGGCAGGCAGGAGCAGCCAGACTGGCTCACTTCACAGAAATCACTTGGAAGGATATATGCACATTTTGTTCCAGAACTTCTCTTCTAGGAGGACTAGAGACTTGTGCTGAGAGAGAAAAAAAAGCTCAGATTCTGGACTACCTGCTGGGGGCACCACTAAAGGCCTTCGCAAGTGCCATGGTGCCCACGGGAGATGAGTTGGCGAGCCCTGTCTGAGACTTAAGCCCTATGAGTGACTATGCAGAAGTACTTCCAGGAAAGTGGTTAAGCACTGCAGTCTTAATGAGCATGCCAAATCAGCTGTGTGGTTGCTTGTTCAGTTTCGTGTTGTTGTTTGATGGAGCTTGATGAAGCAAGCTCAGTTCAGGCAATCGTTTAATTGGTTTCTCCATAACATTGTAAAGGGTGGCATGCAGCCAAGTCCTACTGAGAGTAGACCCATTGAAATCAATGGGCCTAAGTTAGTCATGTCCATTAATTTCAGTGGGTCTACTCTTGAGCATGACTAACATTGGGATACTGCCCAAGTGAGAAAACTGCAAGTTCGCTTTAGTTTTTATGTATTTTCATATGCACAACATTTGCCACCCTCCCTTGACACAAAATGAGTTTATTGGGGAGGGGCGTAAAATACAGACCTATCATGGTGCAACTTTTAATAAAAGTCCCAGATGATTCAGCCGCAAGCAACGTGGGCCAGATAGAAGCATCCTGCCCGTAAGCCCAACCTGCTGTTGTCTGTCATGTTCCAGAATAGCCTGCTCCATCAATTATCCTTGGACCACTTGCCCATCCTGAACAACTTCCCATAACGAAAAACTGATATAATTATAAGATTTAGTGGCAGCAATTAAAAAAAAGAAGACAATTTTTTTAGAAAAGAATAAAAATATATCTCTTTGGATGCTCAAACACATAGAGATAACTATAACGTTTGATAACATTGTTAGATTTGCAATCATTTTCCAGCAAATGAGCCGTATAATAGGCTGGTTTTATGTGCTGTCCTTAAATGGTAAGCCTTCCCATTATGCCAGAAGAGAAATTACTATATGCTGCTAATTACAGATTTTTTTTTCTTTTTATCTTGGGTTCACATGCAAGTAGGGATGTGATCGCACAGCAAAAGGAGGATGAGAGAAAAGGGACACAAATTCATGAAGGATAAGTATCAGTGGTTACTGGCCATGATGACTGTCTCTACAGTATGCCTTCGAATACCAGTTCCTGGGTATCTCAAGTGCAATGAGTGCGGATATGTTTGTGTCCTATGGGATTTCCAAAGACAACTGGTTGCTGTTGCGACAACAGGATGCTGGACTTAGGGTTGCCAGGCTCAGGGCCTGAGACTGATCCTGTATCTTTAGGAGAAGAGGAAGTCAGCCAAGTGCAGGTGTTCTTGCAACACTGTAATGGGAAAAACCACAAGGTGGAATTCTTCCTTCCCTCTGCACAACTTTTAACTTGGTTGCCAGGTCCAACTTTGTAGTTTTCCCGTTACAGAGTTGCAAGAACACCTGCACTTGGCTAACTTACTCTTCTCCTAAAGATACAGGATCAGTCTCAGGCCCTGAGCCTGGCAACCCTAGCTGGCTTTGGTCTGAGTCTAGCAGGGCTCTGATGTTCGTATGACGGACCAGAACACTGGCAACCACTGAAAGCTTCTAGGCCTTCTTAAGGGCTAGGCCATGCAGAAAAAAATCTAAGCACCACTATGTGGTGGCACTGGCTCTCCAACTTCTTGGGCAGTCCATAGGCTTACAGCCTAAAAGAAGTAGCGCAAAAGGGGAAAAAAGGAAGAGGAGGGGAAATAAAAACTAGCAGACTGGGGCAGCAGTTTTTGAAGTTAGATAATTGTTCTTAGAATGACCAGCTGAAATGGAAACAGTTCATGGAGAGGAGGAGGAGATGGGCTCAGTCCCGCAGTAGGGCCGATGGAGTGGCCCTGCTTCCCTTTTGTCTCTGCTGCAGTCCTGATGGAATGGCTGCCAAGAGCCAATCGAGGGTGGACAACAGTGTGTTGGCAGCACAGCATGTACCTGGGGGAGCAGGGGTGGTAGGATTGAAGAGGCCTGTGTGTGGCTGGCTGACATGCAAAGGAAAAGGGAGGGTTCAGCCAAGGCTTCTGTTACTGTCATACTAAAGGTAAAAGCGTCCCCGCACTTGTAGTGCAAGTTGTTTCCGACTCCTAGGGTGATGTCTTGCGACATTTACTAGGCAGACCATATATATGGGGTGGGATTGCCAGTTCCTTCCCCGGCCTTTCTTTACCCCCCAGCATATGCCGGGTACTCATTTTACCGACCACGGATGGATGGAAGGCTGAGTGGACCTCGACCCCTTTTACCGGAGATTCGACTTCCTCCTTTCGTTGGAATCGAACTGCGGCTGTGAGCAGAGCTTCAGCTGCGTTACCGCTGCTTACCATTCTGCGCCATGGAGGGTCTTACTGTCATACTATGGTGGGGTAATTTAAGAGGCATTTCCTGGTGCCGTGGTTCCTGTGGGGCAGAGCCAATGAGCAGAGGCAAAGTGGTTTCCCTTTCAGTCCTTGCTCAATCCAAAATTAGCTGCCAATCAGGGAAAGGGACGTAGCTTAGTGGGAGAGCATCAGCTTTGTGTGCAGAAAGTCCTACGTCCAATCCTCAGCATCTTCAGGGAGCGCTGGGAACAGGGATGGGGGAGAAATTCAATTTCACCTGCATTTCAAGCCAAATCTATCAAAGCCACACTTTCTGAAACAGCATGAGAACTGAAAAGCAGCCATCCTTCGAAATTTGCACGCATTGGGGGAGGTGTGCCTAAACATGAATATATACGTGAGAATAAAATACAAGAATGCTATTATTATTAGCATTTATTGGCCACCCTTCATCCAGAGGTCCCACGCCGGTTACAGCAATCTTAGAGTACAGTGTTAAAAACAATTAAAAACAACCAAAATCTCAAAATAGGTGTCAATGGCTGAGGTAAAGAGGTGCATCTTCAGCACTCACCTAAAACTGTACAGTGAGGTTGCCATATGCACCTCGGTGGGGAGGGAGTTCCACAACTTAGGGGCCGCCACAGAGAAGGCCCTCTCCCGGGCGACTCCCCCCCTCCAAACTTCTGCTGATCTCAACACCTGAGAGGGTCTGCAGGGAAGGAGGCGGTCTTTCAGATATTTGGGACTTAAATAATTTAGGGCTTTAAACACGTGAGCACCTTGACCTGGGGCCAGAAATGAGCGGGCAACCAATGCAGCTGTTTTAAAAGGGGTTATATGAGTTCTGGCTGCTGCATTGAAGTTTCTGAGTCATCTTCAAGGGCTGCTTGCAAAAATGTGTGCGTTACTCAAAATTGCCTTCAAGAACGTGCTTTTTAGGAGAAATCCATACCAAAGTGCTGGAGAATTTTCATGAGGATTTTTTTAAAAATCACAAATTGCTGCAGGAATATGGAGAGCTGAATTTAAGATTGGGAAAATGAGGGAACCGAAACTGATTGATCTTTCCAACCGTAGCTAGGAAAGTCCTCCGCTTGAACCCCTGGAGAACTGCTGCCAGTCAGTGTAGACAATACTGAGCTAGATGGACCAACGGCCTGACTCAGTTTAAGGCCGCTGCCTCTGTTCCTGGGGTGCTGCATCTCCCACACCTGGGAGTTTGGTGAAAACAAACAAATGCCTCCCGTTCCTGTCAGAAACAGAAAGAGCAGCCCTGCCGGGCCTTTGCAAGCAGCTGTGCCCAGTGGGGAGAGCAGTGCTCTGTCACCCACCGGGGCATGAACACATTTTGCTCTTCCCAAAAATGACAGTGATGGCTTAATAACCCTCCGGGGAGCAGCACATGCAGTTTGCTGCTCTGCTCTTTCATCTTCTCTGCAGCTGTTGGATGAAGCTCATTTGCCGTGTGTGTAATTACCGGCGGGCATCCTCATTTTGAACACGGAGACTGTGCTTGAGACTGCTGGAGAGTGGAAAGACTCAGGGATGGGGGGCAGCTTGGGGAGGTGGGGGGCAAGAATCCAAAAACAACCTGGTTTATGTGGCGCTGGAGGCAAAACAGCGAGCAGCCTAATCCCCCCACAGTAATTTCCAAAGGTGATTACCTAAACAGCATGCGCAGATCCCTCCTCTGGCTGCTTAGTTAATTGGCGGGCATGTAAATGCCTGCTTTCTGGGTCTGTGTGGTGAGAGGAGCAGGCAAGCAGGCTGGGCTAGCTCGATGGAGGAACTGGCTGGCCGGGGCAACACCCAGAGCCCATCAGCAGGAGTTTCTGCTTTCTTTCTATCAAGGGAGCCGAGTGACAAGGGTGCAAAATGTGAGTCCGAGAGCATGCCGTATGTCGACATTAAAGAGATGTTAAATTATGTACCCCAGATCCCACCCCCCACGTGTGGTTATAAGATATGTTTCCATGGCTGCAGCAAAAAGCTACACAATCAGCTTGCTCTGAGGCTTAGTGTGGACAGCAGGCTTAGGAGGGTAACAGGTTTGCCGCCTCATTGTTGGTTCTGTGCCTGTACGCTGACACATCAGGCCAGGGGTGGGGAGCCTCCAGCCAGGTCCTGAATCTGGCCCTCCAGGCCTCTCAATCTGGCCACCAGGACTCCCCAAAGACCACACTCCTCGCCAGCCATAGCTTGCACCCTCCTCGGGTGTCCTTGCCTGGCTGGAATGTGCCCTTGATTTCTCCCATGGTTCAAAGAACACAGGGAGTGGGGCCATGTTTAGCAGGCCCTGTCCCCAGGGCCAACACCCTGACCTTTGCGCACTTCCAGTAGGAGCCCAGGGCGGCAAACAAAAGCACTAAAAACACCCTAAAACATCTTAAAAACAGACTTTAAAATATATCAGAACAAAACATTCTTTGTGCACTCATTTGAACCCACTGAGAGTCATCCCTACGATCGGGAGCCCTGCACAACAGGAGTTTCTCAACGCAGGGGGAATTCTAAGCCTGTTCACTGAATGTGCAAAGAATCCTTGTTTGGCTTTAATATCAGATATCAGAAGCCTCCCCCCCCCCAGTAATCTCGCAGTAGGGCTTTTAGTGTGGTTGCCCCTGTTCTGTCAAGATAAAACAGGTGCCCCACTCTCTCACTTTCTGGAAACAATTAAACACATTTTTGTTCCAACGGCCTTTCCTGGGTGGGTGAAAAGGGCTCTGCCATGAGAGGGGGGGTGTCTCTTTTGTATTGTTATTTTTGTGTTGTTGTTATTGTTCTGTGGTTTTTCTGCTTTTTTATTGTGCATCGCCTTGGGAGATGTGTGGGAGGCGATTAATAAATAAATGCCGTCATCATCAAAGGTCAGAGTGGAGCCATCAGAGTTCGGGACCTTGGGAATCCAAGGCAGCCTCCGACACTCTCTCCCTCTCTTTGCACCACAGTGGAAATAACAGCTAAGCAGGGCTAGCGTGGCAACAAGCTTTGGGCACCGGGGTTGGTCTGTGGCCAGTCTGCGCACACATCTGGGATCAGAGCTTCCAGGGCATGGGCTGCCTCAAGTGAACTGTTGTAAGGATTGCTTGCGTGGTGTGCACAGCACGCTTGAACTGTCCTCTAGGAAGGCTTCTGGATGATGCAAAGAGGCATCAGCTTTCTGGCCCTTGCTTCATCCTGGCCATTAAACACAGCTGATGCCCTGGACCTTGCCCGCCTCTCTGAAGCACACAGGAAGCTGCCTTGCACCACGTCATGCCTTTGGACCCTCTCCAGCTCGGCCTTCCTCAGCCTAATATTCTCCAGATGGTTTGGAGTACGACTCCCATCCAGTAGTGTAGTGACAAATTCAGAAGTGGAGGGGTCCTGTCATGTTAGTCACAGTATTGCCCACTCCCCCCTTTTTATGAGGTTGAGAATAAGATCCTTCTTAATGCCTTCTCCCTTAACAACAGACACACCTGGGATCCAATCAGCATGAAAGAGGAGAGTGTTCTCAGTGGCTGCCTCACCTCCTTTCACTCTGATTGGCTTCAATCAGCAAGAAAGGACAAGGAAGCATGTTAGAAGACTCTTCTCAGTGGCTGTTGTTATGTGCCTCCAAGTCGACTACGACTTATGGCGACCCTATGAATCAGCGACCTCCAAGAGCATCTGTCATGAGCCACCCTGTTCAGATCTTGTAAATTCAGGTCTGTGGCTTCCTTTATGGAATAAAATCCATGTTTTGTTTGGCCTTCCTCTTTTTCTACTCCCTTCTGTTTTTCCTAGCATTATTATCTTTTCTAATGAATCCTGTCTTCTCATGATGTGTCCAAAGTATGATAACCTCAGTTTCATCATTTTAGCTTCTAGGGATAGTTCTGGTTTAATTTGTTCTAACACCCAATTATTTGTCTTTTTCGCAGTCCATGGTATGCGCAAAGTTCTCCTCCAACACCACATTTCAAAGGAGTTGATTTTTCTCTTGTCTGCTTTTTTCACTGTCTAACACTCCTCTTTCATGCTGATTAGCTCATAAGATGCTGGAGACATTGGGACCCTGCTCCAAAAAAAGTAAGGGGTCTAAGACCCCCTGAGGCCCTGGACGACTACAACCCTGCTCCCATCAGCCCGTGCTAGCTGGAGTTGTAGTCCAAACCATCTACAGGGCACCAGGTCTCTGGCTGGCAGGGTCTCTCCACAGGGCTTCAAGCAGGGAAGAGGAAAACTCCTGCAACCCGATGTTTGGAGGGACTGAATTTGGGTCCTTCTCATCAAAAGGCACACACTGTGCCACTGAGCTACACCTCCCCACACCCACACACCGCCTGTTGCCTGGCAGGTGATTACCCAGGTAGGGAAAGGTCTTGTTGTTGCTTTGTTTTGTTTGGCAAGATTAAACATCCCTGGAGATCCTCAAAAGACACCAGCTCTACATCCACCCAGACCTGAAACCGACAAAACTGCCTTGGGTCGCTTCCTCCTCTGGAAAGCCCAACGCTGTTGTGTGGGTTTTTTTCCTGCAGAGATGTTATTATGTTTGGCTTGCAGAGGATGTCGTTTCTGAGATATATTTCTCTGCCAGCTGGAGTGTGCTGCCACGCACAGGGATTTCGGCAAGGGAGGCCCAATTGTTCCCACTGGCTTGATTTGTCTCCGTACACACCAGCTTACATGCCGCCCACAGACCTGCCAGCTCTTGATAAACAGGACTTTGCTCTGGCTGCCTTTCCCTCCTCGGAAGAGGGAGAAAAATCTGCCGCCTTCTCCTGTTCTTCCCTGGAGCGAGCTGCAAAATGTAGCCATGACAGAGTATTGAGAGCACTTTCCTGGCGCAACCCTGAAGGGTTGATGTAGCGGCGCAACAAGTTCTCAGAAGACAGAGAGCCTGCTCCCATTTTAAGCCGGCGACTGAAGTGCTGCAGCACAACAGCAACTAGAGCACATGTCACTCTGGGACTGTGGCAACTGCAGTAGCGGGCAGGCTGCGCTCTTTGCTAGGAATGGCTGTCAGGGATAATTCTCCACCTGGAGGCAGGGCTGGATGCCAGAGCTGAGAGAGGCTCTTGCGAAAATTAAAAGGGACAATTTCAATGACTGTTTTTCATACTTGGAGATAACATGTGGCTAGACTGAGATACTCCCCACATGGAATCATAGAATAGTAGAGTTGGAAGGGGCCTATAAGGCCATCAAGTCCACCCCCCTGCTCAATGCAGGAATCCAAATCAAAGCATTCCCGAGAGATGGCTGTCCAGCTGCCTCTTGAATGCCTCCAGTGTCGGAGAGCCCACTACCTCTCTAGATCATTGGTTTCATTGTCGTATGGCATGTTCAAGAGTGACATGAAGGCACACAAGAGATGTTGAGGACAGTAGGCAAAGGTGGGGAACCTTGTTCACCCTGAGGGCCACATTCCCTTCTTGACAACTATCTGGGAGCCACATGCCCGTGGCGAGCGGGGTTAGATGCAAAGACGAGTGAAGCAATGAATGTGAATCTTACATTTGCCTAGTAGGCTAGTTTCTACACACACTCCCTCACACACCCCTCTCTATCCGCCATCTTGGCAAGCAAGAGTTCAGGTCAGAAGTACATTCCAGCCAGGAGAAAAGAACAGTGGAGGGGGTGTGAAGTAGGGCCAGTGAAGGGTGTGGGTTGGGGAGAGTCGCAAGGGTCAGAGGCTCCCCATCCAGACATAAAGAGAACATGGCTGGATCAGACGGATTTGTTGTTATGTGACTCCAAGTTGACTACAACTTATGGTGACCCTATGAATAAGCGACCTCCAAGAGCATCTGTCGTGAACCGCCCTGTTCAGATCTTGTAAGCTCAGGTCTGTGGCTTCCTTTATGGAATCAATCCATCTCTTGTCTGGCCTTCCTCTTTTTCTACTACCCTCTGTTTTTCCCAGCACTATATTCTTTCCTAGTTAAAACAAGATTAGGCTGGAGGATATGGCTATCAATGGCTACTAACCCTGATGGCTATGTTCACCCTCCATGGTCGGAGGCTGTGTGCTTCTGAATACCAGTTGCTGGAAACCACAGGAGGGGAGATAGTGATAGCTCTGGTTTAATTTGTTCTGTTGTTGTTATGTGCCTTCAAGTCGACTACGACTTATGACGACCCTATGAATCAGTGACCTCCAAGAGCATCTGTCATGAACCACCCTGTTCAGATCCTGTAAGTTCAGGTCTGTGGTTTCCTTTATGGAATCAATCCATCTCTTGTTTGGCCTTCCTCTTTTTCTACTCCCTGCTGTTTTCCCCAGCATCGTTGTCTTTTCTAGTGAATCATGTCTTCTCATGATGTGTCCAAAGTATGATAACCTCAGTTTCATCATTTTAGCTTCTAGTGACAGTTCTGGTTTAATTTGTTCCAACACTCAATTATTTGTCTTTTTTGCAGTCCATGGAATGCGCAAAGCTCTCCTCCAACACCACATTTCAAATGAGCTGATTTTTCTGTTGTCCGCTTTTTTCACTGTCCAACTTTCACATCCATACACAGAAATCGGGAATACCATGGCCTGAATGATCCTGACTTCAGTTCAGTGATACATCTTTGCATTTGAGGACCTTTTCTAGTTCTCTCACAGCTGCCCTCCCCAGTCCTAGCCTTCTTCTGATTTCTTGACTATTGTCTCCATTTTGGTTAATGACTGTGCCAAGGTATTGATAATCCTTGACAAGTTCAATGTCCTCATTGTCAACTGTAAAGTTACATACAGTAGGGCCCCGCTCATACAGTGGGTTACGTTCCGGACCCCCGCTGTAAAGTGAAAACCGCTGTAAAGCGGATCCCATTGACTTACATTGACCAAAATGGCGCCCGGCTGCAAAAAAACGCTGTAAAAGCGGAACAAGCGCTATAAAGCGGGGCCTTTCTACAATTCACAACCGCTGTATTAGCGGAACGCTGTAAAGCGAAACGCTGTAAAGAGGGCCGTACTGTAAATCTTCTCTTGTCATTACTTTAGTCTTCTTGACGTTCAGCTCTAGTCCTGCTTTTGTGCTTTCCTCTTTAACTTTCATCAGCATTCGTTTCAAATCATTACTGGTTTCTGCTAGTAGTATGGTATCGTCTGCATATCTTAAATTATTGATGTTTCTCCCTCCAATTTTCACACCTCCTTCATCTAGGGCCTTCTAATCCAGCAGCCAGGTATATAGGGTCAGCCTTTTTCCTTAGCAATGTCCCAGCAAACAACCCTCCAATATGCACTGCTCCTGAACATGGATGCTTCATTTGGCTGGTACCCACTGGTAGACTTTCTCTCTATGAATTTGTCTGTTCTCATTTTAAGCTTGAGCCAATGGCCATCGCCAGATCTTGTGGCTGTGAGTTCCATGCATCAATGAAGCACTGTGTGACAAAATTACTCTCAGTCATCTGTCCTGATTCTGCATGGTTGAAACTGGCATTGAGAAGCTGGGGTAATTATTTATTTTTGTTATTTATTCATTTATCTATCTGTTTAAAGAAATTTATTGCACTCTTCATCTGAAAAAACCTCTCACAGGAGCTTAAAAATCACTGCAACAAAAAGAAACAAAAAAGCAGCCAGTCCTCAGGCTTACAATCTGAAAAGACACAACACAAAAGGAAAATGGATTGGCATGGAGGAGGGCACAAGCAAACTCATATTTAAGTTCTTACTTGCAGCTGATGACTGACATTTGAGTATTTGTCATTTTTAGCTTTCAACTGATCTTAAAGTTTGTGTGTCTGTGTGTGTTTGATGTACTGCTACACATGCTGTGCTTTTAGGATAAGACAGGCAATCAATATAAAACATGATAAAAGACCCTGCATCCTCAGTCTGCAGCACCCCCTACCCTGTGCTTTGGAGCGATTCTCCATTTAAGAAAAATAATAATGCCAGCTGAGCTATAAATTGAACAACTGACAAAGCCTCAACAGGAACGGAGCTCTAGAACATCTACAATTAATTAACCAGATATAAAAGTTATGAGATTATACAATTAAGAAGACACACAATTAATTAGCCAGATATGAAACTATTAAGGCAACAGATATCTGCTCATGTTCTTAAGACAGTGCTGGAGCATTCTGAGAGTATACCCCTCCCAGCACCAAATCAATGGGGAAAGAAACCTGATTCAGCTCTGAGCATGCCTGATAACAGCACCTGGTATCTCCAGGCAACTGCTGGTGCCCCAACACACTCTCAGGGCCCACTAGGGCTGACACCTGCACCAGCTCTTCAAGCTACCATGTAAACTTTTCCCCAGTGCACCCGACATAATGTCACTTTAAGGGAGTGGTGGGTGGGAATTTTGTTTTGGTTCACATTTCAAGGCGAATCCATGAAATTCGTACTTTGTGAAACAATGTGAGAACTTCAAAATTCGCACTTATTTTAATTAAGTGCTACAATTCTCCAGCCAAGCAGAGATTACAAAACTGCATCTACTGGGGGAAAGTGTGCGCAAAATGAATATATTAGTGAAAGCAACATACAAACATGCATTAAATTAGGATAAATTGCTTGCAGAAAATGGGTACATTAGTCAAAACTGCCTATAAAAATGTGTTTGTCAGGAGAAATTCGTACAAAATGCTGGAGAATTTTCATGAGGATTTTCTTTGAAAAAAATCCAAATTGCTGCAGAAATATGGAGAACTGAATTTACGATTGGAAAAATGAAAAACCGGGAGAATCAAACAGACCACTCTTTTCATTCCTACTTCAAGGCATTGTGGGGAATTTAAATGGTGGGCCCCAGGGGGTGGCTACCAGCACTACAATCCATTTGGGAATTTCTTGGCTGCTTATTTAGCCACTCTGGAGACAATCATGATGGGCCTTTGTTTGAGCCAGGAAAACCATGTTTGTTTGTATACTATTTCATTAAAAAATCAAAGTAGTTTACAACATAAAAAACAGAACAAACAACAACCATGCAATAAAAACATTAAAAATAAAATAAGAACAAAGGTCACCTATTGTGAAAAGACATCTTCTAAGTTGCCTGTATGGCAGAACAGAAAGGTTTTCAGCAGACACTTAAGAATTAAAACAGAAGACACAGAATCTCTGTGGCAGAGCATTCCAGAGAAATGATTTTTCTCTTATATACTTTTTTCACTGTGCAACTTTCACATCCATACATAGAGATCGGGAATACCATGGTCTGAATGATCCTGACTTTAGTGTTCAGTGATCCATCTTTGCATTTGAGGACCTTTTCTAGTTCTCTCATAGCTGCCCTCCCCAGTCCTACCCTTCTTCTGATCTCTTGACTATTGTCTCCATTTTGGTTAATGATAATCCTTGACAAGTTCAATGTCCTCATTGTCAACTTTAACATTACATAAATCTTCTGTTATAATTACTTTAGTCTTCTTGATGTCCAGCTGGAGTCCTGCTTTTGTGCTTTCCTCTTTAACTTTCATCAGCATTCATTTCAAATCATTACTGGTTTCTGCTAGTAGTATGGTATCGTCTACATATCTTAAATTATTGGTATTTTCTCCCTCCAATTTTCACACCTCCTTCATCTTGGTCCAATCCCGCTTTCCATATGATATTGTTGTGCACCTCCCCCAATCTCCAAGCGGTGAGATTTCAGTGGTCCCTGCGCTCCTCCAGGGTTTGGCTTCCTTTGGGAAGAAGGTCAGTGGAGACTGCGGTGTCTTTATGATATATGGTTTATTTATTTACACACATTCCAACCTGAGCTCAAGGATGGAGGGGTTCAATGCATCAGCAGTCCAATACCCAGCTTTTCCATCTGGGTTGCAGGAGGCACCCCAAAGGCCATGGTGCAGACAGCCAGTCTCTCTCTGCCTTCCAGTTCCCAGCAATTCTGGGCCATTCACCATTGCTAGGCAACTGATCGGCCCATTATATTACCTGGCCAATCTTTTTGGTTAACAAAAGGCTCATGTGACCAGCAGAGAGTTCCTCATTCCGAGGCACAGGATTCCAAATCAGAGGCTGGAAAGGGGACCCACAGGAATCATCCATCCCAACCCCCATGCTCATAACACTATATGTTCTGCGTATAAACAAATAGGGTGATAAAATACACCCCTTTCCGATTGGGAACGTTAGTTTCTCCATATTCTGTCATTCTGTCCTTACAGTAGCCTCTTGTCCATAGTATAGGTTGCGCACAGGAAATCAGATGCTGTGGCACCCCCATTTCTTTTAAAGCATTCAAAGGCTTTGCTGTAATCTATAAAGCTCAGGGTGATTTCCTTCTGAAATCCCTTGCTCCATTCCATTATCTAACGTATGTTTGCTTCCAAATTTACACCCTCCAATTACAGTCACAGTGCGGCTCTTTGTCTGTCTTTAACTTAAGCAAGCTCTCCTCTCCAGAATGCAGGAGTTTATTCCCACAAGTGCTACTGAGATGCTAAAGAGGGGGAAGCGAAATACTTAACTGAGTGCATATTG
This sequence comes from Rhineura floridana, assembly GCF_030035675.1. Taxonomy (NCBI): domain Eukaryota; kingdom Metazoa; phylum Chordata; class Lepidosauria; order Squamata; family Rhineuridae; genus Rhineura; species Rhineura floridana. The sequence continues at coordinate 234,947,509 of NC_084481.1, read as the reverse complement.
CAAATTGCTCCAGGTTTCATGAGTGGTCAGAAAATCAGATGCTTGGAAGGTGTTTTTTTAACTCTTCGTTTTGCAGTTGGCTGTGCGAGGTCTTCAATGACGGCCCAGTTTTACAAACACAGATGGGGAAAAGAAGGGCCGGTCCACTCCAATGATAAATGGAGCGTGAGAGTGACCTGGGGGCAAGTGAGAGCTAACCGCTTGAGTAAAAAGTACAAAGTGGATTAATTAACACACTAGTTCCTTTTAACCATACTTAACAAATCTGTCAATTTTGGTTTCCCTCAGTTTTGCATTTTTCCAAACTTAAATTCAGTTCATCATACTTCTGCATCATCAGTTTGCAATTTTTTAAAAAAAACTCATGAAAATTCATCAGTATTTTAGTATGCATTTCTCTGTACATGCATTTTGTATGCAATTTTACCTGATAGACACCTAATATACAGTAATGCATTTTTCTGTGTTTTCATGAATGTATGCATTTTTATCCACACTTCCCCCTAGCATATGCATTTTTTTGTTGGAAAACTGCATCACAAAATTTGGAGTGTGAATTTCAAAGGACGGCTGCATTTCAGTTTCCGGAAGTGCAAATTGGGTAAGTTTGCATTAAAATCTGAATTTCCAGTCAGATGTATGCAGTGAGGGCTGGTGGCTCCACGTCAGTAAGGCAGTGTAATCCACTCTGGGTTTTAGTCTGTATTTTAAGGAGCTGTCTAAGGTTCAAAGTACCTTGAAAGTTTGGACTAAAACCCAGAATGGATTCCACTGCCCCATTGACATGGAGCCACTAGCCACCACTGGATATATGGGTGCAAAGAAGCGAGAGATTATGCCAGATTAATTAACACTGAGTAGTCAGGTTTCCTTCATCCACCAAAGGGCAGAGAACACACCATTTCAGTCTGACCTACAAGTCTGGAGGTGTCCGACTCTACCAGGGAGTTGTTGGTGGGCTTCTCCCTGCCCCAGTGGACGCCTGATCTACATGAGCTCTGGAGTTTTCCCTGATGGAGTGGAGATTAAGGATGGAGTCCTTCTCCAGAGGGGAGGTGTCTCTGTTGGCCCCCATGCCCACCCTTGTTTCTTTCCTGGTCTTAAGCCCGGGTCCGTGATCCTTCTGGGGCCACCATGTGCCAGCAACAACTGCCTTCCATTCTAAACATGACTTTCGACTTCAAGCACCTTCCATCAAACCACAAAAGTACCAGGAAGCCGCAAGCAGTACAGCCAATGGTCAGAGCATGGAAAAGTTACTTTTTTGAACTACAACTCCCATCAGCCCAATCCAGTGGCCATGCTGGCTGGGGCTGATGGGAGTTGTAGTTCAAAAAAGTAACTTTTCCAAGCTCTGCCAATGGTGTAGTGGAGGAGAAACATAAAGGAGCTCAGCTCCAGGACTTTTTTTTTTCAGGGCAGGAGATACAACATCATCTGCTGAAGCACCAGAGTAATCGGTGGAGTCCCCTTGCTCTGGCAAGTGAATGAGGTAATAAAGAGGCTTTCGGGTTTTCCTATACTTTGCAACAGATTAGCACAGAGAAAGTCAGAGGATGGAAGAAATAATCAGTCACAGACGGGATGTCAGGGTTCCTACTTCATACTACCAGTTTAAATGGCAGCACTTCTCTGCCTTTCTAATAAAAAGCTATAAGGATGCAATTCGCCTGGCTGAAGGTCTTCTGTTAAAAGCTCAATGTGCTTCACAAGTTGAATGCATTCTATAAACCTCTGTTCTGCGACTGTCAGCTGATCCTAGGTAATCAGGTAATTGGCATACGTAGCATCAATTGTCCAGCCTGTGGGCACAAGAAGCTATTTATTTATTCAGTCCTTCATTTGATGCCTAATCCTCCTGTCCCATTATTAGCATTTTATTAGCACCACTGATGGAAGCTATTCCACTGACTGCCAGTGTGGATTATAGGTAAAGAACGTGGAGGGGAAGAAACAGCATGCCCCTGTCCCCCACCCCCACCCGTGTCCGTCACATCTTTGCATCCCCTACACAACAGGTCAGTGCACCACTTAAAATATGCAGCATTCAGTTATCAAAAAGGCAGAGTACCTGTTTATGAACCTTGCCCACTCCCCAGCTCCAGGGCTACAGTGGCTGCACCAGTTGCTCTTGGCACTCTGTACATACTTAGAGACACTTATTGTTCTTCTAAGAACAGTCACTTCCTCAAAAGGTACACATGCATTTCAGCCTGGGCATAAATCATCTCTTTCTTCATGTGGAAAATAAAAATCTTATGTCCCGTTCTTGGTGCCATTTTACAGCTTGCAAATGACTGCCCGCTTTTCATGTTTTATTCTTAAGAAACAAAGGGAAAAGGCTTCTACTGAGGAGAAGTCAATTCTACATGAGTACAGAAAGTTTGAGAATGATCCTCCCCTATGCAAGCCTCATTGAATTAAATGAGAGCCTTCATTTCAATGGGTCTTGACCAGAAGAACTTTTCTGGGAGAGCGCACATAAGAAGAGCTAATTAAAAAAAAAAAAAAGATTAATTGCAATTTCATTAAGAAAAAAAGGGAGGGGAAAAAGAATGAGAAAAGAAATAAACCTGTCAGCTCACATTAATAGAACATCTAAACATCTATACATCCATTTTGGTTTACCCATAAAGATCAGTATATGTCGTCGAAATGTCCAAATATGTATCCAGACCAAGCTGGTGTTTATAGAACGTACCTTCAATAACAGCAAGGGTGTTTAGGTCATCAAACTATTGAATAAAAGAGCTGGTGGGAATTTGTCCTTCCCGGCTTGAAGGATGAGTCTCTTAGCGACCACTAGGACGCATAACATCCATTCTTGTTGCCCTGCCATTAATCCCCATATAACAGGAATATAATTTAAAGGTACATGGACATCTGCAAAATTCAAGGATTTTGTCAATACTAAGTTAATGAAGACAACAATGTCAGACCGAAAAGAAAATTGTAATGGACATGCCAACATCATATGCCTCAGAGACCCCAGCTACTGGAAGTGGCCAATGGCTCTGTTGCGCGCCTCCCCAGTCTCCGAGCGGTGAGATTTCAGGGGTCCCTGCGCTCACCCAGTGTATGGTTTCCTTGGGAAGAAGGTCAGCAGAAACGGTGGTGTCTTTATGAAATATGGTTTGTTTATTTACTCACATTCCAACCTGAGCTTAGGATGTAGGGGTTCAAGGCATCAGCAGTCCAATATCCAGCTTTCCCATCAGGGTTACAGGAGGTGTCCTAAAGCCATGGTGCAGAGAGCCAGTCTCTCTGCCTGCCTCCAGTTCCCAGCCTTTCTCTAGACAACTCTAAACACACTCAAAGCACAAGTCTCTGCTAGCTGCCAGGAGAGGGGGGCTCTCCTGAAGAGTTTCAATGACAAAATGATCTTCCTGGCCCATTCACCAGTTGCTGGGCACCTAATAGGCCCATTAACAACCTGGCCACTCTATTAGCTTAACAAAAGAAACACCAGCAGAGCCAGCCCCTCACCCCAAGGCACAGGATTCCAAATCAGAGACTTGAAAGGGACTCGCAGGGATCATCCATTCCAACCCCCAAACTCACAACTCCTCACTTAGTCCAGCATCCTGTTCTCACACTGGCTGGCCAGATGCCTGTTCTGGAATTCCACAAGCAGGCCATGACCGCAATGGCCCTGTCCTGTTGTTGTTCCCCTCCTAGCATGCTGCCTCCAACAGTGGACGTAGAACAGAACCATTGTGGCTAGCAGCCGTGCCCACTATCTTCCCCTTCTAGCTTTTCTTGTTGGTGGGGTGTTATTCATCTCAGTCCATTGGTTTCAATGGTTCTACTCCTAGCTGGAGATCACCATGATGTATGGGATACATCCAAGTGTGTAAAATCTGCCCATGTCTTGGAGCTGTGGGAAGAGAGAAATGCAGCTCCTCTCCCAGGCAGCTCTCCATCACAACTTCTCAGGTGCTATCACTAAAAATGTTGTTTTCAGCAATTCATGGCTCATTTCTTTAAAATTAAAATGAAGCTTGTGGCACAAGAGTGATATATTGCCAGCTATCTCCATGGAGAAGAATTTGGACTTGTAGAATTGAATGAACGAAACTTCTCTGATGATCAAATGGGAGGGAAAACTAAGGCTGCCTCCTTTTTTAAAAAAAAGCTGAGTCTCTATGAATGAGTTTAGCTGGTAGATTAATCAACTCATGTTTAGTTGATTCACTATGAGGTCAGTTTCAATAGGCAACAAGGCTAACTTTTAATCAATGTGGCTCTGAGTCGAAAACAAACTGATTTCTGTTCTTGAACACTGTTGTTTCTGGTATGTTATTGCAACAGGAATGGGGGAGAAAATATTAACCAGCACCTTTCCTTCCAATAAGGAGTGGTGGCCTTTGTGAATTCAGTTGCCTTACAAACTACCCACGGGCACTGGAGCTCTGGGTGAGTTCTTGTTTCTGTGAAGGCACCCAGGGACCCTGTTTGGATCAGGTCCATGATACTGAGGGGCAGAGGTCTAACCCTGCCTGTCCCATTGATGTGGCCCCAGTCCAAACTCCAACATCTCACCACCGTCAAAAGCTGCTCTTAGCCAAGGAGGGGATTTACCCAATGAAGAGCATAAGCCCATTAATTTCTTCCCCAACCCCCAGACAACAGGAGCATTGGTAGAGTAATTTAAGTTGGCAAACTGGCAAAGGGGCAAATAGTGGTGTTTTTTTAAAAAAAAATTGATCTTATGCTTCCCCCAATCCAAATTCCCCTTCCGCCCACCCCCTGCATTTCGAGAAAGGGCTTCCAGTCCCCAAAGGGCATGACCAGGTAGGATTGGGAGAGACTCCCAGTCTGAACCCTGGACAGCCACTGCCAGTCAGTGTAGACAATACTGGGCTAAATGGACCAATGGGTCTGACTCTGTATAAGGCCACTTCCTGTCTTTCTATGTTCCTAAAACACATTGGGAGCTCCAGGCAGCACATCCAGTTTGTGCTACGCTCTTGTCAGCGTCTCCGATATCAACAGCTGTAATAACAGAGCTTTTGATCATCTGCAAACACATTTGAAATGTAATCGATTATTTAATTGGTAAAACAGCAGATGATTAATCCTCTAAGGACTTTTTAATCGGTTGACAGCCCTGGAATATGGTTAACACAGCGTGAAAATGTGGAAAGCAGCATTAATGAGGCAAGGGAAAGAGGAAGCGTACCTCTTTCAGAGAGATGGTGCCGTTTCAGGCCAATGAATTGGGGAGGTCTTTTTCCCTGCCAGTTGACAGGAGCCTGAAAAGCCACCGTTTCTGCTCTAAGGAAGCCACTTCCAGGCCCTTCTCTAGAAGGCATGGTGACTCCTGAACTACAGAACTGTGGGAAAGGACTGGGGACACTCAGCCAGCTGGGAGATGGGGGAAGACAGCATGTGTCTTCTCTGACCCACCACATCACCGCCCATCTGGCATGGGAGCTGTTCTCTGTCCACTAATGCAAGGTCTCTTGCGGTGTGGTGTAGTGGTCAGAGTGTCAGACTGGGATCTGGGAGACCAGGGTTCAAATCCCCACTCAGCCATGAAGCTCACTGGGTGACTCTCAGCCTAGCCTATCTAACAGAGTCATCGTACAGACAAAATCAAGAGGGGAGGAACCATAGTTGTGTGCCACCTTAAGCTCCTTGGAGGAAAGTTGGCATATAAATATAATTAGCAAATATAAATAAAAATAAAATAATGTCGCACAGCAGAGGAATCCAATGCAACAACTGCATTAACAGAAACCTGCTAAGCAACAGAGTGCGCAGTCCACTGTGCAACAGTTACCACCAACCTACTTATGCATTCTCTTGCACAACAACATTCTGCTGGCACAAAACATTTCACCAGTGGAGCAATTATACCACTAAGTGTCTTTCACTTAGTGCTACATTGGATAGACACACCCCTGTGCAATCAGTAATTGTGCACGCACAAGCCTGCCATGCAATCTCCCTTTCCCCTCTTTTCCTTCTTTTTTTTGGGGGGGGGGAGGAGGATCACAGAAATTGCAACTATGGCATACAAATGTGCAAGTGTAGAGCACCTGACACGTACACAGATGTGCAAATGGAGCACTTCACTTCCTCAAGGCATAGGTGGCACAGGATGACCACCCATCCCTCCACCACAGGTGTCCAATTCCCTTCCCAGCAGGGTACAGGGTGAGTGTGTTAGCTGACTCTCAGAGCACACAAAAGATAACAGACACACACCATTTGTTTTTAGGATTTATTTTATTTATTTTCATTTATTTAACAAAATTTATATATCGCTTGATTGTAATAAGACCTCATTGTGGTTTACAAAAACAAACACTTTCCTGCAAGTGGAGAGAAAATAAAACAATTTGCATAAAACGATCCTAAAGGAGCAAGATCCTGTGGTTTATTTTTTAAAAAATGAATGTATTGTATATACTTGAGGTGAAAATAGGCTTCTAAGCAGTTTACAATAATTTTTTATTCAAATTTTCATAAAACATACAAAACAAAATCATAAAACATTCAAAGACAAAAAACAAAACAAAACAAAAATGATTAAACAAAAAAATAAAATGTTGACTTCCCATTTGTCGCAGATCAAATCAGTTGTAGGTCTACAATATATAACAATCCTGTCTCTTAAATTATATTATAAAATCACTTTCCTCCAGTAGTTATCTTCATTAATCATCAAATCTCATAAACATTACTTTATTCTTTCCACAAAAAGTCAAAGAGAGGTTTCAATTCTTTAAGAAATATATCTATCAATTTTTCTCCAAATAAACATGTCGATTAATCCATCTCGTTAATAATAATAATAATCTTATTGTCATAACCATAGTCCAAATAAACATATCGATTAATCCATCTCATCAAAATCTGTTAGGTCCAATAATTTCAATAGCCATTATTCCATTATCCATATTAATTCCATCTTCCATCTTCCATCTTCCATCTTCAATAGTCCTGTTAAGTCCAGTAATTTCAGTGTCCAATCTTCCATTATCAGTATTCCATAATAATCTTGCTGTCATAGCCATAGTCATATAATAAGAGTCTGATGGGAATTTCCTCTATCCCAAATATTTTCTTGCCATCAATTCTGAATAAGTTGCTGAAATATTGTTGTAAAGTCATATCTGTGTTCTTCTTTTTTACAAAATGCACTGGCTCATCTCTTGAGAGTTTTTCCATTGTCACATGGCTGCAGTTAATTCCATAGATTTTCTCTATATCAAGCTCCATCACGTCATTCCAGTCCAGAAGATTATCCAAGCCATTGATAACTTTATCTCTAATATCTTCATTAATTTCTTCAGAGATAACGTTAAATTCCAAACAGTAGATTTTATTTCTAATATCCATAAACTCCAGATCTTTTTCCAATTCCACATTTGTTCCAATCTCCAGGGCTTGTATCTTCCCTTTATTTTTTCTTTTCTCATCTCTGATCTCATTCTCCTCTCTCACAGGATCCCCTATTTCTTTAAGCTCCTGCGTCATTTTGCTCAGTTCAATTTTCAGCTCCTTACTGCCCTGTCGCAGGGTTTGTTTCGTTATCTCAATCTCATCCATTATTTTCTGAAACATAATTACTTCCAGATTCTCAGCCACTTTCTTGATTGCCATTTTTAAAACCACGAAAACAAAACGAAACAAAAATAAAGAAGAACCACTTCTTATTTCAGCAACAATTGGGTTAATATTCCAGGCTTGATAACATCACAGTATAAACAGAGCAGCCTGCCTTATCTCTCTATGTTCAAGAACACAAAACAAATTTAGTTCCCAGCATCAAAACAGTTAGTGGCGTCGTGAAGAAGCAGATTCGTCAAAATAAAATAGACCAAAAAGAGAATAGTCCCAGACAATATAATGTTCCTCGGAATAGAAATCCCTCTTCTGTTTATATCTTTAGAATGCACTTCCAGGACAGCTTTTTGCAATAGAAACAGAGATAAGCTGTTAATTTCGTGAATAACAGAGAAGAGTTATAGCTCACCCAGAAGTTCTTTAAAGCTGATTAATTTGACAAATCTCTTTTTACTGCAACAATTTAAACCAAGTAAAAAAAATAATAGAAAGAAGGGTGCTTGCCTGTTAGTCTGTTTTCTCTTTGAAGAAAAGATAAACGTATCGCATTAATCAGATAGAGCTTGTTCGGAAGTCCGTCCGGCATTGCTGGCTGGACCTTTTCTCATAAATTAATGAAATCCAGTCCTCCCAACAAAAACAGGCTTTTGAGGTTGATCTCTACGTTTCTCCCTGCCCGGGAGAAATTTCATCAGTCAAAAAAAAAATGTTCTGACTGATTTATATCTGAATAAGCTTCTTTTGAGGCGGGAGCCTGTCTCAAAAGCAGGCACAAGCGAAGTCACCCTTCCCGGAAGTCAGCAGTTTACAAAACATAAAAACTATTTACATGAACATTAAAAGATAAACACCCATAATTAAAATACACAATAAAGCAATCCCATTAAAACAGTGAAATATAAGCATTCATAATTAAAATATGCACTAAAACAACCCCTTTAAAACAATGCAATAATTAAAACTGGAGAGGCCAAGCGATCAAGGGAATGCCTGTGTAAACAGGTGCATCTTCAAAAGCCAGCAGGATGCCCATATAGATGGGGCCTCCCACCCTTCAGCAGGGAGTGCATTCCATAACACTGGCAGTACCAGAGAAAATGCCCACCTCTGCATCATTACAAGCAGATAATCATCAGGCCAAGACAAGACTAACCAGAATCTATTTGCATAAGGTCATCATTCCATAGACACAGGAAACTGATATACATATATATTAAAAGTGATGTGCCATTTTTTTGTTTTTGAAAAAAATGCATCCTTTTCAGGGAACAAAGGATTTTGGTTTAGGGGTACAGAATTCAAATGCCATGCAGTTATTCCAGCTTTCTCATTTCCCTCTTAAGCTAGCAGATTTGCTGAGTGAGTGTAATGGGTGTGCAAGCTTTCAAGACGCATGCATCTCCTCACCCTCAGGCAAAGGTATTTGAGGTCATTGACCATAGGCATTTGATGCCAGGGCCACCTAGTCAAGGAAGAAGATGCTTGCCCATACAGCATCTTCCTGAGCTCTTCTTGGAAGTTGTGGTTCCATGGATGCTATTTTGATGGTCCAGCTTTGTGGTGGAAGATTGTACCAGGGCTGGCAACCATTTGTGACCTCCCCCCCCCCAGCTAACCAAAACCTTCAATAGCACCTCTGATGATGATCTTGAGCCAGGGTCTATTACAGGTGTCATCACCTTTTTAGGCCAATGAGCACATGTGGATTTTCAAGTGAACACACATACACAGATTTCACTTTTCCAAGGGATCTGGGTTAAAGAATTAATCTGAGCCATGAAAGGACATAGGGATGAAAGAGGAAGTGGGAAAGAGTGTCACCTTTCCAACTTCCTCCTTCACTACTATGCAGGTCACCACCCTCTTGCCCTCATGACCAAAGGGGCAGTGAGGGGGGGGGCTAAGAGGCTTTGTGGGCACCATGAAAAGATCTCAAAGGTGCCGTTGCACCCATGGGTGTCACATGAGTGGCCCCTGATCTATCAGATTCACAGTCCAAGAGGGAAGACCCTAAAGATGTCTGAGAAGAAAGATGAGTTACCAGGCCAAAGCGTCCATGACCAGCACCTAGAGCGGGAGGTGAGCCAGAGTTGGAGCAGAAATACAGCAAGGGAGTCCTGGAGCTCAGTACGGAGTTGTTAGCCCAGCAATGGACCAGAGGAGACTGAGAGGATTATACCCTCACTGCCAGATCCTCCTCTTCCTGGTCATCTGCTGGGTCGTTGTTTGCAGATGGATCTTCTCCCTCCTCCTCAGCAGACACTTCCACCCAAGGGGACACCAATGAAATTCTGGCAGCCAAATAGATACTCCTACAGTGAGTCTAGGCTGCCTTCCTTTGCTGTTAAGGTTCTGGAGCAAAGGAGGATCAAGGCAGGACTCAGAGGGGTTTTCCAGGGGGTTCACATGAGACATCCATGGAATGAAGCAGTTCAGGCTGCCACAAGTCTATTGTAGGTTCTCCTCAAGATTCCATGGCTCTTCTGAAGAAGACGTCTCTCCTGTCAAGATGCAGATATCACATTAGAGAACAGCACTTCAGGTGAGGAATCCCATCACCATCCAAGGCTGCTTGCTGTGCTAATGGTTCCCTCTTGAGGATGATAGGAGCTGCAATCGATAACCCTTCTCCACCACAACCCCACACCCTACCACACATTGCAACCACGTGACAAGTAGGGCTCCGACAGTTATCAGGCCCCATTTAGAGTCAGACAGGCTCTGTTTTGAACCTTGCTGGAAGAGTTGGGAGTGTTGGGGTGCAACTCAGCATGCAATGAAGGTTGATGTGTCTGCATGGAAAAGAGTAGACAGAGAGAGGAACCTCCATGCTTCCTAGACTATCCTTTCCCTTCTGACCTGCACTGATCTTCCTTCCAGGACTAGACTGATATTCCAGCAGTTGCTGACCTCACTTCCTACTTCTTCTCTCTCTCTTCCCTTCCACTCAACCCTTGGAAAGGAGACCCTTTGGATCTTTCTTCTGTTGACATGCAGGAGCGAGCATGCCTTGTTGCAACTCCACCTTCGTTAGCCAGGACTAGAGATCTTTCCAATCAAACCTGTATTTCCTTTAATAAGTGCCAAGTTTTTGTTTTCTTAAAGCCAGAGTTTCAGTGTGATCATTACAGTTCAGCTTCTACCAGCATTGAGCTCCAATGCTAAGAGGAACAACACCTGCCTTCACTGGGAGCTGACCCGGGTCCTTCACATTGTGATCATAGTGTTGCTACCCAGAACCTGCAAACTACTTCTGTTATTGGATGATTCCCACTGGAGGCCAGGGCCCTCCAGGCCTTAACAAGCACTCTGTGGGTTCTCAGTCAGGCCAGAAATAGGATAGCAAATGGCTGGTACTTCTACAGTTTTTCAGCAGCAGGTGAAATGAAAAGGTATCCTGCAGGGCATACAGCACATCTTGCACTACCTGAAACAGCCTTTGCCAACTTGGCACCTTTGAGATATTTTGGACTAGAACTCCCATCAGCCTCAGCCAACACAGCCACATGATCAGGGGCTGATGGGAGCATAGATGCACTGTCTGGGGCTGATGGGAGTTGTAGTCCAAAACATCTGGAGGGCCTCAGGTTGGTGAAAGCTGGCCTAGCATGTCAGTGTCGTGACAGTCACAACAACCGTTACAGCACTGGTGATTGGGGGGAGGGTTCCTTGCTTTCCCCTCCTTCTCCCAACTAGGGGTTGTCATCATCAGTCCTCTGCTAGCATGACTCCTAGAAGCAAGGCTGTCTCAGCAATGATTTTCCTTGGAGCAGGGTCTCCATAGGGGTGGTGTCTATGTTTCTAACAAGAAATGGTAACCCTGGCCTGGACTGCATGGCCCTTTGTTTCCTCCCAACCCCACAGCGCTCTAATTCATCAAAAGTGAAATATGCACACCAAAAAGGTGTGTTGTGAATCCACGTGCCTCACCTGAGTTGTAACACAAGCATCATTTGATAGAGATAACTGTGGTTTACACGCACATAACCAAAGAGGAGAAAGTTGCCCTGAAAAAAGGAATCCAGGTGAAATGAGGTATGAAATTGGAAGTGCAGCTCCCTGTGCCGTTCCAGCAGTCAGGCTTAGACTGAAAAGTGGCTCTCGCTGAAAAGACAAGGAACGGAAATTGGATCTCAGGCTATTCACTCCAGGGTTACCAACTTCCTGGAGTCCTTTGAGGCTCCCAGAATATCCTCTGCTGCCAAGGTCCAGAAGAGTGAGAAGCCCTTTCCTCTTTCAACAAGCCTTTTAAGTTGAGACCTATCCCAGTCTGCGTCTGTGTTAGAATTACTTTTAATATGATTTCTTTAATATGTTTTAACCCATTTTTTAAAAAACAAGATGTTTTTAAAGCTTTCTTAAAAATGTTTTTAATGTTTTGTTTTAATGTCTTTTATGATGTTTTAAAGTGTTTTTAGCATTTCTGTTTGCCACCCTGGGCTCCTGCTGGGAGGAAGGGCTGGATATAAATCAAATAATAAAATAATAAATAAAGCCCTTTGCTTGGAACTCTGGCCCTCTGTCTCCAAAGCGTCCACTGAATTGTTGTTGCAATATTTGTTACCTGCCCTTCATCAGCAATGTTAAAATTCAGTTAAAATTCAGAGTTACAAACAATTACAACAAATTACAATCACAGCTAGAGAGGGTTCTAAAAATATGCATCTCAAGTGCCAAAGGCTAAAGAGGAACGTCATCAACATTTGCTGAAAGCTTTATAGCGCAGGTGCCCGTCGGCCCTCTGCTCAGAGGGTGCTGCACAACTTAGGGGCAGCCTCAGAGAATGCCCTCTCCTGGGCCACCCCTCCCTCCAAATTTCTGAGGGTGGCAGAACTACCAGGAAGGTCCCTTCTGCTGAACTCAATACCTGAGAGGGTCTGTAGGGAAAGTGTGGTCTTTCAGATAACTTGGGCCTAAGCTGTTCAGGGCTTTGAACACTAGTGTGAGCTGTCAGACCCCAACTCTGAGTCTGGTCTCGTAACAGATCTCTCCCACTGGCCCCAGTACAGGTCTCTCACGATCCCACTACTAGGTGCCACCAGCTGACACTCTGTAGCACAATACTGCCCTGAGAGTGTGCCTTTGTCTCCTCCACAGCTTGCTACGTAGTGTCTGGGTGCACTTTCAGGCCACAACCCTCCTGTCTCCTTCTGCCTTCAAAGATTACAGCCCTGGGTTGCTTGGGATACCTGCTGCTGTTACACGATCCCTTCACCGCTGCCACCATTGTTCCCGGCTTTGGTATTTGCTCTGCCCACCCTCCTGGTCTGCAATATCCCAGCCAAGGATCAGGTGTATTGTTAAACCAAAACTATTTATTTAATAACACAAGGAATAAACAAGATTACTTTAAGTTCGGTCAACAAGCGTGTGGTTACATATAATAGTTTTTGTTTTATATCTCTTAGTCCTAAAACCTGCCTCGCTACCCACCTAAACACAAATCCACCCCTCCAAAACCCAGAACCAACAACTGTCATTCTCTCATTTATACCTTCAACCACCCAGACGCTCAGCCAATCACAACTCAGCATTCCTCAACATTCCAACACATGTACTCTACTTACCACATTTACCCTACAAAACCGACACTTACCATAATTACTGTACAACATTTACAGGGGCATCACATGAGCACCTTGAATTGGGCGCATAAATAGAGTGGAAACCAATGCAACTGTTTTACAACAGAAGTTACATGCGTTCTAAAAACAACCCCAGCCAGCAATCTGGCTGCTGCATTTTGGCCCAGTTGGAGTTTCCAAGTCGTCTTCAAGGGCAGGCCCCACAGCTTTTTTCTCTCTCTTAGAGCTGTGAAGATGGATTCGGTAATGACTGGAAACATCTAAGCCTAATGAAACCATCTGAGTGAAGTCAGGGAGGGCAGTGTGGTGCAGGGAGCAGAGCATTAGACTGGAACCAAGCAAACCTGGGCTGGAAACGCTGTTGATAGATGAAGCCGAGGGTTGGAAGTCGGGGAGTGGGAGTGGCGGTCATCTATCGGGGGGCCCTGGTTCTCACCAGACCTCTCCATGAGACCAAGATTGCTGATTGCACGTACTGGAAGTTGGGCCCAAAGGGCAGCCTAGGGATTCTGCTCGTGTGTACCGCCCACCCCGCTGCACGACTGACTCCCTGGCCGAGGTGCTGGAGGTGGTCTCGGATGTGTGGGTGCAATCCCCAAACTTGCTGGTGCTGGGGGATTTCAACATACATGCTGAGGCCACCCTCACAGGGGCACCTTGGGATTTCATGGAAATCATGGCTTCCTAGGAGTTGCACCTTATTCCCACGGGGCCCACCCATGTAGCTGATCATGCACTTGACCTTGTATTTGTCTCGGGAAAGGAGGGGAGTGATCTGAAAATGGGGGCTACATCTCTTACCCCCTTGTCATGGTCAGACCACTACTTGGTGAGAGTAGACCTTTCGATGCCACACACCCTCCGTGGGGGTAAAGGACCCATTAGGATGGTCCGCCCCAGGCGCTTGATGGATCCTGATGTATTCCTGAATGTGCTTGGGGACTTTATGGAGCCTGCACTCGGTCGAGACCCTGGTGGAGGAGTGGAATAAGGCAATCACCGGGGCATTAGACCGGGTGGCTCTGAAACGCCCTCTCCCCCTGAATAGAGCTCAGACGGCACCGTGGTATACTCCATGGTTGCGAACTCTGAGGCGGGAGGTGAGATGGCTAGAGCGCCAGTGGTGGAAATCTCGCTCTGATGACAATCGGACACGGGTTGGAGTAGCTGTAGCAGCCTACCATGTGGCGATAAGGGGATCAAAAAAGGATTTTTATGCTGCCTCTATTGCGTCCGCAGAGTGCTGTCCCAGGAGGCTGTTCCAAGTGGTCCGAAGCCTGGTCGGTCCAGTTGCTTTGGAACCTGTGGAACATTCTAGGATCTCCTGTGATGAGTTTGCAAAGCACTTTGCGGATAAAATTGATCGTCTAAAGAGTGCGATTCTGCACGCCATGGATACAGTGAGCGAGCCAGAGGCGGCCAGTGGTGCTCCGGTGGTGTGGGATCGGTTCCAGCTTCTTCCTTCTGATGCAGTGGACAAGGTGCTTTCAACCTTAAGGCCAACCACCTGCTTACTCGACCCTTGCCCATCGTGGCTCATTATGAGCTGCAAGGACAGACTGGGCGAGGGGATCAAGATGGTGGTAAATATGTCTCTGGAAGAGGGAGTAATGCCATCAGCCCTCAAGGAGGCAGTAATAAAAGCAATTTTAAAGAAGCCCTCCTTGGATCCCCAAGATTTGAACAACTTTCACCCAATCTCAAACTTACCATTCTTGGGCAAGGCGGTTGAGCGGGTGGTGGCGAAGCAGTTGCAAGCACATTTGGAGGAAGCGGATTATCTGGATCCATTTCAGTTGGGCTTCAGGCCTGGATATGGGACTGAAACAACTTTGGTCACCTTGGTGGATGATATGAGGAGAGCGTTGGATAGGGGTGAGTGCACCTTCCTTGTCCTCCTGGACCTCTCAGAAGCTTTTGATACTGTTGACCACAGTATCCTTCTGGACCGTCTGGAGCGGTTGGGTATAGGGGGCACGGTATTGCAGTGGTTCCGTTCCTTCCTCTCTGACAGGCACCAAAGAGTAGCATTGGGAGATGAGGTTTCAGAACCTTGGCCTCTCACTCGTGGGGTGCCACAGGGCTCCATCCTCTCCCCAATGCTATTTAGCATCTATATAAAGCCGCTGGGGACTATCATCAGGAGATTTGGGCTGCAGTGTCACCAATATGCGGATGACACGCAGCTCTATCTCTCATTTAAATCTTCACCAAGCTTGGCTGTAGAAATCCTGTCCAAGTGCCTGGAGTTGGTGAGTGGCTGGATGGGAAGGAATAACCTGAAGCTGAACCCTGACAAAACCGAGGTACTGTTTGTGGGAGACAAAAGAAGGTTAGGGGATTTGGACCTGGTGCTCAATGGGGTACAATTGCCCCTGAAAGACCAGGTCCGTAGCCTCGGGGTCATTCTTGACTCCCAACTGTCCATGGAAGCTCAGGTTTCGGCTGTGAGCCAGGCAGCGCTGTATCAACTCCATCTGATACGGAGGCTACGCCCCTACCTTCCCAATCATCTGCTCCCATCAGTGGTACATGTCCAGGTCTCCTCTTGCCTAGACTACTGTAATGTGCTCTACACGCAGGCCGGCAAGGTTTTTATTCATAATCCTCATGCACGTGGCCAGCTCATTACTGCAAACCGTTTAGTGCCCAGTACCCAGGATGCTGATATTTCTCTTCTGAACATTAATGAGGCAGTCAGCTGCTTAACTGCAGGGGTGCTCAACCCCAACCTTGGCTGCGATTCCCTTCTAATTGGTACACGTACCAGCTTGTTGGCATATGATGTTCACAACAATGCTGACTTATTTTATGCTGGGGTTCCTGACGGAGCAAACACGATAGTGCTGGGAACATTAGGAGACATTTCCTCACCTCTTGCTATTATTGGTGGAAACTGTTCCTTGCAAGGCTTTAATCATGAAGGAAAAGACCTTTTCTGGACGGTGAGGGTTCACGTGTGTTGGGCAGTTTTATTTTGATTTTATTTGACAAGAGTTATAGACCACTTCATCAGCAAAACCCTCTAAGTATGTTTATGTACACCGCCCAGAGAGCCTTTTTGGCTTAGGGCGGTATATAAATTAAATTAAATAAAATAAAATAAAATAAATAAATAAATACGTGGGGCTACCCTTGAAAACGGTCCGGAAGCTGCAACTGGTACAGAATGTGGTGGCGCGCCTGATTAAAGGCAGCCGCCGGCAAGATCATATCACTCCAGTGCTAAAAGAGCTGCACTGGTTACCAGTTGCTTACCGGGGCCCAGTTCAAGGTGTCGGTTTTGACCTTTAAAACCCTACATGGTTTCGGCCCAATCTATCTAAAGGACCGCCTCCAGCATCATCAACTATGCCGCCCAACAAGATCAGCCTCAAAAGACCTTCTCTCCATCCCATCAGTCAAAACAGCCAAACTGGTGAGAACTAGAGAGAGGGCTTTTTCAATTGTGGCCCCCACCCTGTGGAACTCCCTCTCAAATGATCTCCGCCATGCCCCTTCTATGATGAGTTTACACTGGGCCTTGAAGACCTGGCTCTTCAGGCAGGCTTTTGGGGTGGGCTAGATTTTATCTTCATTGTTTTTAGACTTTTAATGTCTAGGTATTATATGCCTATGTTGTACGTCGCCCAGAGTGGCTGGACAGCCAGCCAGATGGGCGACTAATAAATTCTATAAATACATAAATAAATAAATACGTTCACTGGATGGTCCTCAGCAAGTCATCATCCCTCAGGCTAACCCACTTTGCTGGATGGCTGAAGGATAAAATGAGATAAACAGATGAATGCATCAGATGCAGCTCCTAGGAGCGCAAGAGGCTGCCTCATCCTGAGCCATAGCATTCATCCATCTCAGCATCCATTGCTGACGCCAGGGGCTCCCAAACTTTATCCCGCGTGGACCACTTGAAAATTGCTGAGGGTCTTCGCAGACCATTTCATGATGTTTCTGCCTGTTGCAAAGATTGCAACGCACTATGCAAGATACTGTATGGTTTTTAATTGCATTTTTATTGCTTCTTTCATTTCTTATGTATTGACTATTATTGTATTGCAGTTTGGATGCAATAGAATTCAGATCGCAGTACAGGAAATACAGCAGAAGAAATAAAAGAGGCCATAACAATGACTGAATGCAGACATGCAGGGAACCAACTGAATGAGCCTCGCAGATTGCTGATGGTCCACGGACTACAGTTTGGGAACCCCTGGTCTATATTGACCAACAGGGGCTCTCCAGGATTTCAGGCAAGGGACATTCCCAGCCTGACCTGGAAATGCTGCTGGGGATTGAACCTGGCACCTTCTGCACGCAAAGCAGGTGCTCTGCACAGAGCTATGACATTTCCTGTAGCTCAATGGTAGGTAGGCAAACTAGTGCCCCCCCTTTTCCCACATTCCACAAGCAAAAGCCAATTGGTCGAGCAGTTGAATCCTCAACACTGGCAATGAGACGGGATCCTCCACCACACCTGAGGGCAACAGGCTGGGTTAGAGGTGCAGAGCAGGCTACAAGGCGCACACAGCACACAGACTGTACTGCTGCTCCTGGGCATCTGCCAGGATGCCTCGATGTGCCTAATGGTAGGGCCGGCCCTGCTTACCAAGTGCTACCAACATCACTCCACTGCAATCAGTTGCATTTGTTTCTGCACTTTTGCAGTGCGGCGATTGCAAATTGTGTTCACACACACACAGTGCAACTTGTAGGAAGCCTAGTCCTCTGAGCATAAGGGATGTTCCTTGCTTGCACAGAGTAGAAAGAAGCTTTGCGCTAGAGCCATCTCCAGAGGCAAAACCATACACCTTCATGCAGCACTGTTCGACCACTCTGAAAAATGCGAGCTTCGCAAGAGGCACAGAGGTGGACCCTACATTCACTGCAGAGCCAATTGAGTTGCAGATTACGTTATGACAGTGTGGTCAGCAAAGCAAAATAAAATGGAAAGCAGCAACCCATTGGGGTGTTCCTGCCTGCCTCAACCAGCACAGGCAGGGCGACTCTGGAAAGAAAGTGAAAGAAGACTGCCACCTACTGGATCTAGAGTCCCACAAGAGCATAAACTATTTGCAGCGTTATTTGTGGGCAATATTGATAAATGCTGTTCTTAAGAGCAAAACAGGCCTTTGTCCTCCTGACACAGGAGAAATCAGAACTCCAGTAGTCATTCCACTTGGAAAACCTTGGTGTGTAAATATATCCTGCACCTTAAAAAAAATCTGCAGCACAACAGTTCAGAAAGCTGAATTCTACACTATACATTTAAAGCAGTACTATTCCACTTTAAATGGCTGTGACTTCAGGATCCTGGGAATTGTGGTTTGTTAAGGGTGCTGAGAGTTGTTACAATGCCCTGATTCACCTCCCAGAGCTACAATTCCCAGAGTTGTTTGGAAAGAGGGACTGAACACACTGGCAATTGTAGCTCTTTGAGAAGAATAAGAGCTTCCTAGCTCTTGGCACCCTTAACAAACTACAGTTCCCAGGATTCATGAAACAAACAGACTCATGGGGAGACATGGGGGAGCTTCTAGGCAATCTGTTTATTGAGCATTCATCCTTTATTGAGTGCTTATCAATGCTTCCTTCTCAAACTGGGGGGAGGTGATGAGTGGGGTACCGCAGGGCTCAGTCCTGCACCCAGGGCTCTTCAACATTATTAATAATGACTTGGATGAGGAGGTGCAGGGAATGCTTATCAAGTTTGCAGATGATACAAAATTGAAGGTCCGGTTCGGAATAAACCTCCCCCTGGGATAAAGTCCAAAGAAATGATGACATTTTAAAAGGGGTAGGCCTAGAAGTAGGCATTGTGAGAGCAGGGGCACAGGATATAAATTCAGAAGGGCAAAATTACCACAGGCCAAACCACAAGTGCCAAAGACACTTGAAGAGAGACACTGCTTACAAGTGCCTGTACGCTAATGCTAGGAGCCTCCGAACCAAGATGGGAGAACTGGAGTGCTTGGTCTTAGAGAAGAGCATTGATGACTTCCGGGAAGGGTGACTTAGCCTGTGCCTGCTCTTGAGACGGGCTCCTGCCTCAAAAGAAGCTTATTCAGATATATCAGTCAGATTTTTTCTTTTTTTGACTGATTAAACTTCTCCCGGGTAGGGAGAAACGAAGAGATTAACCTCAAAGCCTATTTTTGTTGGGACGACCAGATCTCATTAATTTATGGGACGAGGTCCAGCCGACGAAGGTGGGACGGATTTTTAACAACAAGCTCTATCTGGAAAAGCGAACGTTCATCTTATCTTCTAAGAGAGAACGCACTAACAGGCAAGCACCCTTCTTTCTATATTTTTCTTTTACTTGACTTAAATTGTTGCTGTTTAAAAGAGATTTGCCAGATTGATCGGTTTTTGACATCTCACTGGGGAGCCATAACTTCTCTCTGCTACTCACTAATTAATAGCTTATCTCTGTTTTTGTTGCAAAAAGCTGTCCTGGATTTGCATTCTAAAGATATACACAGAAGAGGGATTTCTATTCCAGATTTTTATTTTGAAGAATATTATATTGTCTGAGACTACTCTCTTTTTGGTCTATTTTATTTTGACGAATCTGTTTTCTGACGACCGCCATTAATTGTTTCGATCCTGGGAACTGCATTTTGTTTACTTAAGCATGGAGAGATAAGGCTGTCTGCTCTGTTTATACTGTGATGTCACCAAGTTTGGAGTATTAACCCAATTGTTGCTGAAATAAGAAGTGGTTTTCCTATATTTTTCTTTTAAAATGGCAATTAAGAAAGTGGCTGAGAAGCTGGAAATAACTATGTTTCAGAAAATAATGGATGAGATTGAGATAACGAAACAAAACCTGCGACAGGGTTGTAAGGAGCTGAAAATTGAATTGAGTAAAATGAAGCAGGAGATTAAAGATATAGGGGTCCCTGTGAGAGAGGTGACCCTGGAAGGGGTCCCTGTGAGAGAGGAGACCCCGGAGATTGGAACAAACGTGGAACAGGAAAAAGATTTGGAGTCTATGGACTTTAGAAACAAAATTTATTGTTTGGAGACACAGGAGATTAAAGACATAGGGGTCCTTGTGAGAGAGGAGACCCTGGAGACTGGAACAGGGGTCCCTGTGAGAGAGGAGACCCTGGAGACTGGAACAGGGGTCCCTGTGAGAGAGGAGATCCCGGAGATTGGAACAAACGTGGAACAGGAACAAGATTTGGAGTCTATGGACTTTAGAAATAAAATCTATTGTTTGGAACTCAATGTTATCTCTGAAGAAATTAATGAAGATTTTAGAGATAAAGTTATCAATGGCATGGATAATCTTCTGGACTGGAATGATGTGATGGAGCCCAATATAGAGAAAATCTATGGAATTAACTGCAGCCATGTGACAATGGAAAAACTTTCAAGAGATGACCCAGTGTATTTTGAAAAAAAGAACAGAGATATGATTTTACAGCAGTATTTCAGCAACCTATTCAGAATGGATGGCAAGAAAATATTTGGGATAGAGGTAATTCCCATCAGACTCTTACTATATGACTATGGCTTTGACAGCAAGATTATTATGGAATACTGATAATGGAAGATTGGATACTGAAATTACTGGACTTAACAAGACTACTGAAGATGGAAGATGGAAAATGGAACTAATAGGGATAATAGAACAATGGCTACTGAAATTACTGAACTTAACAGATTCTGATGTGATGGATTAATTGAAATGTTTATTTTGACTATGGTTATGACAACAAGATTATCATAATTAGTAATGAGATGGATTAATCGATATGCTTATCTGGAAAAAAAAATTGATAGATATATTTCTTAAAGAATTGAAACCTCTCTTTGACTTTTTGTGGAAAGAATAAAGTAATGTTTATGAGATTTGATGATTAAGTAAGATAACTACTGGAGGAAAGTGATTTTATAATATGACTTAAGAGACAGGATTGTTATATATTATAGACTTATAACTGATTTGATCTTTGACAAATGGGAAGTCAATATTTTACTCTTTATTTTTTATTTTTGTTTTTTTTTTTTCTTTTTTTCTTTTTGTTTAA
Organism: Rhineura floridana; assembly: GCF_030035675.1. NCBI lineage: Eukaryota > Metazoa > Chordata > Lepidosauria > Squamata > Rhineuridae > Rhineura > Rhineura floridana. The sequence continues at coordinate 234,926,307 of NC_084481.1, read as the reverse complement.
CTATTTTTGATTTTGTTTTTTGTCTTTGAATGTTTTATGATTTTGTCTTGTATGTTTTATGAAAATCTGAATAAAAATTATTGAAAAAAAAAAAAAAGAGAAGAGCATTGATATAGTGAGCATAACGGAGACCTGGTGGAATGGAGAAAACCAGTGGGATACGGTTATCCCTGGATATAAACTATATCGGAAGGACAGGGAAGGACGTAGTGGTGGCGGAGTCGCTCTATACGTGAAACAAGGCATTGAATCCAGCAAGCTTGAAACCCCAAAAGAGGCAGACTCCTCTACAGAATCGTTGTGGGTGGTGATACCATGCCCCAGGAGGGACTTAATGCTGGGAATGATCTATCGTCCCCCTGATCAAAATGCTCAGGGAGACCTGGAGATGAGATATGAAATTGAAGAAGCATCCAAACTAGGAAATGTGGTAGTAATGGGTGACTTCAACTACCCAGACATAGACTGGCCGCATATGTGTTCCAGTCATGACAAAGAAGCAAAATTTCTAGATATTCTAAATGACTATTCTCTAGACCAGTTGGTCATGGAACCGAACAGAGAGACGGCAACCCTGGACTTAATCCTCAGTGGGGACCGGGACCTGGTGCGAGATGTAAGTGTTGTTGAACCGATTGGGAGCAGTGACCATAGTGCTATTAAATTAAACATACATGTAAATGGCCAAGTGCCAAGAAAATCCAACACGGTCACATTTGACTTCAAAGGAGGAAACTTCACAAAAATGAGGGGATTGGTAAAAAGAAAGCTGAAAAACAAAGTCCAGAGGGTCACATCACTCGAAAATGCTTGGAAGTTGTTTAAAAACACTATATTAGAAGCTCAACTGGAGTGCATACCGCAGATCAGAAAAGGTACCGCCAGGGCCAAGAAGATGCCAGCATGGTTAACGAGCAAAGTCAAGGAAGCTCTTAGAGGCAAAAACTCTTCCTTCAGAAAATGGAAGTCTTGTCCGAATGAAGAAAATAAAAAGGAACACAAACTCTGGCAAAAGAAATGCAAGAAGACAATAAGGGATGCTAAAAAAGAATTTGAGGAGCACATTGCTAAGAACATAAAAACCAACAACAAAAAATTATATAAATACATTCAAAGCAGGAGACCATCTAGGGAGGCGATTGGACCCTTGGATGATAAGGGAGTCAAAGGTGTACTAAAGAATGATAAGGAGATTGCAGAGAAGCTAAATGAATTCTTTGCATCTGTCTTCACAGTGGAAGATATAGGGCAGATCCCTGAACCTGAACTAACATTTGCAGGAAGGGATTCTGAGGAACTGAGACAAATAGTGGTAATGAGAGAGGAAGTTCTAGGCTTAATGGACAATATAAAAACTGACAAATCACCAGGCCCGGATGGCATCCACCCGAGAGTTCTCAAAGAACCCAAATGTGAAATTGCTGATCTGCTAACTAAAATATGTAACTTGTCCCTCGGGTCCTCCTCCGTGCCTGAGGACTGGAAAGTGGCAAATGTAACGCCAATCTTCAGAAAGGGATCCAGAGGGGATCCCGGAAATTACAGGCCAGTAAGCTTAACTTCTGTCCCTGGAAAACTGGTAGAAAGTATGATTAAAGCTAGATTAACTAAGCACATAGAAGAACAAGCCTTGCTGAAGCAGAGCCAGCATGGCTTCTGCAAGGGAAAGTCCTGTCTCAGTAACCTATTAGAATTCTTTGAGAGTGTCAACAAGCATATAGATAGAGGTGATCCAGTGGACATAGTGTACTTAGACTTTCAAAAAGCGTTTGACAAGGTACCTTACCAAAGACTTCTGAGGAAGCTTAGCAGTCATGGAATAAGAGAAAAGGTCCTCTTGTGGATAACGAATTGGTTAAGAAGCAGAAAGCAGAGAGTAGGAATAAACGGACAGTTCTCCCAATGGAGGGCTGTAGAAAGTGGAGTCCCTCAAGGATCAGTATTGGGACCTGTACTTTTCAACTTGTTCATTAATGACCTAGAATTAAGAGTGAACAGTGAAGTGGCCAAGTTTGCTGACAACACTAAATTGTTCAGGGTTGTTAAAACAAAAAGGGATTGTGAAGAGCTCCAAAAAGACCTCTCCAAACTGAGTGAATGGGTGGAAAAATGGCAAATGCAATTCAATATAAACAAGTGTAAAATTATGCATATTGGAGCAAAAAATCTTAATTTCACATATACGCTCATGGGGTCTGAACTGGCGGTGACCGACCAGGAGGTTATAGTGGACAGCACGATGAAAATGTCGACCCAGTGTGCGGCAGCTGTGAAAAAGGCAAATTCCATGCTAGGGATAATTAGGAAAGGTATTGAAAATAAAACAGCCGATATCATAATGCCGTTGTATAAATCTATGGTGTGGCTGCATTTGGAATACTGTGTACAGTTCTGGTCGCCTCATCTCAAAAAGGATATTATAGAGTTGGAAAAGGTTCAGAAGAGGGCAACCAGAATGATCAAGGGGATGGAGCGACTCCCTTACGAGGAAAGGTTGCAGCATTTGGGGCTTTTTAGTTTAGAGAAAAGGCAGGTCAGAGGAGACATGATAGAAGTGTATAAAATTATGCATGGCATTGAGAAAGTGGATAGAGAAAAGTTCTTCTCCCTCTCTCATAATACTAGAACTCGTGGACATTCATAGCAGCTGAATGTTGGAAGATTCAGGACAGACAAAAGGAAATACTTCTTTACTCAGCGCATAGTTAAACTATGGAATTTGCTCCCACAAGATGCAGTAATGGCCACCAGCTTGGATGGCTTTAAAAGAAGATTAGACAAATTCATGGAGGACAGGGCTATCAATGGCTACTAGCCATGATGGCTGTGCTCTGCCACCCTAGTCAGAGGCAGCATGCTTCTGAAAACCAGTTGCCGGAAGCCTCAGGAGGGGAGAGTGTTCTTGCACTCGGGTCCTGCTTGCGGGCTTCCCCCAGGCACCTGGTTGGCCACTGTGAGAACAGGATGCCGGACTCGATGGGCCACTGGCCTGATCCAGCAGGCTCTTCTTATGTTCTTATGTTCTTATGGAGGGATAGCTAATACCTTGGAAGACAGAAACAAAATTCAAAGGGATCTTGATAGTCCGCTGGACCATTGGGCTGAAAGCAACAGAGTAAATTTAAGAGCAATAAGTGCAAAGTTCTACACCTAGGAAAAAGAAACCAAATGCACAGTTATAAGATGGGGGATGCGCTCTGCAGGTGAGGGCCTCCTGCAGATACCATCTTATCAGGAGGTCTATTCTGCACAACATAGGAAACGAACTTTTAGGAAATGGACCTACCCTGTGGAATTCCCTCCCCTTAAATATTAGGCAGGCGCCATCTCTGCTATCTTTTCGGTGCCTGTTGAAGACCTTCCTCTTTCAACACGCCTTTTAAGTTGAGACCTATCCCAGTCTGCGTCTGTGTTGGAATTGCTTTTTAATATTTTCTTAAACCTTTTTTTAAAATGTTTTTAATCCTAGATTATGTTTTTAAAGCTTTTTTTAAGAAACGTTTTTAAAGATGTTTTGTTTTACTGTGTTCTAAAGTTTGTTTTTATGATGTTTTAAAGTTTTTAGTGCTTTTGTTTGCCATCCTGGGCTCCTGCCGGGAGGAAGCGCAGGGTATAAATCAAATAATAAATAAATAATTTCCTGCATTGAGCAGAGCTTTGGACTCGATGGCCTTATAGGCCCCTTCCAACTCTACGATTCTATGATTCTAAGATCCTGATTTGTTTGCAGGGAGATTAGACAACATTGGCTATTTCAGGAGCATTCATTCTGATTAGTTTGTGGGGTGATTGGATAGTGTTGCATCATGCAAGCATTTCCCCATACTTTCCAGTGGATTTGCCCATTGCTTTTCTTATCGCAAAAAGTCCAATCTTTGGGGGAAGCCAGTTTGATGCACAGGACCTCCCCATCAACTATAACTGTGCAACCTTGATTTGCCAGTATGTGACTGAATCCCATTGGAAAATACCAACAGAATCCCACAGAGAGCCTGATCCCAAGGCGTCACTGTTGCTGCTGCTGTTGGACTCAACAGCCTACAAGGCCCAACTCTGAGAAGACCATCCCACCCTGTTTCTTCCACACAAACAACTGATCACTGTGCTCACCTGCAATAGACGGCCTCGCACAGATGCCATCTCATCAGGAAATCTGTTCCTCATGATGATGGAATCAGGCCTTCAGTGTGGCAGCAACTATCCTTTGGAGCTCTCTTTCAGTTGTTATGCATCAGACATGGCCAGGGTCCATAGCTTTCATCAGATTCTCAAAGGGCTTGTAACCCAAAACAGGTTACGTTCCCACTCCTAGACATTAGCTCCACGGTCAATGGGGCAATGATTCTGATCCAGGTGCTTTCAGCTCCTTGGACAACTCCTTGAAAATTTGGACTAACACACAGAGCGGAGTCAATGACCCACTGACAGCAGAGCAACCAATTTCCAATGGACATTGGAACATCCATTGCTTTTTCATCAGACCTGTAAGTTTTGCCCAGTGGCTCTTCCCAAGCTTGTGCAGAAATTTATAGAAAGAGTTCTCAAGGCAAGTTCCCATGACAGACGTTTTGCGGCTTCCAGACCTCCATTCTCAATCCATGTAATGAGACCGCATGTCCTTCCTCGTCACTCTTTGAAACTCACTTCCTTTTAAGCATTTTTTAATTAAATAAATGTGCATCTCCTTGGACAAACTATTATATTCGAAGATATTGCATTTCACTCATGTAGATGAAATTAGATTTAATTAAGTCCCACTAATTGAAATTCAAGTAGAATTCAAAGAAAATTGAGGTGCAGCAAGGCTTCCTTTCCAAACAACATACTGATTAAAGAGGTCGACAATTTTGACACACAAGAACCAACAATCATGGTCAGGTCTTGCAGAGCCTGGATAACAGTAGCCGGATTATCGCCCTGCAGAACAGGTTGAATCCCAACTCCCCAAAGAAAAGAATGATCTGCCCACAGCACTAAGGTCTTTTCAGGATCCAGCTTCAATAGTCTGGCCCTCATCCAGCCCATTACTGAAGCCAGGCACTGATTCAGCCCTTCCCCTGTCTCACCTGACTCAGGGCCCCTTCACAATAAGTTGCTGTTGTTTTTTGCCGGTATATTCTGCAACATGCCATTGAAACAATCATAGTGCATCGCTGGTGGATTTATACTGGACCGTCCATATATCATTCCACATTATTAGTTTTGCTGTGATTCTTCCCCAATGTTAAAGCATTATTACTAGTGCAACAAATTGTTATTATGTGCCTTCAAGTCGATTACAACTTATGGCGACCCTATGAATCAATGACCTCCAAGAGCATCTGTCGTGAACCACCCTGTTCAGATGTTGTAAGTTCAGGTCTGTGGCTTCCTTCATGGAATCAATCCATCTCTTGTTTGGCCTTCCCCTTTTTCTACTCCCTTCTGTTTTTCCCAGCATTATTGTCTTTTCTAGTGAATCATGTCTTCTCATTATGTGTCCAAAGTATGATAACCTCAGTTTCATCATTTTAGCTTCTAGTGCAACAAAAGTGAGCCAAAAAATAATTTGTGGTATAAAACATTACAGGATTTCATGATGAAGCTATGGGACATGCACTGGCTGGAAACAAAACCATATGTCCACCCCAAAACCTTTGCAGGCACACACAGTATTGAAAGCGGCATCATACATAATAGCCCCAATATCATCACAGCACAAATAATCATGGATACACAATAAAAAGGATGTCTGGAGGGCCGTCCTGATGTCAAGAAAAACAGCCCTGGGTGTCATCATCTTACTAATGGCACTTGACTCCAAAATCCCCTAATGATTTGTGGATCTGCCTTTGGGTCCTGTCAGCTCACTTAAGGCCACTTTCTTCCATTCATAGACCCTCAATAGCCAAGCGGCATTGCTACATCTCCCTGTTACAAGCGGTAATGAGTCTGCATTGTGTGTGTCTCTGTTATGAAAAAACAGTCGATGCATATTTAACAAAGAGATGAGAGGCTCAAACTGTTTGAAAGCCTCTAGCTGAATCCCCCTGCATTTGAAAGAAGTGCCTTTAGCTTGGAGAACGGAAGCACCCCCAAGTCTATTAAATACTGCACAGAACATATAATAATTCAGCCATTCATGCTAAGCAGAATGGGAGAGGAAAGGAGGATATGACAGCCTGCACTGCAACCCTTGTTCTCTAAAACTGCGAGTTACCCAATCTTAACCACAGATATGGCATTTAAACTGTAATCTGAAATGCAAGGAACAGAATGTCCACAGTGTTCAAAAACCCAAACATAGATTTTGAGTGTCTGTGGGCAACACCAGAGAAGTTCCAAGCCCCTCCGCACAACTGAGCAGAAACAGAGTAAGAACCAAACAGCTTGTTCCAAAATATTGCATGGTATGGCCTTTCCTGGACTATACCACCTCCGACTGCGAGTGGAACAGCTAGCTCCAGATCTGAGGGAACCATGAGCTCGGTGTCCTCTGATGTGCCACCTCTGTTGCCCTCTTGGGGCAGAGAGTTCCGCAGGTTGAGTGCAGCTGCAGAGAAGACTTTCTCTTGCATACCCAACAACTGTACTTCTGATAAAGGCAAGATGCACAGGACAGCCTCCTCAGCTGCTCTTAAAGGATGGGCAGGTCTGTGTCCTAGGTACATGCAGCCCATCAGTTCCTCCTATGGTGCCCACTAAAGGACTCAGCAAATATCTCTTTTAAAATCTGCAATGCATGAGGGCCTGCTTGTTCTTCCCGCTCAGTTCCTGTTTGTACTGGCTCAGCCTTTCCTGCAATGGGCACACCCCCATAAAGATGCCGTCATTTCATTCGATGCCAAGGGTGGACACCCTCCCTCCCTTCCATTCTGAACAAAGGAGAGGTGCAAAGAGCTTCTCTCTGTGAGTATGATGGTAAGGATGTGGGAAGGCATTGGTTTCTGTTCCACCTTGTATTTGTCACATGCAGCACTGTTTCCATTCTGCTGCAATTCACCTTCTGCCAAAAACTACTCTACTTGTCTCAGTTACATATCGTTTGCAGACTGAAAGCAACAGAAACAGTGAAAACAAATAGTATTCACTGTATCGACTTCTGTTCCAGGGGTGGGATGAATAAGCAAACGTCAGCAATTTCCATTCCCATTTCCATTTTTGTTGGACCAACATCCCTACCTTGAGGTGACTGATGTAGGTGCCTTTTCTCACAGACTGGGGTAGCTGGTATAGGGCAAGCCCATACCATTTTGTGGTCCTCCATCTTAGAATCATAGAATCACAGAACCGTAGAATACGTAGAATATACGTGGTGTCTAAATGCACAGATGGTTTTGGGATCATGCCCACCAGGCCTGTGCACATTCACTTACTCCTAGAAAAACTTCTGAAAGGACTTGTGTGGTATATCCACGTGGCAGCTCAATCTCACTAAATAGTAAAGGTCTCAGTGGGTGAAGAAACCAGCCTTTGTACTGCACTCACAGCTTTATTAGCTGTCCAATTATCGGAAGCAAGTATTGATCTCAGCAGGGTAAAGTGTTCACAGGATTATAGCACAAGCCTACAACGTCCCTTAAGCAAGGCGGGCAGGAAATGAGAGAACGTGATGCCTTCCCTAAAAACATGAACACAAGAGCGATCACAGTGGAGTCATGTCTCAGGGAAAGAAGTGTGGCTCATCCAACTACATTTACTTTACAGCCCCGTAAAAATACGTTTAAACTGAAAGAGAAATACAATACATCCTTCCATCCGTTTAATCTTATCTAGCCCAGGATGGAGACTGAACTGTGAAAGGCTGGCCCTGCATTTCATGTAACTTCAAAGTCCCGTAACTTCAAAGTCCTATGGGAAACTTGTTCCAGCCAAGAGATGAAATGTCCAAATTATAGAAAGGATTTTTGTGCGGCTGCCTGGAATATACAACATATTGTTTTATGCTTCCTGATTCCCCCAAACGATAGCAAGTTTCAGATGTAGCCTTTTACCAGATTAGTTTTCTTGGGATGAGGAACACTGGGAACCGTGCTGCCTTTTTAAAAATTGTTTAAGATAAATGTAGAGGTTGAATGGATGGGGAGCAAGCACCACACAGAGAGCACCAGTCCCCACAACCTGGTCCCCAGAGTTGTGTTTCGGTCATAGAGCACATACTCCATCACTGATGGAGTACCCTGGCATTTCCAGGTAAGGTTGGGAAAGACTCCTGGATGAAATTCTGAAGAGCCAATACTAGTCCTGGGCAAGGTGGGCCAGTAGCCTGATTCGGTGTAAGGTAGCTTCTGACATTGCGCATGGTGGTTCCACCAAACGGAAACGTCTTCACAACCTTTTCCAGTGAGCTCCAGACATGATCTGCTGCCTATGTCTGAATGGCAAACACATTTCCTTTCATCCCCTATCAAGGCATGACACAAATTCCAGTGGTTAGGAATAGCCACTGGTGATCAAAGTCCATCAGTGAGGATCTTACTGTCCCCCATCAAATGCCAGGCTAAGCATAGGGTTGGTTGGGGGGGGGAATTGAGGGCAGTGTTACATAATCAAGGAACCCTTTGCAGTATTATAGAGATGTACACCTATATAGCTACACCCACTGAATGCTAATAAAAGGTTATTGCCTCTCTTCCCATCCTGCCAAAATACTCTAGCAGTTTATTTTCCCTTGTTGTTCCTCTGTTATGGCTTGAAGGGTTCGCAGGTATATTAAACCTACGTGGAGTGCCTCCTCACCCAGCATGCAAAAGCAGCACATTATGCCGGATACGACTATTAACGAAAGGACACAATGTTCCTCACAGCGGAGAAGGAGCCTGTCATTAAGCTTCATAATCACTCATGGAGGCTTGCCTCAATTCACTTCACCTTCTAAAATTTAATTCTAGAAAGTAGCGCTTCCCATGGTTAAAGGCTGCAGGTGATCAGGACCCAGGCAGAACAAGATGCTGGTTTGTGGGAAAGGAGCACTCCCGACCTGTGCCTCTGCCACAATCAGAGCAGCATGCTGCCATGGGGGATGTTGCTTGCCTTGTGCAGCCTTCCCCAAGCTTGTGGCATCCAGATGCTATAGGCAGCAAATCTCATCAGCTACAGCCAGGCGAGCCGTTCTCTCTGTGTGGGGCTGACGTCAGGATGGGCAAATTCCTCAATTTCTGTTCGCTCAATTTCTCAGGGTTTTTTTTCACTCTGAAAGTCAGCTTTCCACATTTCCTCAGCAATTTGTGATTGTTTTTCATTTTTAAAAAATCCTCATGAAAATGTGTCAGTGTTTTAAGGGCAAATTTCTCCTTTGTTGTTGTTATGTGCCTTCAAGTCAATTATGACTTATGGCGACCCTATGAAAGCGACCTCCAAGAGCATCTGTCATAAACCACCCTGTTCAGATCTTGTAAGTTCAGGTCTGTGGCTTCTTTTATGGAATCAATCCATCTCTTGTTTGGCCTTCCTCTTTTTCTACTCCCTTCTGTTTTTCCCAGCATTAACCCATTTTTGTATGCAGTTCTGACATATTTTTGGCAAGCGATTTCCCCTAACGTCATGCATTTTTGTATGTTACTTTCAGTAACATATTCATTTTTGTGCACATTGCCTGGTTGAGAACCAGATTGCAAAATCTGGAGAAGTGCACATTTCTAATAATAGTTGCCGTTTGGTTCCCGCATACGAGAAGTGCGTATTAGGTGGTTTCTCATTAAAATGCAAAAAAACTCAAATTTTTCCTCATCTGTAGGCTGATGGGAGTTGTAGTCCAAAACGTCTGGAGGGCACCAGGTTGGGGAAGGCTCCTTTCTTAAGCCACCCACTCAACTCCATCCTTGGAAAGATATGGAACCATTTTTTGTCTTTCTGTCACACACTGCTATAAAGTGCACATGTAGGCACTCCTTCATTCTGTACACTGCTAAGCTTTCCTGCAGTAATCATTGCCACAAGACGCTGTGGCAGACTTGCAGGGCTGGCCATGTCTGCAACATGACGGTGGCTCAGATCCATTTATGGAGCAAGACTGCCCTGGCCGTCCTTTCATCGAAACAAGTGTGTTTCCTCCACACAGGCAGGTTGAAGGGAAACTGGTGCTGCTGTTTTGCAGAAGAAATGGATTGTTCCTGCTTTTCCATTGTGGCTCCCTGTTTGTGGAATCCTTCCAGCAAGGTCGTCTCGTTGACATCTTTTCAGCGCCAGGTAAAAACCTGTGTTTTTCTCCCAGGCTTTTGATAGAATGAGATGATGCTCTTTTGTTATTACTGTGCTGCCAACTTCATGTGGCTTTACGGGGGTTGTTTGTTCTGCTTTTTTTGGATATGTATTTATATTTATGTTTTTAATGTGTTGCAAGTTGCTTGGAGACCTCCACGTAACAAGCAACGAATTATAATAATAATAATGTGGTGTTGGAGGAGAGCTTGCACATGCCATGGTCTGCGAAAAAGACAAATAATTGGGTGTTGGAACAAATTAAACCAGAACTATCCCTAGAAGCTAAAATGATGAAACTGAGGTTATCATACTTTGGACACATAATGAGAAGACACAATTCACTAGAAAAGACAATAATGTTGGGAATAACTGAAGGGAGTAGAAAAAGAGGAAGGCCAAACAAGAGATGGATTGATTCTGTAAAGGAAGCCACAGAGCTGAACTTACAAGATCTGAACAGGGCGGTTCACGACTGATGCTACTGGAGGTTGCTGAGTCATAAGTCGTAATCGACTTGAAGGCGCACAACATCAATAATAATAATAATAATAATAATAATAAATTGTGCACAACACTGATTGGTTGATGTCACGAAGTCATAAGTACCTAAGAGGAGCCATGCTGGATCTGACCATGAATTCAGTGGTAAGCTGCCCCTGAACATGGAGTTTCCATCTAGCTATTCTGACTGATGTCCATGAACTGCTCATGGCCATCACCATATCTTGCAGCAGGGATTACCGGATTAACTCTGCCTTGTGTGAACAAACCCTTTCTTGTGCTTCCCCTGAATGTAATCGCCAGTCAGTTGTGCTGGGTGACCCCCAAATGCCACCTGGTTTTTACAACACACTGCCCATCGAAGTTATTATTGTTGCTGTCATTATTAATAATAATATTATTATTTTATATACTGCTTATTTGCCAAAATGGCTTCTAAGCCATTTCCAAGTATAGAAGCAATTATAAAAAATATAGCCACACGTAATTAAAATGTGCAATAAAACAATTCCATCGAAACATTAAAATAAACATCCACAGTTAAAATGTACAATAAACAAGCCCATTAAAACAGTATAATAATGAAAACAGTTTTGAAAAGCAATTCAAACAGCCAGTTTGAAGATCAGGGGAATGCTTGTCTAAACAGGTGAGTCTTCGAGAGATGGCAGAATGGCAGAACCAATGGGACCTTCTGTATCTCAGCAGGGAAGTCATTCTGCAACAAAGGTGCCACCACTGAAAAAGCCCTGCCTCTGGGTTACAACAAGCCAATAGTCATCAGGCCATGGCAAAGGTTACCAGGTTCCATTTGTTAGGAAGGCTCCAACATGGTACACATTTTATTGGATGATAAAAACTCTCCAATTTCTACAGGATTTCCTAGAAGGAAGAGTTGACTCACAGATAAACTTCATGAAACTGTTTTTACCTCTCTTATTTATGGTATTGTAGACTGCTGTGACATTTGCTAATGTTTAGAGGTCTACAACTGTTCCACATAAATAAATACGCTTAAAGAGGGAGAAAGATTCTCTCTACCTATTTTTCCCAGGCTGTACTGCCTTTTATAACGCTCTGATGTGGTTCCCTTCTACCTTAGTCATTTCTTTTCCTTGCACACCACTTCCGCAGAAGATCAGAATGTGACGCCTTTATGAGTCTTCTTAAACTGATGCAAGGCAGAGGTACAGCCTCTGTCGCAAGGTCACTCCCCCACTCATGCCTTCATTTAATCTCTACGGTTGCGGGGTGGCTAGTCTTTGCTTGGGCAAGGACCAAGTTCACCCGTAGCCAACCCACCACAGGCCAAATGTGGCCAAAAGGGCATATGGCCAACACACCCTCTCTCACAAATTGACATTTTCACATGGGGACACACACTGCATGCACAGAAAGGCACACAGCCCTCCTCCTCCACTGAGCCAAACATTCACAAATTAATGCAAGGGGAAGGGGTGTGGCTTGGTGGTACAGCATCTGCTTTGCATGCAAATGAAGGCCCAGGTTCAATCCCTGGCACTGCCAGGTTGCTCTGGGAGAGACTCCGGTCAGCCTGGAGAGCCGGTGCTAGTCAGTGCAGACAATAATGAGCTAGATGAGCCATTGGTCTGATTCAGCAGAATCATAGAATTGTAGAGTTGGATGAGACCTCTAAGGCCATCGAGTCTGACCCCCGTTCAACACAGGAATCCACATTAAAGCATTCCCGACAGGTGGCTGTCCAGCTGCCTCTTGGATGCCTCCACTGTCGGAGAGCCCACTACCTCTCTAGGTAATTGGTTCCATTGTCGTATGGCTCTAACAGTTGGGGAGTTTTTCCTGATGTCCAGTCGAAATCTGGCTTCCTGCAACTTGAGCCCATTATTCCGTGTCTGGGACGATCAAGAAGAGATCCCGGCCCTCCTCTGTATGACAACCTTTCATGTACTTGGAGAGTGCTATCATATCTCCCCTCATTCTTCTCTTCTCCAGGCTAAACATGCCCAGTTCTTTCAGCCTGGTGCCCTCCAGATGTTTTGGACTATAACTCCAATCAACCCCAGAATATTGGGGGGGCATCATGATGGGGAAGGTTATCTTAGATTATCATTTCTTCAGAGTTGGGGGGTTGTGCTTACACTATTAAACTGATTTGAGTTTGTGGATGAGTAGGCAGTACAGAAATCCTGTTAAATAAATAAAAATAATGATTTGTTTTCCGACTGATATTTGGCCACAGTTAGTAATTCCTGCACTGGTTCAGAGGGTCAATTTTCAATCTGTTTCTTCCATATATCCAAGCAAAATTTTCCATCACCAATGAAAAGTTATCTTATTTTTCAGCCTTCAATCAAATATATTTATAAATATATATCACAATATTTCCCTCCATCCCCAAAGTTGTCATTTTGGACACTTCCAGCAAATCAGCCATCAATAGGTGAGTATTTCCACCATTCATCATTTTCATCCTTTCCTATCTTGCTTTGCTGATAAGGTGTTAGATATCAGCAAAACAGGATCTTGTACAGAGATCAAAATCTCATTACAGCTGGAAGCTTCTGGAGTTAAGCTGCTTCCAGCTCCCGGCCGGCGTCATTTGCGTGATGTCCATGGGCTTCTTCCTGATTTACTCCATCGCAGCAGACAAGAATAGCCTTTTGGTCCTCAGTCCATTGCCGAGAACCTCATTATCCACAGCTCAAAGGTAGCTTGTGAATAGTCAGATTTAGTGCAGCGGCTTCCACTGCTGTGGTGGCTTCCCAAATAGATCTGTCTCGGCGTCTGTGCAAAATGAATTCATACAAGCCCATTTTCCTCTGTGCTTGGAAGTTTTTCTTCCGGCGTGATAAATAGGAAGCAGCTGGGCAGGGTTTGGAAAAGTGACTGGGACAGATATGGGTGATCAATTCTGGTTCAACTCTACGGTTTTCAGTGTCTTTTCCCATTTATCACACTTAGATCGGACTCACAGCTGGTGCACATACACACCCTGCCCTTTTTATGTATTCTCAGCATGCTAAGCAACACTTTCATTTAAAAAAGGAGCCACACAGCAGCAGCAGCAAGCAACCGTTTGTTTTGGTGGTGGTTATATGCCTTCAAGTCGACTACGACTTACGGCAAACCTATGAATCATTGACCTCCAAGAGCATCTGTCATGAACCACCCTGTTCAGATCTTGTAAGTTCAGGTATGTGGCTTCCTTTATGGAACCAATCCATCTCTATGCCAAGGTAAGGTGTGCATTAAAATGCATATATTCACAAAAATAACATACAAAAATACATCATATTAGGGAAAACTGTTTTGCTAAAATGTGTTTATTAGGCAGAATTGCACACAAAAATGTGTATATTAGGAGAAATTCACACTAAAATGCTAATGAATTTTCATGAGTTTTTAAAATGCAAATTGCTGCAGAAATGTGGAGAGCTGAATTTAAGATTGGGAAAATGAGAACCTAAATTGACAGATCCATCTATCATCATCATCATCATTTGCATTTGCATTTGTATTTATTCATTGCTTTCTACAAACAATAAGTTCTCCTTTTTTTTTTTCAAAACAACTGGAGAGTATTCAGAGACCTGGTGTCATCAGATAGTGGCTGAGAGGGTGAAAAGTCATCCCCAGTTAAATCTCACCTGAACCAGGGGTGTGGGGCTTTAAGTAAGCCTTCATACCTCATCCTCAGCTCCTTGTCCTCCAACAGCAGTCTGGGAACAATCATATTTAGTTGCTTTGTTGCTGTTAGGCCTGCTGATATAATATATAGGAAACACATGTAACCTCTTTAATCCAAGGATTGCCATCCTTTTTAGAACAGTGGGTAGATTTGGATTTTGAGCGAGTGTTGTGGGCACCAGCTCCTCTGGTCATTTCTGTCCCCCTCCCCCAGGTCATCCCTTCCTCCTGAGTAAGACACATGCATGCACGCTTTGTTTTGCCAAGGTATCCAGATTCTGTAATTAATCTGAGCCTTGAAAACACATAGAGTTGAAACAGGAAGTGGGCAAGCACAGACGCTTCCATCTTCCCCTTTAACTCTATATATTTTTCAAGGGAGAAAAGGATAACCACCTTCACCATGTCATGACTAAGACAGCATGGGAGGTGGGGCTCAGAGGCCTGGTCAGTGGCAGGGGAAGACCTCAAGGGCACCGTTGCACCCAAGGGTGCTCTTTTGGCAACACCTGTTATCTACTAATAGCAAAGCCATTATCTGAATGCTAATCCATATGTAGCCAAAATGGTGCCATCCACCCACTAAGAGGGTGGTATCAGCATGCTCAAGGAAACCCCTAAACTGGAAATACTACCTCCCTCTCTTGTGAATGCACAGGATCAGGAGTTTTGACTTTCTCTTCCTTTGCGCATTGGCTATTCAGAGTCCATATATTTCACACGTTAGCTCACCTAAGCTGCATGATTCCAACAGCAGTTGTCTGAATAGGCGGGTTTAATGGTTAGAGACAACACCCAAGAATTCTTGTGTCTTTGGAGGTATCAGGAAAATGAATGGAGAGTCAACAGTGGAATTCTGATAATGTTCTTTTTCTTTCTTACTTATAAATTTCTTCATTACAAATAAATAATGCTATTGGTGGCCATAGCCAGAAAGTCAGAATCTCAGATCATGCACATCACATTACAAGGGATGTACACCTATCATGTTACAATTCATAACAGTACATGTCATACATCACATTACGTTATTCTTCAGTACAGTAAGTAATGTACTTATCTTACCATTGTTGTGTGTGGATCATAAAGACACAGTGCAGCATTCTTCTGACTAGGCATAAGGCATGGTAAACTATACTGGGCTGTCTGCCTTATATAGCTCTTTATTATCTAAAGATTCCATCTGTAGATCTCAGCTGTAGATCCCATCTGTAGATCTCAGAGGGATTGTGTATGCCAACTGTGTCTACTTCTGGAGGCTACTCCTTGATTAGGAGCTTTGATGAGATAACCCATCATAACTGGTAGGCTTCCTGATTGCTTATCTGATGTTTGCATTAACCGAGAACACGCTGGCTGGCTTCTCAGAAATGGGAAGAGAAAGGCAAAAAGCTCTTTTAAAAATGGCTTGTGTTTTACTGTGGAAAAATCCTCACACCTCTCCATCAATTATTATTACATACCTTATGTGACACTAGATAGCTCACAAGGACCATAAGGCTAGAGGAAGCCCATAATAACCCCAACATTTGGAGAAGCAGAAATGAATCTTAAATGAGGGACAGCAGTGGATGATGGCTCCATGTCAGTGGGGCAGTGGAATCCACTCCGGGTTTTAGTCCAACTTTCAAAGAGTTGTCCAAGGTTCAAGGAGCTGTCCACTGTTCCACTGACATGAGCCACCAGTCACCCCAGAAGGGGTGTAAGAAGGCAAACCCAAAAACAGTCCAATGAAGACTGAGCATGCTCATTGGGCACAAAATGCTGACTGACTGGGCAGAGGGAGAGACAGAATAGAATGGAATGGAATGCAGCATTCTGGGAAAGGGCCTGGCTGGCAGGCACACTAACATGAGCTTTCCACGCTGCAACATTTAGTTGCAGGTCCCACTTGTGTGTACTATATAAATGCTGAATTTTCATTAGTGTTGTGGCTTATTTAAATGATCCCAAAAGGTGAGAGGTGTTGTTCTTTTTAAATTTTATTTCTTCATGTACTTTACTCTTGCTGCTGAAAGGCAAGTCATAAACCTTCCAGCCTTCTGGGGCCCATAGAAAAACATGCCGCACCAGCAAAGCAGGGATGCCAGCATAATCAAATGTTGCACGTTGCTGGCACCAAGAGGGCTGTTTATTCCAAACTAACCAGTTGCCTGAATTCCCCCCAAATCTGGCCATTCATCATCTAAAGACCCACACAATCTTCTTCTAGTGCCCATGTGGGTGCCATCTGGAATGCTATCCATGGGTGCCAGCCGGAAGGCAGCAGCTCTGACCTTAACTCACAACAAGAAGGTTTTAGAAAGAGACCCACCGGCAGCGGAATGCTTCACAAATTTGTATGATCTCCCATGGGTAGAACCACGCAGTGTTGGCTGGTGGGTCCATGTCAGTGGGGCAGTGGAATCCACTCTGGGTTTTAGTCTGAACTTCCAATGAACTCCTTGTAGGTTCTGACTAAAACCCGGAGCAGATTCCACTGCCCCACTGACATGGACCCACCAGCCATCGTTGCATCCAAGTTGCTAAAGCACTACCTGAAAGCTCACTCCTCACCCCAGCAGTTCAGACCGTGGCTGCATTCAAACATGGGGTTTATTGCATTAGTTGTACTGATTATAATGGTAGCCCTTCTGTCCCAAACTCTAACATTCCTTTCACAATGCATTATCTGTTGCATTTTGGAACTGTGGCTTTTTGACCGATCTACTGCCATGTCATGCTAAATTTCATTCACACTAGTGAGTGTGGTGGTGTGACACAACAATGAACTTCAGTGAACATGTTGCCATTCCCCCCCCCTTTTCCACACATGCACACTTCTGTTTCCCCCATGAAAATGATGGGAAAGAACTATATGCCAGTATACCTCCCCAAATTTAACGTTATTAACGACTTGGATGAAGAGGTACAGAGCATGCTTATCAAATTTGCAGATGATACAAAATCGGGAGGCCCAGCTAATACCGTGGAAGACAGAAAGAACATTCAAAGAGAGCTTGATAGGCTGGAGCATTGGGCTGAAACAATGGAATGAAATTCAACAGGGATAAATGCAAAGTTCTACACTTAGGAAAAAGAAACCAAATGCACAGTTATAAGATGGGGGATACTTGGCTCAGCAATACGACATGTGAGAAGGATCTTGGAATTGTCATTGATCACAAGCTGAATATGAGCCAACAGCGTGATGTGACTGCAAAAAAGGCAAATGCTATTTTAGGCTGCATTAACAGAAGTATAGTTTCCAAACTGCATGAAGTATTATTTCCCCTCTATTCAGCACTGGTTAGGCCTCATCTTGAGTACCTACAATAGCTCCAGGCGCTATTGGATGAAACCGATTATCTAGATCCATTTCAGTCGGGTTTCAGACCTGGTTTTGGCACTGAGACGGCCTTGGTCGCCCTGTGTGATGACCTATATCGGGAGAGAGACAGAGGGAGTGTAACTCTGTTGATTCTCCTTGATCTCTCAGCAGCTTTTGATACCATCGACCATGGTATCCTTCTGGAGAGACTTGCAGAGTTGGGTGTTGGAGGTACTGCTTGGCAGTGGTTCCGCTCCTACTTGGCGGGCCGTCTCCAGAAGATAATACTTGGGGAACATTGCTCGACCCCGTGGGTTCTCCAATATGGGGTCCCGCAGGGTTCGGTCTTGTCTCTCATGCTCTTTAATATCTATATGAAGCCGTTGGGTGCAGTCATCCGGAGTTTTGGAGTGCGTTGTCATCAGTACGCTGATGACACGCAGCTCTACTTCTCCTTTTCATCTTCTTCAGGTGAGGCGGTCGATGTGCTGAACCGTTGTCTGGACGCGACAATGGACTGGATGAGAACTAACAAACTGAGACTCAATCCGGATAAGACTGAGATGCTGCTGGTGGATGGTTTCTCTGGTCAGATGGTGGATACATACCCTGTCCTGGACGGGGTTACACTCCCCCTAAAGGATCAGGTTCGTAGTTTGGGAGTCGTTTTAGACTCTTCCCTATCACTCGAGGCCCATGTAGCCTCGGTGGCACGGAATGTGTTTTACCAACTTCGGTTGGTAGCCCAGCTACGTCCCTATCTGAGTAAGGAGGACCTTACATCAGTGGTTCATGCTCTGGTAACCTCACGTTTGGACTACTGCAACGCGCTCTACGTAGGGCTACCTCTGAAGACGGTTCGGAAGCTACAGCTAGTGCAAAATACGGCGGCCAGACTGCTAACAAGAACTAAGCGGTCTGAGCATATAACACCTGTTCTGGCTCACCTGCACTGGCTTCCAATATGCCACCGGGCCAGATTCAAAGTGTTGGTATTAACCTATAAAGCCTTATACGGCACGGGACCACGATACCTGCAGGAACGCCTCTCCCGTTATGAACCGGCTCGTACACTACGGTCTACTACGAAGGCCCTCCTCCGGGTCCTGACCCATAGGGAGGCCCGGAGGGTAGTAACAAGATCTAGGGCCTTCTCAGTGGTGGCCCCCGAATTGTGGAATAGTCTCCCCGAGGAGGTACGCCTGGCGCCGACACTATTATCTTTTCGGCGCCAGGTTAAAACCTTTCTCTTCTCTGAGGCATTTTAATCTAAGTTATTTATGTAAATGTTGTAATTGGTATTTTAGATGATGTACTTTTATATTTGTTATATTGATCTTGTAATTTTATTATTGTATATGTTTCTATGTTTGCCGCCCAGAGAGCTGTTTGCTAGTCGGGCGGGATATAAGCTGAATAAAATAAAATAAATAAAATAAGTACTGCATCCAGTTCTGGTCTCTGCACTTCAAGAAGGATGCAGATAAACTGGAACAGGTTCAGAGGAGGGCAACGAGCATGATCAGGGGACTGGAAACAAAGCCCTATGAGGAGAGACTGAAAGAACTGGGCATGTTTAGCCTGGAGAAGAGAAGACTGAGGGGAGATATGATAGCACTCTTCAAGTACATGAAAGGTTGTCACACAGAGGAGAGCCGGGATCTCTTCTCGATCATCCCAGAGTGCAGGACACGGAATAATGGGCTCAAGTTGCAGGAAGCCAGATTTCGACTGGACATCAGGAAAAACATCCTAACTGTTAGAGCCATATGACAATGGAACCAATGACCTAGAGAGGTAGTGGGCTCTCCGACACTGGGGGCATTCAAGAGGCAGCTGGACAGCCATCTGTCAGGAATGCTTTGATTTGGATTCCTGCATTGAGTGGGGGGTTGGACTTGATGGCCTTATAGGCCCCTTCCAACTTTACTATTTTATGATTCTATGTTCCACTAGATTTCCAGAAATAGCTTTTACGTTGTGTGAAAGATGAAACACAATGCAGAAATTATTAAGTAAGGAAACATCACAAAAATGGAACAAACTGCTGTCTGGACGCAGTCCGTCAGTTGCATGGCAGCCCTAGAGGAGAAAAAGAGGCCCAGGACACCATGGTAACAATGCTGGCCAGAGAAGTCAGCCTTTACTGCAAGATCTAAGTGCTGCAGTTGCAGCCTCAGAAAGTGAGTCTTTATTTTTTCAAAAAAGCTTCTTGTCTTCAAGGCTTCAAGGAGAACTGCAGTTGATTGGTCTTTCCATTCCTCCTGGAAGGACGACAGCTTAATGGCAGAGCAGCTGGTTGGCATGCAGAAGTTCCCAGGTTCATTCCCTGGTACGGCAACTCCAGGTAGGCCTGTCAGTATAGACAGTATGGAGCAAGATGGACCAATGGTCTGATTCAGTATTAGCCAGCTTCCTCTGTGCCTATCCTCCTTAGCATGCTATCAAATAATGATCTTACCTGTTTAAAAACGAACTGTGAATCTGCAGTGCAGAATTAAAATGAACTTAATAGTTATTCAGTCTCCACAAGGAACTGTTGTTCTGTGAGCAGTCTTACAATTCTCAGCACCTTCACCAAACTACAGTTGCCAGGTTTCTTTGGCAGAAGACATCCCAGTTAAACTGGAATAAAAGTGATATAAATGTGTAGCATAGATACACTCTGCACAGGTACACACACGTTGGTTAGTGAGCAAACCAGGAACTGAAACCCTGGTTCAGCCTCTTCTCGCTATCCTGTTGTTTGTTGTTGTTATGTGCCTTCAAGTCGACTATGACTTATGGCAACCCTATGAATCAGCGACCTCCAAGAGCATCTGTTATAAACCACCCTGTTCAGATCTTCTAAGTTCAGGTCTGTGGCTTCCTTTATGGAATCAATCCATCTCTTGTTTGGCCTTCCTCTTTTTCTACTCCCCTCTGTTTTTCCCATCATTGTTGTCTTTCCTAGTGAATCAGGTCTTCTTATGATGTCTCCAAAGTATGATAACCTCAGTTTCCTTATTTTAGCTTCTAGTGACAGTTCTGGTTTAATTTGTTCTAACACCCAATTATTTGTCTTTTTCGCAGTCCATCGTATGTGCAAAGCTCTCCTCCAGCACCACATTTCAAATGAGTTGATTTTTCTCTTATCTGCCTTTTTCACTCTCCCAACTTTCACATCCATACATAGAGATTGGGAATACCATGGTCTGAATGATCCTGACTTTGGTGTTCAGTGATACATCTTTGCATTTGAGGACCTTTTCTAGTTCTCTCACAGCTGTCCTACCCAGTCCTAGCTTTCTTCTGATTTCTTGACTATTGTCGCCATTTTGGTTAATGACTGTGCCAAGGTATTGATAATCCTTGACAAGTTCAATGTCCTCATTGTCAACCGTAAAGTTACATAAATCTTCTGTTGTCATTACTTTAGTCTTCTTGACGTTCAGCTGTAGTCCTGCTTTTGTGCTTTCCTCTTTAACTTTCATCAGCATTCTTTTCAAATCATTACTGGTTTCTGCTAAGAGTATGGTATCGTCTGCATATCTTAAATTATTGATGTTTCTCCCTCCAATTTTCACACCTCCTTCACCTTGGTCCAATCCCACTTTCCGTATGATATGTTCTGCGTACAGATTAAACAAATAGGGTGATAAAATACACCCCTGTCTCACACCCTTTCCGATGGGGAACCAATCGGTTTCTCCATATTCTGTCCTTATAGTAGCCTCTTGTCCAGAGTATAGGTTGCGCATCAGGACAATCAGATGCTGTGGCACCCCCATTTCTTTTAAAGCATTCCATAGTTTTTCATGATCTACACAATCAGAGGCTTTGCTGTAGTCTATAAAGCACAGGGTGATTTTCTTCTGAAATTCCTTGCTCCGTTCCATTATCCAACGTATGTTTGCAATATGATCTCTGGTGCCTCTTCCCTTTCTAAATCCAGCTTGGACATCTGCCATTTCTCGCTCCACATATGGCAAGAGCCTTTGTTGTAGAATCTTGAGCATTACTTTACTTGCATGGGATATTAAGGCTATAGTTCGGTAATTACTGCATTCTCTGGGATCCCCTTTTTTTGGAAGTGGGATATGTATGGAACGCTTCCAGTTTGTGGGCCATTGTTTAGTTTTCCATATTTCTTGACAAATTTTTGTCAAAATTTGGACAGATTCAGTCTCAGTAGCTTGTAGCAATTCTATTGGTATGCCATCTGTTCCTGGTGATTTGTTTCTTCCAAGAATTTTAAGAGCAGCTTTCACCTCACATTCTAAAATTTCTGGTTCTTCATCATACGGTTCCTCCGTGAATGAATCTGTCATCCTGGCATCTCTTTTATAGAGTTCTTCAGTGTATTGCTTCCATCTTCCTTTTATTTCATCTCGGTCAGTCAGTGTGTTTCCCTGTTAATTATTCAACATCCCTACTCGTGGTTTAAATTTCCCTTTCATTTCTCTAATCTTTTGGAACAGGGCTCTTGTTCTTCCCATTTTGTTGTCCTTTTCTATTTCTATACAGTAACTATTGTAATAGTTTTCTTTGTCCCTACGTTCTAGTCGTTGTATAGTTGCACTTAGGGTTCTGACCGTGTTTCTATCTCTTTTTGCTTTTGCTTTCCTTCTCTCTTTAACCATTTTAAGAGTTTCTTCAGTCATCCATTGAGGTCTTTCTCTCTTTTTAACAAGAGGTATTGTCTTTTTGCATTCTTCCCTGATAATGTCCCTGACTTCAGTCCATAGTTCTTCTGGTTCTCTGTCAACTAAGTTTGAAGCCTCAAACCTGTTCCTTATTTGATCTTTATATTCTTCTGGGATGTTATTTAAATTGTATTTTGGCATTATGAGTCCTTTGTTGTTCTTCTTTAGCTTTACTCTGATTTTCGATACGACCAGTTCATGATCTGTACTGCAGTCTGCTCCTGGTCTTGTTTTCGCAGAAAGTATGGAACTTCTCCATCTTCTGTTTCCAATTATATAATCAATTTGATTCCTATATTGACCATCTGGTGATGTCCACGTGTACAGTCGTCTTTTTGGTTGCTCAAAAAATGTGTTGGCAAGAAACAAATCATTGGCTTCACAGAATTCAATAAGTCTTTCTCCTGATTCATTTCTGTCACCTAAGCCCCATTTCCCCACAATTCCTAGTTCTTCTCTGTTCCCTACTTTTGCATTCCAGTCCCCCATAATTATCATCATATCTTGTTTTGGTGTGTGATCAATTTCCTCCTGTACTTCTGCATAAAATCTCTCCAATTCGTCTTCTTCTGTGTTTGATATTGGAGCGTAGACTTGGATGATTATTATGTTAATAGGTTTCCCATTTAATCTCATTGATATCATTCGCTCAGACCTTGCGTTGTAGTCCTAATTGCTTTTGCTACATCACTTCTCACTATTAAAGCAACCCCGTTTCTTCTTGATTTCTCGTTTCCTGCATAAAATATTTTGTAGTTGCCTGATTGAAAATGTCCCATTCCTGTCCATTTTAATTCACTCACACCAAGTATTGTAATGTTGATGCATTCCATTTCTTGTTTGACAATTTCTAACTTTCCCTGGTTCATGCTTCTCACGTTCCATGTTCCTATTGTGTGTGTCGTACAACTCCGCACTCTCCTTTCGCATCTGTGCGCATCAGCCTCTGGGCTTCCTTTCGGCTTTGACCCAGCTGCGTCATTAGTTACAGCGCTACTCGTACTTGTCCTTTGTTCTTCCCCAGTAGCTCGGTGAATGCCTTCTGACCTGGGGGTCTCATCTTCCAGCACTATCTCGTGTTGCATTTTGGATACTCTGTTCACCGGGTTTTCATGGTAAGAGATATTCAGAGGTGGTTTACCATTGCCTTCCTCTGAGTTTGGATGCATCTTAGTCTGGTGTCTCAGCTTTGACCATTCTTCCTTTGGTGCCCCTGCTAGGAGTCTAGCCTCTTGGTCTAGACTCCCAATGGCATTGTCCTCAGCTTCTTCAACACTCTCAAACCCCCTCACCACATTAAGGTGTGCATCTTAAAGGGGGTCTCGCTATCTAGAGTTTTTTAAAAACCCAGATGCCTGAGTTTGGACATCAGAGGGGACTGTGGTTTGTTTAAAATAGAAGCAAAATTTTCTGATCTGCTCCTCACAGTCATGAAAGAGGAGTGAAGCATAAGAGTCCTGCACTCACTGTGGCTTAAAAGACAAGCTAGGATTCCCTCTTGCATCTGAAGTGGACCACAGAGCTAGAAATGCAGCAAACTCTCTCTGAAATGCAATCGTTCTGCATCAAGAGGTGGTCTTCCTCGCTCTAGGTGGTGATTTAAGCTTATTAAATTTAATTTGCCACTTTACAAACTCCTGTGTAGTCCTGTGAAGCAGCAGGTTTCCATCCTGCTGGGATGCTTGAAAAGCCACATTCCCTCAGATGTGTTGGCTGGTTTTGTGACAGACAGTTCCTTGTTTCAGACAGTGCTTGACGTCTAGAAGGAGAAGAGGAGAGTTTGAACCGGGGAAGCCACTGGGGACAAACAAAGACCAAGGCCTCCATATGGTATTCCTGTGTTCAAATGGATGTGATATAAAAGTGCCGGCATTGGCTCCTGATATCTGCCAGCTACTGCAACAGTCAATCACGCCAAAGTGCACTTTGGACTGTCAGCTAACCCAGGGAAGGGAGGAAGGTGGCTGGGAGCCAGATTTGGTGTATTGCTTTGAGCCCTTTGCTAGACAAGCAAGGACCAGCGCAGGGGCAGGGAAGGCGGCCTTTTTCACCCTGAGGGCCTCTTCCCTTCTGGGCAACCTTCCAGGGGCCACATGCCAGTGGTGAGGGGGGCCGGAAGCAAAGTTGGGAGGAGCAACACATGTAAAATGTATCTTTCTACACACACCCCTGCCTGCCTACCTCTGTCTTCCATCCGGAGGGATTCTCGGCGTTGAAAGCACCTTCCAGCCAGATGAAAACATTCATCCCTGGGCCAAAGCCAAAGATTTTCCCACTTGTCCATTTGTGCTTCATTTTGAGTTTTGCATCCTACACGGCCCCAAAACAATGAGCTCCACCCCCAGGCCAGACCAGTGGCAGCCAGCGGCTCCATGTCGATGCAGCAGTGAATCTGCTCTGGATTTTAGGGCTCATCCAGATGACTGCAAAATGTGTGACATGACCGCTTTGTGTTCTCATTATTTTTTGGTCGTCCTGATGACGCCGAGTGCAAAAGTGCATTTTCGCGTGGTTAAATCCGCTTTCGCACAACTGCGGAAAATGCGATACACTTTTTAAAAGCGTGAATCATCCGCGGTTCCTTCGGCCGCTTGGACGCAATACTGCGGATTTAAGAGATGACGCTGTTGCATGGGCGGTCCTGGGGCAGTTCCCCAATCCCCCTCCTCTTTTCCAGCCAATCCCGTCCTTTGCACGTTTGCGCTTGTGTGGAAACGTCGCCCGGGAAAACGTGGCCAATCAGTGCTGTTGGATATACTGCGCAGGTGCAGAAATGCAGGTTTGCGCAGAAGCAGGAAGTCATGGTGGAAAAGCTGTTTAACCGTTTTGGATTAACGTGATTGCAGAAATGCAAGAAAGCATATTTGTGAAAGCAGCAGAAGGAAGGGGAAACTGGAAGGGGAAACACAAATAACTTTTGCGCCCAAATTATGATGTACTTGCAGGGGCTTATAAATGGCTGCAATAGGGAGTGTTTGGCAAGCCGAAAAGGGAAATATCCAAGAAGCCGCTTGCTAAATGGAGTAACTTTTCTGCTTTACCACGAATGCGCATTTCTGCGAGACTTGCCAAGCAGATATGCTGCTATAGGTGCTCTGTCACAGAGCTATAGCCTTTTGCCCATAGCAACGGAATTAGCTGCGATCCTGACTTATGGCTAACTGTAACCAGAGGGAGTGTTTGGCAAGCTGAAACGGGAAATATCCAAGAACTCGCTTGCCAAATGGAATAACTATTCTGGTTTACCACGAATGCGCAGTTCTGCAAGACTTGCCAAGCAGACATGGTGTAAAGTGGGGGACACCGTAACCATAGGTGTTGTTTGTGTGCGATGAGAAGCTGGGTGGGCTGTGGTGTCTTTTTCTCCTTTGTAGCCGTGCAGCCTCGTAAGCCGCTTCCCGCTCTTGGGGCACCCCCCATCCCCAGATGAGTGGCTGGACAGTTTCCCCCCTCTCTGCTCATCAGCTGTGAATCGGGTTTGTGTGAGGTGCTTTGGCGGGAGGTTTGAATCCCCTGAGTGAATTCCTTGTGCTGCCCGATCCCGGCTCATCACCTGTGAAGCAGGCGTGCTCCCGGCTTTTAGGGGGGAGGTGCGAATCCCCTGCCTGAGTGGGTTCTTTGTGCTGCCCGCCGCCCTTTCATCAGCCACCTATGATTTTGCCCAGGGCCCCACAGGCTACGGGAGGACTCGTGGCCCCCTCCTCCAAATTTGGTTTGGGCCATGACCTCCATTGCGCCCACAGGAAATTCAAACTTTCGCGCTTCCGCGTTCAAGCACGCATGTGCAGAACTGATAGCAGTGGAAGGGGAGAGGGGAGCAGACGTCATATTTTCCCAACGAATCAGAACATAGTGGGATGTGTCGGGGGCATGGACAGGAAAAAAGCGAGAAGATGCCGCATGTTCGGGCTGCGTGTGCGGCCGGTAAAAAAGCGTGTTTTTAATATCAGCAAAAAGCGGGAAAGGAGCGGGAAAAGGGGCAAGTGAGGACTCTCAGCTGACAGAGCGGGTATGGAAAACTTGGATTATCCCACTCCGTCTGGATGAACCTTAGTCTGAACTTTCAAGGAGTTGTCGCTCTGAGCCCCACCCCTGACCCAGAGGGCTCCACCCTCCACCAGGTTCCACCCGGCAGGTTGCAGACTTTTTTTTTGTTCAGACACCAAACTGTGCTGAGTGATGCTAAATGTGTACTACACAAATGTTTTCCAGACAGCCCCAAGCTCACCCACCCAAGCATTCCTTTTTGAACACCTGATTGATTCGTTCACCAAAATTTTACGGGTAAATTAGCCATTTGGGTGGCCGTATATCTGCAGAGCGATGAAAAGAAGTCTGTCTCACGCATTATTAGGCAGCCTTAATTCTTCCAGTCCTGGGAGAGAAACTGGAAGGTAAAGGCAGAAATCAGTCTGCCATGTGGATTTGCCCCGAAATGAAGTGTCGTTAATTTGACCTAGCACATCCCTTCCGTCTGCTGCCTGGTGGGAGTGCAAATGGCAAAGGCGTCCATCCAGAAAAGGGTCGGGACCAGATTCGACTCGGGATCCTGCGCTGCTGAGCAATTTGAGAAGATGATGCCTCTGAATTTCTCATTGAGTCCAACGAGGTGTAGAGTGCAGCACCTATTTACCAGTATAACCTTGGGCGTTTCTGCCAAGTGCTGTCAATTACCGGCTTCACTGTGTCTTTAACTCCTAACAGTCTTGTCTGGAACTGGCTGTGTTGCCCACCTAAGCCTGACAGCCCCCACCTTCCAGACAGACGTTTCAAGTTACAATTTTACATTTTTTTTCACAGTACAATTATACATTTCCTTTGTTACATACATTTGCTTTTTACTTTGTACAGTCTTCAGGCATTTTTCACTTTTCTACATTCTTTACACATTTAACACATATATGCACAGTCACTGTCACCTTCTTGAGCATACTTTGCCATTCATTCTCTTATGCTATTGATGAACAGAGTATCACTGTCTGTTATTACTTTGCACTGTTTGTTTTCCTCATTGTTTGTCTCACCCTGTACGGCTGATACTTGGAAACGTTCTGGCGGTTTCCCTTTGTTTTGTCTTGTTGACCTCCTTAATGTTTCTGTTTCTTGTTCCTGTTCTGTTTCTGTGTCTGTGCTTGATGCACTGCTACTGGAATCAGAGCTGCTTGTC
Organism: Rhineura floridana; assembly: GCF_030035675.1. Taxonomy (NCBI): domain Eukaryota; kingdom Metazoa; phylum Chordata; class Lepidosauria; order Squamata; family Rhineuridae; genus Rhineura; species Rhineura floridana. Next base: position 234,898,793 of record NC_084481.1, on the reverse strand, counting down.
TCTATCTCCTGTTTTGTTTCTTCCCTTTCCTGTTTTATTTGTTGAGCAGGCTCTGTTGCATTTATGCCATTTGTGTCACTGCAATCTAGATTTACATATGTTTTGTGGTTCTCTGAGTCTTGTTCTTGTGTTCTAACACTCCTGCTGAGTGTTACACTACCATCCTGTGGAACCCACACACGGTAATTCACATGTTGAAACCCCAACACATATCCCTTTTTCGCTCTGGGAGCCAATTTTCCCTTTCTCTTTCCCTTGGGAACATGCACCCAGCATGGGGAACCAAATCTCAGTATGTGTAGTAGTCTGGGCTTTCTTTTGTACAACAGTTCATATGGTGACATGGCAATAGTTCTATGCAGTACTCTGTTTTGAATATAAGCAGCATACATTAAACTTTCTCCCCAGAAAGATTGATCAAGGCCTGAATCCTTTAACATTGCTCTCATTGCATCCTGCAATGTTTTGTTTTTCCTTTCTGCTGTCCCGTTCTGATGTGGAGAAAACGGGGCGGTTACAGCATGATTTATTCCTTTCTTTTCAAAATATTCTTCCAGGGACTTTCCTGTGAACTCCCCGCCCTGGTCAGATCTAATCTGTTGCACCTGTGTACCATGCTGCACTTCTACTCTGTTTAGAAAACGTTTTAATTGCTCTGCAGCCTCATCTTTTGTTTTCAATAACTTTACATGACAAAATCTTGAAAAACCGTCAACAATCACGAGAAAATATCTAGCACCACCTTTTGTTTTGGGAAATGGTCCCGCTAAATCAACATGTATTGTCTGATAAGGCTTATCTGTATTTCTTTCAGCTACTTTGTTAATTGGAGCTACAGTGGCCTTTGTCTGCTGACATACTTCACACTGCATGTATTGCTTGCAGTCTTTAAGTTGTACATCAGCACTGAATTGCTCTGCCTTTTTCACAGTCTCATAATTTACATGCCCCAGCCTTTGGTGCCATTCATGGATACATTTATCATGTGTTTTCTTATGCGTTACTAGTGAGGCTTGTATTGCAGGGTTTACATTTACATAGAACATGCCTTCCTTACAATATCCTTTTAGGCACACCTTTCCCCTTTTCATTATTTCACATTTCTTGTTACTAAATAACACACTATAATTCATTTGCAATAGTTTTGAAACTGACAGAATGTTGTTAGTTAAATTAGGCACAAATAAAACATTTGTCATTATTGTTTGTAAAGCACATAACTGTACAGTACCCTTACCCATCACCTGTTGTTTAGTGCCATCAGCTAAACTCACGTCTTCATTAGCTGGCACCATTGTTTTAAATAGACTTTTATCTTTTATTAGTGAATGGGTGGAACCTGAGTCCAGGACCCACAAACTATTGTCTCTGTTTACAAAGTCTTTTTCATTCTTTGTCTTTGCACTCACCAACTGCACGTGTGAGGGTTTTCTTCCATCCCCCCTCCTGCTCAGTAAGTCACAGTCCCGCCTTAAATGATGCAAGGAGCCGCAGTTGTAACAAGCTTTAGTCCCAAAAGCCTTTATCTCAGTCTTTTCTTTTCTTTCACTCCTTTCGTTCCGTCCCTCTTGCCTTTGTTTTGTTTCTTTTCTTCTCTCCCACTCTTGCTTTAGTTTGTCTGCAACATATCGAAACGAAAGTCCAGAATCGGGCATCGCTTCAAGTGCGCTGATAACAGGATTCCAAGAGTCATTAAGTGTTGAAAGAGTGATATAAATCTGCTGCGTTTCAGAGTGTTCCACTCCCCTTTCTTGTAATTCTACAAACAGGCTTGTAATGTTCATTAAGTGTTCTGACATAGTTACTTCGTCAGTTAGCTGCATTCTGTATAGTTTTCTCGCAAGACTTATTCTACTGCTAGCTGTTTCTTGAACATAGTATGCTCTTAAAGCAGTCCACATTTCATTAGCAGTTTCTTTACCTCTTAGAAGCAGTAGTTGCGAGTCTCCAACAGCCAAGATAATTAATGACTTCGCTCTTTCATCCAAGCGTAGCCATTCAGCAGGTGGTGGAACGGAGGGGGGTTGTTGGTCAATTACTTTCCATAAATCTTCTCTGTTTAGATAGGCTTGCATCCGCAGCCACCAGCATGAGTAATTTCGTTCCGAGAGACGTTCCAGTGGAATGCCAGCCAAAGTTACTCCAGCCATTCTCGCAGACTTCCTTATCACTTTGGTTTCCTGGCAACACAATCCTCTGCCGCTGCTTTGCCGCTCTCCCACAGATCACCAGCTCTCTGGCTCAGCTTCCTTTGGTTGTCCGGCGTAGCACAAGCTTGCTCACTGGTTTTAACTGGGTGTTACTGGTTTGGAACTGGGCCCATAACCCTTGTAGAGTGCAGCACCTATTAACCAGTATAACCAGTAGAGTCCAGTAGCATTTTAGCTTGCTTATCAGTGCCAGTCGCCAACCGAAATAATAGACCATCAGCCACGTCTTTAAGAAAACAAAACTTTACTGTTTTCACACCGCGCTCCGTCTCTTGCTCACCAACCAACTCTATAATGCTTTCCTATTACCCCCACACCTCTGTGTGCTCATTGAAGCCTTTTCATTGCTGCTTCACTTATCAGTTACAGCTGCAGCCTGACCTTGGGCGTTTCTGCCAAGCGCTGTCCATTACCGGCTTCACTGTGTCTTTAACTCCTAACAGTCTTGTCTGGAACTGGCTGTGTTGCCCACCTAAGCCTGACACGAGGGGCGGGCAGGGGGAATCCAGACATTTGCTTTGTCATTTTTAGCGCTTCTCATCCTTTAACGCTTATCCTGCACAGATTGTGACGACACCCTTGGAGAGCAAGGAAGTTCTGATGTGGCAGAAAGTGGGAGGAAGAGGAGGAGCCGTCAAGGTACGCATCGTATGTTGTGTACTAGGACAGAGGCTGAGCTGAATCCTTGGGTCACCTGCAGGCTGGCAGGGTTTTGTGGGATGGATTCAGTCACACACCAGAAATGCTATGGTTGGGCTGAAAGTGGAAGTGATGCCTTTGAAAGGCAGCATTGAGCTCACATCCACACCATACATTTCAAGTATATATTTTTGTATTCAGACATTAGAGTTGCAGCTCTGTGAAGGATAAACTAAAGTTCCCAGGATTCCTGGAGGGAAACCGTGTGCTCTCAATGTGCTTCCAGTGTATGGTGCAGATGTGACCTCAGACTGGGAGCTGCAAAGCCTCTGCCTGAAATCTTACCTGCCCACCAGCTCACTGGGAGTATCTAGATAAGCCCCTGTTCTCTCACCCTTGCTCCCCCCCCTGCAATCACCCACACAGGCAGAGACACTGATTAGAATAGGTGGGAGAGGGTTATTTATTTATTTGAAGGGCCCATTAAGATGGTCCGCCCCAGGCGTCTGATGGAGCCAGATGGATTCTTGAATGCGCTTGGGGATACTTTGGAGCAAGCAAACAGCCACTCGGCTGAGGCCCTGGTGGAGGGCTGGAATGCCGCGATCACCGGGGCACTGAACTGAGTGGCCCCAAAATGCCCTCTCCCCCTTAACAGAACTCAGACGGCACCGTGGTTTACCCCACGGTTGTGAACTCTGAGGCGGGAGGTGAGACGGCTAGAGCGCCGGTGGCGAAAGTCTCGCTCTGAGGACGATTGAACACTGGTTAGAGCCGCTACTGCAGCCTATCATGTGGCAATAAGGGCAACAAAAAAGGATTTTTATGCTGCCTGTATTGCATCTGCAGAGTGCTGTCCCAGGAGACTGTTCCAAGTGGTCCGGAGCCTGGTCGGTCCAGTTGCTCCGGTACTGCGGGAACATGATAAGGTCTCCTGTGATGAGTTTGCTAAACACTTTGCGGATAAAATTGATCGTATTAAAAGCGATATTCCGTACACTGTGGATACAGGGAGTGAGCCAGAGGTGATCAGTGTTGCTTCGGTGGCGTGGGATCGGTTTCAGCTTCTTCCCTCTGAGGAAGTGGACAAGGTGCTTTCAGCGTTAAAGCCGACCACCTGCCTACTTGATCCTTGCCCTTCGTGGCTCATCATGAGCTGCAAAGATAGACTGGGAGAGAGAATCAAGCTGATGGTAAACGTCCAAATGTCTGGAGTCAGTGAGTGGCTGGATGGGAAGGAATAAGCTGAAGATGAATCCTGACAAAACTGAGGTGCTGTTTGTGGGAGACAAGGGAAGGCTGGGAGATATAGACCTGGTGCTTAACGGGGTACGACTGCCCCTGAAAGACCAGGTCCATAGCCTGGGGGTCATTCTTGACTCCCAGCTGTCCATGGAGGCTCAAGTTTCGGCTGTGAGTCGGGCAGCTCTGTATCAACTCCATCTGATACGGAGGCTACGCCCCTACCTTCCCAATCATCTGCTCCCACCGGTGGTACATGCCCTGATCACCACTCGCCTAGACTACTGTAATGCGCTCTACGTGGGGTTACCCTTGAAAACGGTTCGGAAGTTACAGCTGGTACAAAATGCAGTGGCGCGTCTGATTACAGGCGGCCACCGTAGAGATCACATCACTCCTGTGTTGAAGGAGTTGCATTGGTTACCGGTTGTGTACCGAGCCCAATTCAAGGTGTTGGTCTTAACCTTTAAAACCCTATACGGTTGTGGCCCAACTTATTTGAAGGAGCGCCTCCAGCATCGACAGGGATGCCACTCAACAAGATCAGCCTCAGAAGACCTTCTCTGGATCCCACCGGTCAAAACAGCTAGACTGGTGAGGACTCGAGAGAGGGCCTTCTCAATTGTGGCCCCCACCCTATGGAATTCTCTCCCAAAAGATCTACGCCATGCCCCGTCTATAATGAGCTTCTGCCGGATCCTGAAGACCTGGTTTTTTAGGCAGGCTTTTGGAATGGGCTAGTTTTACTGTGTTTTTAAATTTTTAACTGTTTTATATACTGTTTTATCATGTACGTCACCCAGAGTGGCTGGTTATCCAGCCAGATGGGCGACTAACAAATTTCATAATAAATAAATAAATAAATAAATTTATTTACTTGATTTATATCCCGCCCTTCCTACCAGCAGGAGCCCAGGACAAAAGCACTAAAAACACTTAAAACATCATAAAAACAGACTTTAAAATACATTAAAACAAAACATCTTTAAAAACATTTTTTAAAAGCTTTCAAGACAGTTTTTTTAAAAAAAGATTTAAAAACATGTCAAAAAGCAATTCCAACACAGATGCAGACTGGGATAAGGACTCAACTTAAAAGGCTTGTTGAAAGAGGAAGGTCTTCAGTAGGCGCTGAAATGATAACAGAGGTGGCATCTGTCTAATTCCACAGGGTAGGTGCCGCCACACTAAAGGCCCGTTTCCTATGTTGTACGGAATGGACCTCCTGATAAGGTGGTATCTGGAGGAGGTCTTCACCTGCAGAGTGCAGTGATTGATTGGGTATATGATGGTCTTTCAGGTATCCTGGTCCCAAGCTGTATAGGGCTTTGTACACCAAAACTAGAACCTTGAACTTGGCCTGGTAGCAAATGGGCAGCCAGTGCAATTCTTTCAGGAGCGGGGTGACATGTTGGCGATACCCTGCCCAGTGAACAGTCTCGCCGCCACATTTTGCACCAGACGCAGCTTCCAGACCAACCTCAAGGGCAGCCCAACATAGAGCTCATTACAGTAATCCACCCTGGAGGTCAGGCTATCCCAGTCCAGAAACGGCTGCAGCTGTCTTACCAGCCAAAGCTGGTAAAAAGCACTCCTAGACACTGAGGTCACCTGGGCCTCTAGTGACAAAGATGGATCCAGGAGCACCCCCAGACTATTGGCCTGCTCTTTCAGAGGGAGTACGATCCCATCCAAAGCAAGCAACTGACCAATTATCTGAACTCAGGAACCACCAACCCACAGCATCTTCGTCTTTCTAGGATTCAGACTCAGTTTATTGGCCCTCATCCAGCCCACCACCAAATCCAGGCACTGGTCCAGGGCTTGCACGGCTTGTCCCAATTCAGATGTTACAGAGAAATAGAGCTGGGTATCATCAGCATACTGCTGACACCTCACCCAAAATCTCCTGAAGTCCACTCCCAAGGGCTTCATATAGATGTTAAACAACATGAGGGACAAGATAGTACTGTGCGGCACCCCACAGCACAACTGCCAGGGGGCCGAAAGATAATCACCCAATACTATTCTCTGAAAACGACCTTGGAGATAGGATCAGAACCACTGTAAAACAGTTCCTCCAATACCCATCTCATCAAGTCTGCCCAGAAGGATACCATGGTCAATGGTATCAAAAGCTGCTGAGAGATCAAGTAAGAGTAACAGGGTCACGCTCCCCCTGTCCTTCTCCCAATAAAGGTCATCCTTCAGGGCGACCAAGGCTGACTTAGTCCCATAACCAGGCCTGAACCCAGACTGGAATGGGTCAAGATAATGTTTCATCCAAGAGTACTTGCAATTGCTGTGTCACAACCCTCTCAATCATCTTCCCTAAGAAGGGGGTATTTACAACCGGTCGGTAATTGTCGCAGACCAATGGATCCAGGGTGGGCTTTTTCAAGAGCGGTCGAATCACCGCCTCTTTCATGGTGGCTGGAACCACTCCCTCCCACAATGATGCATTGATCACACCCTGGATCCACTCGGTCAGACCCCCTCAGCAAGCTTTAATAAGCCAAGAAGGGCAAGGGTGGAGAGGACACGTTGCTGACCACATCATCGCAAGCACCTTGTCTACCACTTTATTCCAAACTCACTCCACCATCATGGATCACATTCTGTGTGATTGTTCTCCAGGAGCATCAACTCATTGATTGTACACTCTCACTCCTGTTATATCAACAATTAAATATTAGAGCCTACATGTAAGTATGCACAAAGGCACTGCTCCTTTTACTTCAGAAAAGAGGCAACTTTTAACCTCTGGTAACAACCCTATCATTACTGTGAGTGTGTGTGTAAGAGAGAGAGAAAGTGTGCATGTTTGATTTAAAAAGGCTTTGCAACTAGGGATGTGAGAGAAATTTGATTGGGTTTGCATTTAAAGCCAAATCTATCAAATCTGCACTTTCCAAAACATGAGAGAACAGAAACTGTGCCGTCCTTCAAAATCCACACTTACCCAAATGTTGTGATGCACTTCTCCAGGCAAAGATCGTTTACAAAAAGTTCATATATTAGAGGAAATTCATGTATTAGGGGAAATTTCACAAATTCATGAAAATAACATACAAAAATGCATTATATTAGGAGATGTTGCTGGCAAAAATGTGTACGTTTGTTAAAGCAGCATAAAAAAATATGTTTATCAGGAAAAATTAACATAGGTTTTTTTTAAAAAAAAATATTACAGATTGATGCAGAAAAATGGAGAACTGAATTTAAGTCTGGAAAAATGACAACCCGAGAGAACTGAAATTTCCATCCTGACCTCCAAGACTAATGTGCAAATTAACCCCCCATCTGAAAGCACCATTTGTTTTCAGTAGTGGCAGATGCATGCACATACCATGCTGTGTTAAGGCACATACCCAAAAGGGAGGTAAGGGTTGCATTCGTCCCCTATGAGCATTCCTCAAAAAGGTTGCAGCATCTGGGTTTTTTAGGTTAGAGAGAAGGCGAGGAAGAGGTGACATGATAGAAGCTGAATGTTGATGAAAGATTCAGGATAGACAAAAGAAAGTACTTTGCCACACAGCGCATAGTTAAACTATGGCGTTTGTTCCCACAAGAAGCATTGATGGCCACCAACCTGGATGGCTTTAAAAGAGATCATAGAATCATAGAATAGTAGAGTTGAAAGGGGCCTAAAAGGCCATCCAGTCCAACCCCCTGCTCAATGCAGGAATCCAAATCAAAGCATTCCCGACAGATGGCTGTCCAGCAACCTCTTGAAGGCCTCCAGTGTCGGAGAGCCCACCACCTCCCTAGGTAATTGGTTCCATTGTCGTATGGCTCTAACAGCTAGGAGGTTTTTCCAGATGTCCAGTCGAAATCTGGCTTCCTGCAACTTGAGCCCATTATTCTGTGTCCTGCACTCTGGGACGATTGAGAAGAGATCCCGGCCCTTCTCTGTGTGGCAACCTTTCAAGTACTTAAAGATTAATGGAGGGTATCAATGTCTATTAGCCATGACGGCTATGCTCTGCCTCCATAGTCAGAGGTAGTATGCTGCCAAATACCAGTTGCTGGAAACTGCAGGAGTAGAGAGTGCTCTTGGGCTCAGGTCCTGCTTTCAGGCTTCCCATTGGGGCATCTGGTTGGCAACTATGAGGACAGGATGCGGGAGTAGGTGGGCCAGTGGCCTGATCCAATAGGCCCTTCTGTTGTCATCCAACTAAGTCCTATTCAGAGTAGACCACTGGAAACCAATGGACCTACATTAGTCGTGACCACTGACTTCAGTGGGTCTACTCTGAGCAGGACTTAGTTGCATACAACCCATAGTGATTTATCGTTGTTGTTATGTGCCTTCAAGTCGACTATGGCTTATGGTGACCCTATGAATCAGTGACCTCCAAAAGCATCTGTCGTGAACCACCCTGTTCAGATCTTGTAAGTTCAGGTCTATGGCTTCCTTTATGGAATCAATCCATCTCTTGTTTGGTCTTCCTCTTTTTCTACTCCCTTCTGTTTTTCCCAGCATTATTATCTTTTCTAGTGAATCATGTCTTCTCATGATGTGTCCAAAGTATGATAACCTCAGTTTCATATTTGTTCTAACACCCAGTTATTTGTCAAGGACCAGAAAATCTGGGTTTTCTCCAGGATATCAGGATGGCTTGAGCATGCCTCTGGCACTGCCTGTGGTGGTGCGCATGTTTCACCATAATTGGCTGGTGCTTGGCACCAGAAGCATTTCAGTACCATCCTCTGTGCTCTCTGCTGCCACAGATAAAGGGTTTCCCGCCAGCCACCTCCACAGGCAAACAAACCGTTGTTTCTCAACCCGCCCTGCATTCACTCTCAAGAAAGAGATTTGGAGAGACAGAGAGAGAAAAACAGATTGTGGTGAGTGTGTCCAAGGTAGCGTTAAAGAGTTTGTTCCTTGAAAATAAATTGAATTTGACATTTCTATTATCCCGGATTAGTAGTGACCATTGACGTTAATGGGCACTTGTCATTTCAATGACGTCTCATTTACTAGCAAGCGTGTGCTGTTCAAGCCCTTTGGAATTGATTTGGTTTTCTAACAAGAGTTTTAAGTACAGCAACAGTGAGCTGTTTTTGAAAAGCTGAGGGTGTGAGGAATAATAATGCAAGGGGGGTGTTTCACAGTAAACTATTGCCTGAGTGAATGTGTCCTAATGAATGATTTACCTATGCATCATTTTACAAGGATCATAATTCCCCACATTACCTGTGCGTTGTCATTGGCTAGGCCAGATAAGCAGGGCCTGTTTGGTGCTATAACTAACCAAAGCCTGCCAAGAATTTCTGGCCACTAATCACGCATGTGGGGAGGACAGGTATGGTTATTTAGAGACCATAAGCACTCCCATGACACCCTTTTCACATGTGATGCTAAATGTGTCCTGCATGAAGGCAAGAAGATAAGAAGAACCTGGTGGATCAGGCCAGTGGCCCATCCTGTTCTCATAGTGGCCAACCAGATGCTCATGGGAAGCGCACAAGCAGGACCTGAGTGTAAGAGCACTCTCTTTCCCTCCACGTTTTATCCTCAAAACAAGCATAGGAAGAAATATAGGACACTGCCATTTAGCTCAGTATTGTCTACACTGACTGGCAGTGTTCCCCAGGGTTTCAAGCAGGAGTCCGTCCCAGCCCTACGTGGAGATGCCATCAGGGATTGAATTTGGAGCCTTCTGCATGCAAGGCAGATGCTCTGCCACTGAGCTTTGGCCCTTCCCAACGTGGTCCTCTGTGGCAGTGTAGTCTGAGAGTGACTGGCCCAAGGTCACCCAATCAGTTTTGTGGCTGAGTAGGGGATTTGAACCGTAGTATCCCAGGCCCAAGTCTACCACCCTCTTTTACTCAATAACATTTTCTGTTTCCACCTGGCCAGATCTGTTAAAGGTACAGGAAATAGTTCCCTTCTTCCTACTGTGCCAGATTTATGAATCACCTGCAAAGAAGACTTCTGTAATCTCTAACCCATCATTGCACTTTTAATCCTGCACATGCAGGTTTCCAGGAAGCCATTGGCAAAGACCCCAATGGAAGGTTCCTAAAACAGACCACAGACTTATACAGGCATAGGCCAGAATGACATGGGAGAGAACATAAGAGCCCAGTTGTTGGATCAGGCCAAAGGGGGCCCATCTAGTCCAGAAGGGGCAGCCAGATGCCCGGTTAGGAAGCCTGCAAGCAGACAGGGGTTCAACATATCTCTCTAAAGCAGGAGACAAACAATGGCCATCACTTTTCATAATGGAGAAAGGGGAAACAACAGGGTCACAAAAGATCTGTTCCAGGACCAGATCATTTTTAATACAGTTGTTATCCAGGAAAGAGATTTTGGCTGATTCCAGACTGTTGATATTTTTGAGTGGGATTCGATCAAACATCGGCAAATTCAGTCTGTACAATTAAACCTGATCTGATGCTTCAGCACTTTGGACAGGGACAGCTCCTCCCCCTAAGTTGTAGTTACAACAGAGGGAATGCCAGGAGCCAGCCTCTTCTCCTCCCCTCCACTCCCCCTCTTCACCCAAGCCACAGCTGCCATGCGCACCTCCTCGAGAGTGGGAGGGTCTCGATGAGATGCCGCTGCTGCTGCCATCACCCCAGACAAGCAGACAAAAGCACTGGCAAGCTCAGCTGGTCCCCTCTTTTCCAACTAGGAGGCACGCTCACTTGCACATGCATTCCTGTTCTGTGACACCTTCCTCATGCAAGAAGAAAGAGTGCACCCAAACCTACTTAAGGTTGTGGGGTGGAGCGTATAATTGCTATGACAGCATCTTAGCTTTGAGTAGTTATGTCTAGTTATGCTGTGTGGAGATGCAGAATCCTGTGTGACCTGTAAGCTGATCCATGAAGTGCTCTAAACTGAAGTTTTTCATTAAACATTATGGAGAGAAATACACCAGTGGATCTGAGTCTGATTCCAATGGCCTTGGCCACAATACTCCTGCACTGGACTTTTTGAAATAAGGAAAGTGGCAGGAAAATGCCAGTCGATGCCTCTCAGTCTAACCTACCTCACAGGGTTGTTGTGGGAATAAAATGTGAAGGAAGGAAACCATGTATGTCACCTTGAGTAAATGGCGAGGAGAACATGTGCACCATATTGAGCTCATTGGAGAAAAGTGAGGTAGATATGTAATAATAAATAGACATATCATTTAAAAATTCTGCAGCTTAATCCTTTTCTCCATGATAAGGAGCCACACAAACCACTTGCACTGAAGTGGGAGGAGGTTTCTCTCAGAAAAAGCCGCTCCAAAGTACTGGGGCCACGATGCAAAGGCCCCGCTCCTTGCGGAGGCCACTCTGGAATTTGAAGCACCCTCCTCCTGAGATAATCAGGACCCAGGCTGCTCAGGGCTTTGAAGGTCAAAACCAGCACTTTGGATCGGGCATGGAAGTGAACTGGCAGCCCACACACAGGTGTTTCCAGATAAGCAACACCCAGGCATGCTGACTCAGACCTCTCAAGAGGTGACCAGCAGCATTCTGCACTAGTTGGACTTTCTGAACCAGCTCCAAAGGCAGCCCCAGGTAGAGCTCGTTGCTGTAATCCAGCCTGGGAGTCACCCAGATGTCCAGGCCTCTGTTTACTAACAGCAAGCACCTCATTCCAGGGGCTAAGCATAGATTTTCTACACCAGCCAGGAGCAGAGTGTCTCACCATCCCTTGCACAGTATTTAGCGCAAAGCTACAACACTGATAAGGGTGGGGGAGAAATTCAGTTCAATTCGCATTTAAATGTGAACTTACCTACTTTGTACTTTCCAAAAGAACATGCAAACCAGAACACAGCCATCCTTTGACATGAGCACTTCTTCAGATTTTGCAATGCAGTTCTCCAGCCAAGAAATCTGTACATAAATGCATATACTCAGAGCTTGGAAAAGTTACTTTTCCAAGCTCTGCCTATACTAGAGTCAAGGGTGCATAGATATGCATTCAACAATGACGATAGCGTACACAAATGCATAATATTAGGGGGAATTGCTTTGCCAAAAATGTGTATAACAGGCAAAATTGCATGCAAAAAGGTGTGTTGTAGAAGAAGCTTGCACAAAACTGCTGACAAATTTCCATGAGGAACAAAATTGCAAACTGATATGGAAATGTGGAGAACTGAACTGAACCTACGATTAGAAAAATGGGGGGGGGATGAGAGAAACTGAAATGGACATATTTGCCCACCCCTAACTGAGCAGCCCTGAAAGGATAAATGGGGAAAGGTGACCATGGAGGCCTTGGCGATGGAGGAGTTGAGACAAAGACCGCAGATCACCAAACCTGATGAAGAGTTTTGTGACCATTCTTTGACTCCAAAATGTTGTTCGTCCCAGGAGCAAAACTCACAAGTCGTGGTTGCCAAGAGAAATGGGAGAATTATGCGCAGCTGCCAGCTTTTGACAATGCAAAAGAGCAATACAAGTGCTGTCCCTTCCTTTCAGTCTTCCACCCCGTCCGGTCCACGTTACTTGATGCAATGAAAGTAATGCAAGGAAAACCAGGGCCTTCAAGAGCTGCCTATCAGATTGTCAGTCTTAGTTATCTAAGCCACTCTGGAGCAGCAAATTTAACACTCCACATTTGCAAAGATAAACTTTGCAAGGCATGAGCTCCTGGAGAGGTGGCATCTGAGGTCTTGCAAGCACATTATGCAAGACCTCAGCAGCTTTGCCAATTATTTAAAGGCCCTAGCCTAGGCAATGTGTATAGAAATCCTTGGAGAAAGTGAAACAGACACAAGACAGGCAAAGCCAGGATCACCATTTTTAGTCTTTAGATTGGGAGTCTTTTGAAGTGAGAGAATTGATACCCTTCTGTGTATGAACCCAGTGGTGTCCATTCAGACTCTACTCAACTTGGCCATGTGTCAGCAAGGAGAAAGCACCGAGGTGATGGCCAGGTTCGTCGCAGCTGCATTAATCTGCTTGTTGCAAGAAAAGCAGAAAGGGCCCATAGAATGACTAAGTGCCTTGGTGCTGTTGAGAGACTGGTTTGCTGCCTGCAGTTCCTGTATATTTTGCCCTCTGTGGTTCAGCAAGAACTAGCTGTTTGCCAAAAGATGCAGGCGTGATATGCCATATTAGAATAAATGAAAGGGCTAAGAGCCAGGTTGATAGGAGGCAGATAGTAAAATCACCAGGTGAGAGCACTGACCATTCCATTTGCTCTGACCTTGGGGAGAAGTGGCAAGAGCTGACCCTCGACCCCCTCCTCCTTCATGCAATTCCTTGGATGTGGTCAGTCAGTGCCATTCATGCCTCCTCTCCTCCCCTCCCCCTTCGCGTAACTCATTTCATTTCTTTGCCTGAGAAAGGCTTTGTAATAAAGGGAGCCATAAAGATTTCCAGTTATAAAGATTGATTTCCACCACCCCGCACTTCCAAGAATGCAGGAGTGACCATGCAGTAATAATTTATATTTCTTTGAAGTTATCTGCTTAAGACTGTATAGCAAAACTTCCGCAGGGCTTCTGATCCAAAGTGGCCATGTGTTATCCTGGAAGTAGCAGGATGCCTCTTGTTCTGGATCCGGCCCTACAAAGCAGCAAGCCCGACTGCACCTGAAGGCAGTGCCTATGCGCTGGATCCAGACGTGTCATCTCATCTTGACAGAACAGTTTCTCCAGGGTCGCCAGATCCAAGACGGCACACATTGGCTTCCTCATGCATTAGCTGGACTAGAGGTGAGGCCCTCTGGACCTCCACTTGGCCAAATGTCCTCCCCAGAGGCTGTGCCCCTCTCTGGCTTCATTCCATGACCCCCCGTGAGTGCTTTTGCTTGGGTGGAATGTATTCTTGAACCGTGAAAATGCTTCTTGCTTGCCTGAATAACAGAAGAATGTAAGAAGAGCCTGCTGGATCAGGCCAGTGGCCCATCGAGTCCACTGTCCTTTCCTCTCAGTGGCCAGCCAGATGCCCCAATGGGAAGCCTGCAAGCAGACCAGCACTCACCCCTCTTGCAGTTTCCAGCAGCTGGTATTTATGGGCACACTTCCTCCGAAAGCTGAGTCAGAGCATAGCCGCTGAATTTGTTTAATCCTCTTTTACAGCCATCCAAGTTGGTGGCCATTCCTACATCTTGTGGGAGCGGATTCCATATTTTAACTGCGCATTGTATCAGGGGTTCCCAAACTGTGGTCCGTGGACCACAAATGGTCCGCGAGCTTCATTCAGGTGGTCTGCAGTGTCTCTGTGGATCTGTGGCTGAAGATGGGAGAGGGCACCATCCGTCGCACAGAAAATACATATTGATTTTAACTGTATATTCATTGCTTCCTTCATTTCTTATATTGTATCACAGTTTGTATTCTATGGAACTGCAATTGCTACAAACAGGCAGAAAAATCATCACATCATCCACCAAGACACACACACCCCAAATTTTCAGGTGGTCCACGAGAATAAAGGTTTGCGGCCCACTACACTGTGCAAGGAAGTACTTTCTTTTGTCTGCCCTGCATCTGAAACAGAGAGGGGTGTGTGGGTGTGTTACGTGTACGCATGTATTTTGTTTGTGCCTCTGAATTTTACATGGCTGCGATGTCCCCTGCTGTTTTGCCCCACCCACTTTTTGCCTATGGCTCCACCCACTGCTGGCATGTGGCCTCCAGAAAGTTGCCCATAAGGGAATGTGGCCCTCCAGCTGAATGTTTCTCGTCCCTGAACCATAGAAATTGTGGAGCCCAAGGTAAGCCTTGGGAAAGAAGGGACTGATAGCAGTAGTGTAGTGGCAAATTCAGAAGTGCAGGGTCCCTTCATGATAGTCACAGCCATACCTTCCTCCCCCCTTTTTCTTTCACTGCTGGGTTGAGAATGAGATCCTTAAGAACATAAGAAGAGCCTGCTGGATCAGGCCAGTGGCCCATCTAGTCCAGCATCCTGTTCTCACAGTGGCCAACCAGGTGCCTGGGGAAAGCCCGCAAGCAGGACCCGAGTGCAAGAACACTCTCCCCTCCTGAGGCTTCCGGCAACTGGTTTTCAGAAGCATGCTGCCTCTGACTAGGGTGGCAGAGCACAGCCATCATGGCTAGTAGCCATTGAAAGCCCTGTCCTCCATGAATTTGTCTAATCTTCTTTTAAAGCCATCCAAGCTGGTGGCCATTACTGCATCTTGTGGGAGCAAATTCCATAGTTTAACTATGCGCTGAGTAAAGAAGTACTTCCTTTTGTCTGTCCTGAATCTTCCAACATTCAGCTTCTTTGAATGTCCACGAGTTCTAGTATTATGAGAGAGGGAGAAGAACTTTTCTCTATCCACTTTCTCAATGCCATGCATAATTTTATACACTTCTATCATGTCTCCTCTGACCCGCCTTTTCTCTAAACTAAAAAGCCCCAAATGCTGCAACCTTTCCTCGTAAGGGAGTCGCTCCATCCCCTTGATCATTCTGGTTGCCCTCTTCTGAACCTTTTCCAACTCTATAATATCCTTTTTGAGATGAGGCGACCACAACAGAGGTCCCTAGGAGCCAATTTGCATGAAAGGGGAGAGAGTTAGCTACTCAGAAGAGTCTTCTCAATGGCTGACTCACCTCCTCTCACTCTGATTGGCTCCAGTCAGCAGGAAGGGACAGGGAAGCATGTTAGAGGACTCTTCTTGGTAGCTAACACACTCTCCTTTCATGCTGATTGGCTCCTAGGATGCTGGAGACATAGGGACCCTGCTCCCAAAAAAGGAAGGGGTCTAAGACCCCCCGAGACCCTGGATGACCACAGCCCTGACTGGTACCAAGGAGGGCCGTGCAGGGGTCCAACAGTCAGAATGAGCTGCATCTGAACTTCAGGAGAGGTTGGGATTGACTCATAATGGTTCGTTGTTTTTCTGACTCCAGGAGGGCTAGAGCTTAGAACAAGAGCTGTTGCTTCAGCAAGGAAGCAGCTCAGACTCAGAACTTATACAGGAGTTTCAACCCCTTCCTGGCTCTCAGCCAGGGCCTGATCCAAGCAGGTGCCCGCATGACCTTTCCCCTCCTTCTAAGTAGACATGTAGAAAGTCATAGTTTTCCATTCCGCAAACGATTCCCTGGGTAAACAGGAATCTTCTTTACCTGGAGCCTAAAAGCTGGTAATGATGGTGCCAGGCGATCTCTCTGGGGAGAGCATTCCACGTTCGTGCAGCCACCACTGAAAAGGCACGTTTCCACCCTATGCACCTTGCTTGGAGGGGCCACGCAAAGAAGGGCTTCAGATGACAAATGCAAGGTTCGGATAGGATCATGCAGGGAGAGGCTGTCCCTCGGAGTAGGAACATAGGAAGATGCCTCATATAGGAACCGACTTCTGTCTGGCTTAGTATTGTCTACGCAGTAAGGGGATTAGACAAACTCATGGAGGATGAGGCATGATGGCTAAGTACTACCTCCAGTACTGGAGGTGGTTCCGTTCTCTCTGCCGTCAGTTCTTGTGCCTGGTGAGCAATGCTGACCTTTGGCGAGAAGATGATGTTTGTCCGCCCCAAGAAAAATGGTCCCAGCAGCCTGATATTCCCCTGTGCCCATTAGGCACCTTCGCTCTTTGCATGGCCTGTGATCAAGGGGCACCGGTCTGCAGTCCTCCACAGCTGATTTTTATTATTCCTCGTCAGGCCCTTTCTCCCAGTCCTCTGCTTCCCATCTGGCTTCAAACATTTAGACGCCGCATCTAAACTGTCCTTTGAGTACCTGGAGCTGCACAGACGGCTTTTTTCCTTGGCTGTGTAATCACTTAGCCAAGCACCGGACCAGTCGCTCAGGCACCTTAATTATGATGAATACCTTCTAATCTCTCCAAGTCCATATCAGTAGGATCCCCTTACTTGCCCATGCTTGTTAAAAATCATAAATCAATCTGCTCTGGCCCCTCTGGATTAAAAAAGAGAACGGTTTTCCTGTGAGCATCTGTCTGGAAAGAGATGTCTGCTGGCCTCACACTTCATCCGGATGACAAACTCAGCACAGCTGAGCTGGTGAGCCCAGGACTGCGGTCCTCCAAAGCAGCTGTGTCTGGTCTCAAGCTCCCTTCTGCTCCTAACTCTGGACTTTCCACCCGGCTGCTCTCTACGTCCGCTGATGTTATACTCCACCAGGGCCGGATTCATGTGCAAGCCAAATAAGCTACAGTTTAGAACCTCATTTTATGCGGGGCCTCTGAATATACACCCAAAATATAAATGCTGAATCTCAAGTTTTACATAATTATGCCTTAGTTAGATTTGTTATACGGCCTCTTATTGGCATAGATCAGGGCTTCAGCATATCTTAATCTGCCGCTCTACACTATGCAAAATATTTGTTCATTTATTAAATTGATGTCTCACCCTTCCTCCCAAAAGGAGTCCAGAGGGGCAAAATATGTGTGGTGTGGGGAGAAAGGTATTATTCTGTTTCTTAGGCTGCGCACATACCATCATACAGTTAAAGCACATGGCTTTTCCCAAAGAATCCTGGGGAATGTACTTTGCCCCTCACAGAACTACAATTCCCAGTGCCCTTAACAAAATACAGTTCCCAGGATTCTTTGGGGGAAGCCATGACAGTTAAAGTGGTATAGGCAAGCTTTCCCTATATGGTATGGATGTGATCCTGGTTTTTAAAAATGTAGACAGTAGCCACTGGGGAGCCCAGAGCAGTACTGAGGATATAGAGCAGATCAAGGAAACCTGTGGTCTTCCAGATAAGGTTGCTGGACTCCAATTCCCATCAGCCCCAGCCAGCAGAACCAGTGGCTCCAGGGGTGATGGGAGTTGTAGTCCAACAACATCAGGCCATTGACATCATGCCAATGACATCATGGCCACAGGGTGAAGAAGGGGAATCTCATATACCTCAAGCTGCTATTTGCATTTTTAAAAGATAAACATTAATCGCATTTATGAAATTAGTCACATGTAATTTGGCCCCTGGAGGCCTTGAAAAGAAGAACAGATAAAATAGTGGAAGACCGGTCTATCAGTCAGGATGGCTAAATGGAATGCCCATCCTCTGAAGCAGAGTGCCACCAAATACCATTTGCTGGGGAGCAACAGTGGGACAGTGCTATTACATTGTCGGGCTACTGTGGTAAAAATAAGATGCTAGCCTTTAGTCTGATCCAGGAGCCAGGCACTTCTTGTGTTCTCTCTCATGATACAAGTTGGGGGAAAAGTTACTGTTCTTAACCTGCTATTTAGAGGTTTCCTGGCAGGTTGGACTTAGCCTCGCCATTAAATGCTCAAAAAGAAGCCTCTTAGCAAATTTTAGCTACTGGCCTGGTTGGCACATAACACTAAACCACGGTTATTTTTGTATTATGAGGCACATGTTACCAAATTCTTCCAAGCTACACAGGAAGTGGATTGGACTGTGAAAGACCAACATAAATGGTGTTTGCATTTTGACAAATTTGTAGGGCAGTACAATATCTCAGAGAGGAGGTCAGGTCTCCTGCTCCCCTGGTGCATTCACTATAGCTGCCCAATTTCCCAGCTTTTTAAAGTTTGGTTGAAATATCTGTGGGCTATAGGTACATTCTTAAACCGCAAGGTTTTTTTTGCCTATTAGTGAATTAACCTTAGTTAATATTATCCAGAGCTTAGTGTTGCATGTAAACCTAGACCTCCTCCTTATGCTTAAAAAGCCATCACCACCACCCAAAAGCATGAAGAACAGGAAAAAATTCAAACCACTCTCAAGACTTGGCTGCTCTCACTGGTGCTTTTAACTCTCTCCTGTGACATACCAAACCAAGGCTTAAGTAATCATCTGCCAGACCCCTCAGCTTCAACTATAGTTTATTAACTATGGTTAACATTACCCATGGTTCAGCATTATGTGCAAACTGGGCCACCATCTGATGTTCATGTGTGTGCATCCCCAGTGACCCTAAATGAAGATCCCATGCACAATTAACAGATGTGGGTAGTGTTGCCCTTGTCATATGAGAGGTAATCAGGCTCGCTGAATGCACATTAATGTTCAGCAGCTGCGCAGCAAGAGAATGAACAATATCCAGATACCTTTTAAAGAAGTAAAGAGAAGTGACAAGGTGAATCCATTAAAAGGCAGATGATTATATCGACTAAAACTTCCTCAATCAACTGGCAGTCCTTGACAAGGTATTGTGCTCGACTCAATGAATATGAGCTGTGATAAGATCTATTCCACTCTATTCAACATTCGCTCAGGAATAACAAAATTGACCACTAACCCAAAAATTATGGATCAATGAATCTAAGAGCTTAATGCCAAGGATGAAAAAAGGCTTACTCGGATTTAATAATGGTCCAGGTTCTTATTTTGAAACTGGCATACCACTACTGAAGGAGAAATTTGCTCATTGCAAATGAAAGCCAAAGGCGTACTCACAACTTATCCTGAAAATCATAAGCAAAACTGGGGATATCTATAGCTAGCCAGCTCCTAAAAGGTACAGGACAACTTTCTGGTTCTTTTATAAACCTGAAATATGCCTTCTCCCTTCCTCCCCCTCTAAATCATTTGCTCTTAATGCCATTAGAAATATTAACAGTTAACTGGAATTTCTTACTCTGCTCTTATGTACAGGAAATTGCAGTGTGCATTTATCAGCATCCCAGACCATTAAAAAAATCATGTAAGGGTCATCTACTGCAACTGCAACTACAATGCACAGGAAGTCATCAGTCAAATTTGTGCATAATGGGCAGGACCCAGCAAAACATTCCCCTGAATAAGCGCCACTGAAATTTCCTTATATCCCATTGAAACAAAGACTGAGGGACACTGGCAGCTCCATGTCGGTGGGGCAGTGGAATCCATTCCAGGTTTTAGTCCAAACTCTCAGGGAGCTGTCCAAGGTACTTTGAGATTCCACTGCCCCACCGACATGGAGCCACCAGCCGCCACTGCCAAGGAGTTAAGTCTCATTGAAGTCAATGGGGCTTCCTTCTGAGTAGGCCTGTATAGGATTGCATAGTCTATCTCCTTTTGCTTTTGCTTTCTTTCTTTCTTGAACCATTTTGAGGGTTTTGTCAGTCATCCATTGAGGTCTTTCCCTTTTTTTAACTAGAGGTATTGTCTTTTTGCATTCTTCCCTGATAATGTCTCTGACTTCAATCCGTAGTTCTTCTGGTTCTCTGTCAACTAAGTTTAAAGCCTCGAATCTGTTCCTTATTTGATCTTTATATTCTTCTAGGATGTTATTTAAATTGTATTTTGGCATTATGATTGCTTTGTTGTTGTTCTTTAGTTTTACCTGGTTTTCGACGGAGTCTGCTCCTGGTCTTGTTTTCTCAGAACGTATGGAACTTCTCCATCTTCTGCTACCAATTATATAATCAATTTGATTCCTATATTGACCATTTGGTGATGTCCACGTGTACAGTCGTCTTTTCGGTTGCTCAAAAAATGTGTTTACGAGAAACAAGTCATTGGCTTCACAGAATTCAATAAGTCTTTCTCCTGCTCATTTCTGTCTCCTAAGCCCCATTTCCCTACAATTCCTAATTCTTCTCTGTTCCCTACTTTTGCATTCCAGTCCCCCATCAGCACATCTTGTTTTGGTGTATGATGAATTTCTTCCTGTACTTCTGCGTAAAATCCCTCCAATTCCTCTTCTTCTGCGTTTGCCGTTGGAGAGTAGACTTGGATGACGGTTATGTTGATAGGTTTCTTATTTAATCTCATTGCTATCACTCATTCAGACCTTGCGTTAAAGATCCTAATTACTTTTGCTACATCACTTCTCGCTATTAAAGCAACCCCGTTTCTTCTTAATTTCTCGTTTCCTGCATAAAATATTTTGTAGTTGCCTGATTGAAAATGTCCCATTCCAGTCCATTTTAATTCACTCATGCTAAGTATTGTAATGTTGATACGCTCCATTTCTTGTCTGACAATTTCTAACTTTCCCTGGTTCATGCTTCTCATGTTCCATGTTCCTATTGTGTGTGTCGTACAACTCCGCACTCTCCTTTCGCATCTGTGCGCATCAGCCTCTGGGCTTCCTTTCGGCTTTGACCCAGCTGCGTCATTAGTCACATCGCTACTCGTACTTGTCCATTGTTCTTCCCCAGTAGCTCGGTGAGTGCCTTCTGACCTGGGGGTCTCATCTTCCAGCACTATCTCGTGTTGCATTTTGAATACTCTGTCCATAGGGTTTTCGTGGTAAGAGGTATTCAGAGGTGGTTAACCATTGCTTTCCTCTGAATTTCACTTCCACTGAAATTAAGACTTGACTAATGTTGCTCCAGTAATTTCAGTGGGTTTTCTGAATAGAAGTTAGTTGGATGTACCCAGGGCCAGCGCCAGGCATGACCTGGCCCTTGGGCACCAGCCTGCCCCGGGCCCGCAGCACCCGCCCACACGCCACACCTACTTCTCCCATCGCCTCAACACCCACCTCTCCCATGGCAGCAGGGGCTTTCCTAAAGGGCTGGTGCCCTTGCCACCATCTTGGTTGATGGCACACTTTGCTACACACAGACATGCCTGCCATCAACTAAGATGGAAGCAGGGGTGTCAGCCCCTTAGGGAAGCCTCCGCCACCATCCTGGTTGAGGGCAGGTATGTGTGTGCAGCATGCACAGCATACACTAAAACAGGAAAGGTAGTTGGGGCATGTGGACAGGCATCATGGGCCTACGCGGTTTGTAAGGGGGGGCTGGCAGCTCCCTCTCTGCAATCAGTGGCACAGCCAGGAGTTGATGCTGATGCAGATCATGCAACAGGAGCCCTACCCTTCCACCCTGAGGGGTCCTTCAGGGGCCTTTCTGGGCCACAGGGGCCCTCAGCCAGGGCCCCACCTGGCCACCCTCTGGTGCCAGCCCTAGATTTGCCCCCTTTAGGCCAGTGTTCTTGAAATTTGAGTCCCCAGATATTGTTGTTTACTTCCAACTCCCATCATCCTCAGCCAGCATAGCCAATGGTTAGGGAGGATAGGAGTTGGCTTCCAACAACCTCAGAGGCCCCAAGGTTAAAGAACATTCCTTTAGTCTATTCATGTTGACTAGTTTTAATTAAAAAGACTGTTCCTGTAAGTGACTTTCACATTTTTATTTTTTTGTCTATTTTTCTTTGAAGAAAAATACGAAGCACTTTAGACTGGAGGGACAGGAGGGATTTCAGTTCCTCATTTGGAACCTGACCCACTTCTCAGCTACGTTTCTCACAGCATCTGCGTTCTACACTGATGGCAGTGCGTAAAATGATGATGGTGATGAATGCATTGCCAAGTGTTTTGTTTTTTTAAGATGCATCTGTTAATAATCTAGAAGACTGAAGACTTTGCGGGGATTTTTAATGCAGTTTTCATTGTCCCAATAAGCAGAGCTTGGAAAAGTTACTTTTTTGAACTACAACTCCCATCAACCCAATCCAGTCGCCATGCTGGCTGGGGCTGATGGGAGTTGTAATTCAAGAAAGTAACTTTTCCAAGCTCTGCGAATAAGTGTGTTTTCCCTGCTACTTGTAGCCATGATTGTACAAATTCATGGAGGATAAGGTTTTCAGTGGCTACTAGCCACAACAGTTATGCTATGCCTCCAACAGTATCGCCTCTGAATACCAGTGGCTGAGAATCACAAGTGGAGTGCCATTGCGCTCAGGTCCTCCTCGCGGGTTTCCCATTGGGGCATCTGGTTGGCCACTTTGAGAACAGGATCCTGGACTAGATGAGCCTCTGGCCTGATCCAGCAGTCAGGCTCTCCTTGTGTTTTATGTTGTATCTCTGATCCACCAGAAACACTATCCTAGAAAGACCTCTGTGTAACTTTAAACTTTGTATACTCTATGAAGACCAGCCAATGTTCATAACAAAGGTAATACATTTTATTGGTCTTGTGAACCCTAATCAGTATATAGTTTTTGCATTCAGCATATTGTTTTATAATTATTATTCATAACACGATTTATAACAATCATTGGTAATAAATCAATAACTTGTAGATGTGGGAACTGCAAAAAAAAGGCACAGGTATTGCTTTGTATCAGCAGCCCTTGAAACCCATCACCCTAAAGGTTTGCCTTTGCCAACCTGGTGCCCTCCAGATTTTTTGGACTATAATTCCCATCAGCTACAGCAGGTTACATGCCTGCCACCTGTGCAGCCGTGGGCAAGCTACATAGTCCCAAGGAGCCCAGTTGCCCCCCAGTTGGCAGTTGCGGACAAGGAAGGGGCTGGCTTGTGCAGCTGTGGCAAGCTGAGCAGGCCCTAGCCATCTGGGGAGGACTAGCCTCAGAGGGAGGCAATGGCAAACCCCCTCTGAATACTGCTTACCATGAAATCTCTATTCGTAGGGTCACCATAAGTTGGGATCGACTTGAAGGCAGTCCATTTCCATTTATAGCCAGCACGGATGAGAGCTCATCAACATGTTAGAAAACCAAGCAAATTACAATATTTCAAGGTAATAAGCTTGGAAGCCCCAAACGTCTTCTTCAGAGGCAAATTGATCCTCCTATAGTAGGGTTGCCAGGTTCAATCCCTGAGACTGATCCTGTATCTTTAGGAGAAGAGAAAGTCAGTCAAGTGCAGGTGTTCTTGCAACTCTGTAATGAGAAAAACCACAAGGAGGAATTCTCCCTTCCCCCTGCACAACTTTTAAAGATACAGAAGACCTCTTGGAGGCTGGGCCAAGAGGTCTTTTGTATCTTTAAAAGTTGTGCAGGGGGAAGGGAGAATTCCACCTTGTGGTTTTGTCCGCAACTGCCAGCTGGGGGGCAGCTCAGCTCCTTGGGACTATGCCACTTGCCCACAGCTGAACAGGTGGCAGGGCACATAACCCCTGAGCCACTCCCTGTGGGGTGATCTTTACCTGGCCCTTGATGCCCAGGAGACACGAGCGGGGATTTGAACTCACAGGCTCTGGACTCCCAGCCAGGCTCTCCTCCCCACTGTGTGAGTAAATACTGTATATAGTACTGCGGCCTTCATTCTAATGCAGGACCCCTATAACGCAGGGGCATCCTGCATTATAACAAGCTGCCAGTGTATCTGCTTTCAGAATATTGCACTTGACATATTAAGCCACAATATCATTTTACTTACTTACCTTCTTTTTCATTCTGTAAACAAATAAACATTTTCTCCTAGGAAAACAGAAGCTGCTTTCTCCTGTACCAGACCATTGGTCCAGCTAGCTCAGTGTTTTTGACACTGGCTGGCAGCAGCTCAAGGACCAAACCTGGGAGTGTTGCCATGCAAAGCATGCGCTCTACCACTGAGCTGCAGCCTTTCCTAGTTTTTAAACCCAAATTGGGTTTCAGTGGTTCTTGCTAATTCTCCCAAGTAATGAAAATTATTAAAAGTACAGTGCAAAATCTCCCCCGTGGCATGCAACAAACTCTGGACAGAAGCTCCAAAATATCACACCAGGATTGCATGTGGAGACTCATGGATCAGCATAATAATGTGTAATCAGCAGGTTTGGTAACCATTCACATGAGCAGGACAGGCAAAGCAAGGAAGCAAACGTGCATAGCTGTTCCAAAGAATTCCCCCCACATGCTTGAGAGTCACATGAGTCAGACCCAAGAAACTGACTGTGTTGAAAATAATGTAAGTAGAACATCACGTATAAAGGCAATCACTTCTTGACAGCCAAATGTTAGGCATCTCTTCCCACATGCTTTTACGAAGGAGCCATATTTCTTTAACAACTGCAGCTTGACAAGTCTTGCAGATGCTCAGGAAACTGAAAAATGAAAATGAAATGGACTGCCTTCAAGTCGATTCCAACTTACGACGACCCTACGAATAGGGATTTCATGGTAAGAGGCATTCAGAGGAGGTTTACCATTGCCTTCCTCTGAGGCTGAGAGGCAGTGACTGGCCCAAGGTCACCCAGCGAGCTTCATGGCTGTGTGGGGATTCGAACCCTGGCCTCCCAGGTCGTAGTCCAACACCTTAACCACTATGCCACACTGGCTCAGAAAACTAGTAAAGGGGGGAAATGCAGCTGCCTTTAGAGAAGGGCCAACAATATGTCCTCGTGAAATGGAGTCATCATCAGCACCATTTTGGTTCCTGATGTGCAAGCGCAACATGTCAGATTGCACAAGAACGCATAAAGGTTTTACATGGAAGTGGGGGTGGGGGATAAATTTGATGCAGTTCCCGCTTAAAGGTGAGCCATCCTTCGAAATTCACCCTGTTCTGAACTTCTTAATGGAAGTTCTTCAGCCAAGTAATGTGGACAAAAATGCCCATACCGTGGGGAAAAGAGCATGTATAAAGAATGGAAGGAAGGACGCATCACCAAGGAAGAGTACCGACGAGCGGCTCGGGCTTGCAGGAATAGCGTAAGGAAAGCTAAAACCCAGAATGAGCTGAGGCTGGCAAGGGAAGCGAGGAACAACAAAAAGGGGTTTTTCAGATATGTTCGAAGCAAGAGAAAGACCAAGGAAACGGTGGGACTGCTGCTCAATGAGGATGGCAAAATGTTGACAGATAACGAGGAAAAGGCAGAACTGCTCAACGCCTATTTTGCCTCCGTTTTCTCCCAAATAGGGAACAGTGTGCAACCTTGCATCGGTAGCAATCTCAGTAAGGGGTCGGGATTGCAGTTCGAGATTGATAAGGAGATAGTCAGGAAATACCTAGTTAACCTAAATGAGTTCAAATCTCCAGGGCCTGATGAACTGCATCCCAGAGTATTGAAGGAACTTGCGGATGTACTCTCGGAACCTCTTGCCATCATCTTTGAGAAATCCTGGAGAACGGGAGAGGTGCCGGAGGATTGGAGATGGGCAAACGTCGTCCCGCTCTTTAAAAAGGGTAAAAAAGAAGATCCGGGGAATTACAGGCCGGTCAGTCTGACTTCAATATCGGGGAAGATATTAGAACAGATAATAAAAGAGTCCATTGGCAACTATCTAGATGACAATGCTGTGATTAGTAGGAACCAGCATGGGTTTGTCAAGAAAAAATCCTGTCAAACTAATCTCATCTCTTTTTTTGATCGGGTCACTAGCTTAGCGGATGGTGGAAATGCTGTAGATGTCATCTATCTAGATTTCAGCAAGGCGTTTGACAAAGTCCCCCACGACCTTTTGATTAGCAAACTAGTCAAATGCGGACTACATGGAAATACTGTCAGGTGGATTCACAACTGGTTGGAAAACCGTACTCAAAGAGTGGTCGTCGGTGGCTCTGCTTCGGACTGGAAGGAGGTCTCGAGTGGAGTGCCACAGGGTTCTGTCCTGGGGCCGATACTCTTCAACATTTTTATCAGTGACTTAGATGATGGGGTGGAGGGAAGCCTTATGAAGTTTGCGGATGATAAGAAACTGGGAGGGATAGCTAACACAATGGAAGACAGGAATAAAATCCAAAGGGACCTGGATAGACTAGAAAATTGGGCTGAAATTAATAAAATGACATTCAATAAAGACAAATGCAGGATTCTGCATTTAGGCCACAAAAACAAAATGCACGGGTACAGGATGGGAAATACCCGGCTTAGCAGTAGTGCGTGTGAGAAGGACCTTGGAATTGTAGTGGATCGCAAGTTGAACATGACCCAGCAGTGTGATGCTGCGGCAAAAAAGGCAAACGCGGTTTTGGGCTGCATAAACAGAGCTATAGTTTCCAGGTCGAGGGAAGTAATAGTCCCACTATATTCTGCATTAGTCAGGCCTCATCTGGAATACTGCGTTCAGTTCTGGGCGCCTCATTTTAAGAAAGATATAGACAAGTTAGAGCGGGTTCAGAAGAGGGCGACAAGGATGATAGCCGGTATGGAGAACAAGTCTTATGAGGAAAGGTTGAAGGAACTTGG
Source organism: Rhineura floridana (assembly GCF_030035675.1). Classification (NCBI taxonomy): domain Eukaryota; kingdom Metazoa; phylum Chordata; class Lepidosauria; order Squamata; family Rhineuridae; genus Rhineura; species Rhineura floridana. Next base: position 234,871,997 of record NC_084481.1, on the reverse strand, counting down.
CATGTTCAGTCTGGTGAAGAGAAGGCTGAGGGGTGACATGATTGCACTCTTTAAGTACCTGAAGGGCTGTCACATAGAGGAGGGTACAGATTTGTTCTCTGCTGCCCCAGAGGGTAGGACTAGGTCTAATGGTTTTAAGTTGCAGGAGCGTAGATTCAGATTGGACATTAGAAGGAACTTCTTGACAGTAAGGGCAGTTCAGCAATGGAACCGACTGCCTAGGGAGGTGGTGGGATCCCCTTCGCTGGACGTCTTCAAGCAGAGGCTGGACAGCTATCTGTGGGAGATGCTCTAGCTGTGGATTTCCTGCTGTGAGCAGGGGGTTGGACTCGATGGCCTACAAGGCCCCTTCCAACTCTATGATTCTATCAAAGCATATAGTTGTGGAAAAAATAACATACAGAAATGCATTGTATTAGGGGAACGTGGCTTGCAAAAATGTTGTATTAGACAAAATTCCATAAAGATGTACAGATTCAGGAAAATTAGCACTAAAACGCCAATCAATTTTCATGAGGACTTTCTAGAAAATGCAAACTTACCTGGAAATGTGGAGAACTCAAGAGTGGAAAAATGAGAAAATGAGAGAATCCAAAACCTGCATATTTGCTACATGGAGGTGACTATATGAGTGATATAGTGTGCTGTGCAGGTGAATGCATGTATCCTACTCCCCTTTAATGACTGGTGCAAGTTGCATCCGGATCAGTTTTGTTATGAACGTTTGTGTGCCGCTCTTCCAGCTGCTGGCATATAAATCAGCTTGCCACATCCGAGCAGAGTCCAACCCTTGCCTGCTTGAATGACTGCCTACCATGCTCCAGACTCCCTATCTGGCAGGGTATATGTGAAGCCCAGAATACCAGCATGCTCAGACAGTCTCTGGCTGGACAAGGAAGAGTTTCCTACAGAACCGAAAGATGGTCTGCACATGCTCGGGAGAATTTATCCTTAAGCCCGTTAAAAGTTGTTGTAAACCACCCAGAAAGCTTCAGCTATGGGGTGGTATACAAATTTAATTAATTAATTAATTGATTAATTGATTTGTGATAAAGTATTGTTTGTGTTTACAGCTATAATTGAAAGCTACAGAAAGCTCTGTTCCCCAAACACCTGTTGGTTCAAAAAGGCCATTGCCTACCTACAAAAGGAGGCCAAGAGAGAAAAATGAGGCACACCTCTCAGGGAAGCACACCCTGTCATCCCATGGCCATTGCAGGGAAGTCCATGGCTAGAAGACGAATCCTGCAGGATGAGGCCAAGGTGCAGTGCCAGCTAGTGGCTCCATGTCAGAGCGGAGGTGGAATCCAATCTGGGTTTTAGTCCGAACATTCAAGGAGCTGCTTCAACACCTTGGACAGCTATGTGCAGACTAACACCTGGAGCGGATTCCACTGCCAGAGAAGGGGAACCACAAATCCAGGGGCCAAATGCGGCCCTCGCGGCCTCTCTACCCAGGCCTCAGAACTCTTCCCAGGCCATACCCCTCACTGATGCTACTTCACACCCTCCTCAAATAATTTTGGCTGGCTTGAAGATGTCCTTGAACTTTTGACTCTTACTGGGGGCTTTGTGTGCGTGCGTGCCAGAGTACTCTGGCACCTCTTTTTTCCCCACCTTGCAGTGGCAGCCATTTTGTGCTGGCACCCACAGTACTTTTATCAAGATATGACTACCGACACCACATTTATTTATTTATTTACAGAAAAAGCACTGCTCTTACATGTCTAGATGGAGGATAGAGAGGGATGTGTGCAGAAATGAGCCTACTATAAAAAAAAAGAACTTTGCATTTGTTGCTCTGCCCACATTTTTCTCTGGCTCCACCCACCACTTGGATGTGGCCCTTGGAAGGTTGCCCAGAACAGAATACGGCCCTCAGGCTGAAAATGGTTCCTCATCCCTGATCTAGACCATTTTCCTATTTTCAGAACTGTCCGGCCAGAAGCTCACAAGTGGGACAGCCCTCCCCACTTTATATGTCCCTAGCAACTTGTATACAGAAGTAGACTGCCCCTAGATGTGGAGGTTCAGTCTGGCCAGCATGACTAAAAGACAACATGAACTGGAGCAAGGTAGTCGGTTCACACACATAAACAAGTACATTCTTTACCAACAGTCCCTTTCGGCCCCCAAATTTATTACATCAATTTGATTTCAAGTTTGTTTAAAGACAATTTTAGTCCCCGACAAGTAAACATTTATATAAAGTGAGTGAAGGGTTTTCAGTTTAATCAAGGAGCAGGCATCCAGTTGCTGCTTCCATAAATATTCAGTTATGGAAATGATGTGATTTAAGTAGGTTTTCTTGCCTGCCATAAATAAATGTTGTCGGAGATAAATACATTCTTTCAAACAACCAGAGAGAACTAAAGACCCCGTGATGTCTGATGATAATCCAAAACAAAAAAAATGTTTTACCAAGAGGCACAGCCTGCATTACCCCATGCAACGCCAAAGCAAGCCGGTGACTTTCCGATTGTGCCTTCACTTGTTATCCAGGCACATCAAGGCAATGCTTTTTTTCAGGGGGTGGGGTGGGAAAAGGAAAGTATTTTTGACAATCCAGGATAAACCAGACCCCGAAAACCTGTTTGCAGCGCCAACGTGCAGAGTGAATTTTGCATGCTATCTTCATGCTCTGGGAACCTCTGGACTGGACTACTGCAATGCACTCTATGTGGGGTTGCCCTGGAAGACAGTTTGAAAATTTCAACTGGTCTGAAATGCAGTGACCAGATTAATGGCCAGGGTTCCATTTAGATCTCATATAATCCCCTTTTACTTGTTTTTATCATTGTAACTGTTTTACTCACATTTACTTGTGCATTCTAGGAGCTTAGGGTGAAAGGCAGGTAAGAAATCTTACAAATAAATGAAATACCATGTTGACCGTCAAGTGCCATCAAGCCCACAGCTCTCTGATCTGACAGTAGCTCTCCTGTGCAAGAGTCCCTTTCACCAATACTGTTAAACGCAGATGTCAGGGACAGACCCTGAGATCTTCTGCAGGCAAAGCATAGTCTCCATCCATTTCGCTATTGCAGTTTCCCCCAGTATGGCACCCTCCAGGTGTTGTGGAGTACAGCTCTCATCAGCACAGCTGCGCAGGCTGGGGCTGATGTGAGTTGTACTCCAAAATACGAGGAGGATGCCATGTTTGGGAAAACTCAGCAATGGCCTCCGCTCTTTGGAACGGAGAGAGCACTGGCTGTTTACTGAGCGGCATGCGTGTTATTTTCTCAACACCTGAGCCAGTGGCTGGTCCAGGCAATATAAAACTGGAAACATTCCCCCTAAAAATCAGCCTGCAAGCATTGTAAATGAGTACACCGGGACATAGAGTATCTCATTTTAAGAACGTAAGAACAGCCTGCTGGATCAGGGCAGTGGCCCATCTAGTTCAGCACTCTGTTCTCACAGTGGCCAACCAGATGCCCATCAGAAGCCCGCAAGCAGGACGTAAGTGAAAGAGCAGTCTCCCCTCCTGCAGTTTCTTGCAACTGGTATTCGGAAACATGCTTCCTCCGACTAAGGAGGCAGACCACAGCCATCGTGGCTAGTAGCCACTGATAGCCTTTTCCTCCAAAACTTTGGCTAACCCTCTTTTAAAGCCATCCCAGTTGGTGGCCATCACTGCCTCTTGTGGGAGCAAATTCCATAGTTTAACTATGCGCTGTGTGAAGAAGGGCTGTTTGTTCTGAATCTTCCAACATTTTGGGTCATTGGATGTCCACGAGTTCTAGTGTTAGGAGAGAGGGAGGAAACTTTTTCACTCTCTGCTTTCTCCACACCATGCATCATTTTATACACTCCATTTTGTCTACCTGCGAGGTGTCTACCAGGGCTGTGGAGTCGGAGTCGTGGAGTCGGAGTCGGGAGCAATTTTGGGTAGAGTCGGAGTCAGAGTCGGGAGCAATTTTGGGAGGAGTCGGAGTCGGTAGAAATGTACCAACTCCGACTTCCAAATATATTTTGATTGACAAGAAGCAATTTTGGGTGGAGTCGGACAGTAGAAAAATAGAGGAGTCGGAGTCGTTGTTGAAGGTTTGGTGTACCGACTCCACAGCCCTGGTATCTACATGCAATCTCCTCCTCCTCTCAGCAGTAGAACACCTGGTTTGCATGCAGAAGGTCCCAGGCACAATCTCTCGCATTCCCAGGTAGCTCTGGGAGAGATTTCTGCCTGAAACCCTGGAGAGCCGATTCCAGTCAGCGTAAACCAGGTTGCCCTTTTCTGAACCTTTTCAAAGCTCTACAACACCCTTATTGAGGACGCCTGTCAGAAGTCTGTGGGCACCCATTTACAAGTCAGTGTGGACAATACCGAGCAACACAGATCTGTAGCCTGACATCTACTCAAGCGGAGCATCCATGTGCCGGACCTTTTAACCACCTGCTGAAACCCTCACGCTGAAAAGCATCCCTAGCCGTGTGACCAGTCTGCCACCTAGCTTCAAAAGTCAGGCATCGGGATTTAAAAGACAAAATACAGAAGCTTGCTTTCTGATGATTTCATTTAATTTCAGTTCAACATATGCATCTGCATGGGATTATTTACCCAGCATGCGTCGTCTACAGAATATTTATTGCCATGGATAACAGATGCCTCCATTTTGCCTGTTCCAAATTAAAATAGCTATTTGACCATTAGCCTAATGTTTATATTTCCCTGCACTGAATATTGATTCTGCTGTTGAAAGTAATTCACGAAGCACAGGGCATGTGAGATCATGGGGCCAACCAGGGTGTAAAATGCTGGATGCAATATTCTGATTCGCCAAGAACTCCTCCTTGGCCTTCACAATCAAAGTGGGGAGAAGGGGGGCAGATATGGAATTTTTAAGAGGCGCTATCTCTGCTATCTTTTCAGCACCTATTGATGACCTTCCTCCTTCAACAAGCCTTGTAAGTAGAGACCTTATCCCAGTCTGAGTGTGTGCTAGAATTGATTTTTAAGACGTTTTAAAAGCTGGTTTTGTGAAAGATGCTTTCTTTATGCATGTTTTTAAAACATGTTTTGTTTTAATATGTTTTAAAGTCTTTTGTTTTTAACATGTTTTAAAGTGCATTTAGTGTTTTTGCTTGCTACCCTGGGCCCCTTCTGGAAGGAAGAGCGGGATATAAATAAAACAAATAAATATTCCGCTCTATGGGCTTGGCCCCTCCCCTCTCCACACATGGTATTTTACAAATATGTGTGAAATAAAAATAGTTTCATGGTCCTCTTTCTTAGCAGAGATATAAATGCCAGCAGCGGGATGAGAATCAACTAGTCCACTCTTTCCTTCAGACACAAATAATTACAGACACAATCTTCTTAAGTAAAATATAGAGAATGCTTACTCACAACCTTTCATATGTTCAGGAAACATAAGCTCTAGCTAAGTGAAAGAAAAGTAGAAGTCTCAGTCCATGATAATTGTCATCTTGGAGAGGAGCATGTGCATGCTACACTCTCCTCAGGCTTAATGGAGAATATGCAAAAATCCCAGACAAAGGAGGAGGAAGAGAAAGTCAGCTAACTCCACCCTTTAGGAAGTTACATCACCGGTAAACAGGTACATGGGATATTTCCCAAATATCCCTTAAACATGCAAGTTTGCTTATTCTAATCCCAACCCGTTGCTCCTTCATCTCCTCCACCCTCAGCTATCTCAAGACCTCCTGTTCCCTCAGAAGACTCCTCCCTTCCTCCCTGTGCAGGCTGGTGGTTCTGATGCTAGTGCGGCAGTGAATCCACTCCAGGTTTTAGTCTGAACTTTCAAGAGCAGCCCAAATTGCTTTCAGAACTTTGGACAGCTCTCCTTGGAAATTCACACTTAAACCTGGAGCGGATTCACTGCCCCACTGACATCAGAGCCAGCCGCCTCCACTGCTTGCTGCCACTTCAGCATAGAAATGCTTCCTTGAAAACACCTGTGTGAGGCCATCTCTTTCTTCCATCAAATGCCTCCACATAACTCACTTTTTTAGTGAAACTTGACACACCCGACCCAGCCCTCCTTCCCTTCCCACCACAGCTGGCTTTGCCATTAGGCAGAGGGGGGCAATGGGCCACAGGTGGCAGATACTGGAGGGGGGTCAGCAGCGGCAGTTCCCCTGGAAATCCTCCTAAACCCTTCCCTCTGCTGGAGATGAGAGCTCTGTTTGTGTCATGTGACCTGTCACGTGCCTCCTAAACAAGCCTGCCCTTCAGGTGCAGCAGAGGGAGCTATCCCGTTGCCAAATAGGAAGCTGCCTTATACCGAGTGAGACCATTGGGTCATCCAGCTCAGTATGGTTTACACTGACTGGGAGCAGCTCTCTAGGGTTTCAGACAGGGAACTTTCCATAGAATTACAGAAGAGCAGAGTTGGATGGGACCTCTAAGGCCATCAAGTCCAACCCCCTGCTCAGTGCAGGAATCCAAACTAAAATAAATCCAACAGGTGGCTGTCCAATTGCTTCTTGAAGGCCTCCAGCACTGGAGAGCCCACCATCTCCCTAGATCATTAGTTCCACTGTCATACCGCTCTAAAAGTTAGCATTTTTTCTCCTGATGTTCAGCCAAAATCTGGCTTCCTGTAACTTGAGCCCATTATTCCGTGTCCTACACTCTGGGATGATCGAGAAGAGATCCTGGCCCTCCACTGTGTGGCAATCTTTCTTGAAGAGTGCTCTCCTATCTCCCCTCAGTCTTCTCTTCTCAAGGCTAAACATGCCCAGTTCTTTCAGTCTCTCCTCATAGGGCTTTGTTTCTAGTCCCCTGATCATCCTTGTTGCCCTCCTCTGAACCCGTTCCAGTTTGCGTACATCCTTCTTAAATTACGGTGCCCAGACGCAGCACTCCAGATGAGGCCTAACCAGTGCCAAATAGAGGGGAAATGATACATCACACGATTTGGAAACTATACTTCTGTGAATGCAGCCTAAAATAGCATTTTTTGGGGGGTGGGGAAGCCAATATTTTTTCCTAATGATAAATAAATAAACTATAAATATAGGTGAGCGTTGTCATCTACCCCGAGGTGTGTTATTAAATTGTATATAATTTTACAACTAAAATATCCTAAAAACAGATCCTAAAAGAGTTTTTCCCCCTCTCTATGAGTTTATTTCACTTCCACTGAGTTTAAGGATCTAAAAAAACCCAAAAACTACTTTGGAGGAAATAGTGCTGATATGCTCGCTTTCCCCACAAGATACGATTCTTAAGAGGTGTGTTGATGACCAAGAGCTCTCAGCCGGAGTCACAGCAATTCTCTCATTCTCCGGCTTCCACCAGACACAACTACCTTTATAGCAGGGAGCTACGAAACTTCCCCATCCTAAGGCACTTTTGTGCCCGCCTTATTCTCTGGACTGCAATAACAACAACAACACCACATTAATGACAGGTGTCACTGCAGCCTCCGTGTCAAAGCAAGGCAACTGGAACAAATGCCTTATCGGTGCTGTGGATGTTCAGGGTGTGTCGCCAACACAGCTACTGCTCTGGAAGCTGGACCCACAACGTAGGCCGGGTTCGCTTGAGCCCTGTGTCCTTTTGTTAATACTCTCTTGTGCTAGTAACTTGCACTCACTGACACACACCTGCGGCCCTCGGATGCGTGGAAGCCCTTTCCCCTAATAATGCATCACAAATCATCCTATGCGCACAGTCAAGCCGTGCAAGACGTTCCCCGACGGATCGCGGTCGGTCTCCGGCATGGTGCTTCTGCAGCGGCTTCGGCCGCCGCACTGACCCCTGCTGGCGGCTGGGGGGAATTAAGCGCGGCCCGGACGGCAGTGCCCGCTCTCGCCAGGAGGGAGCAGTCGCGCAGCGCACAGGGACCAGTCCAATTACCCAGAGACGATGCCCAAAAAATACATAAAATCGACCATGAAACAAAAACAAAACCCACCGCAAAAGCAGAGCAAGAAAAAGTAAATAAATAAAATCCCTTCCTCAGTAACAATCAAGAGTCGCCCGCCGAGGCGGCCCGCTACTACGGCCAAAGCCTCTCCGCGGGCGGTGCATCGCAGAAGGGAGGAATGAGCCGGCCGTGGGGCAAGGAGGCCACCCGCTTCTTGACTTTTGCCCGCCGCAGAAAGGGGCTTAGGGTTAGCAGGGCCACCCCTGCCTCGCTCGCTCCGCCCGTTCCCGCCGGCGGAGGGGCCTGCGAGGAGCCCGCAGCTGCCCGGCGCAGTTTATTGATTAATTAATAATTGGTTATTATTTTCGGGCGCAAAAGAGTCTGGGTCTCGCTGTCTTGCCCAGGTAAGGCTGCAGCGGCTATTCACAGGCGCGATCCCACTACTGATCGGCACGGGAGTTTTGACCTGCTCCGTCTCCGACCTGGGCCGGTTCACCCCTCCTTGGGCAACCTGGTGGCCCCCGGCTCCCCGAGGATCACCATATTGATGCCGAACTTAGTGCGGACACCCGATCGGCATAGCCCACAGCAACCCCGAACTCCTGAGCTCAAGCGATCCGCCAGCCTCAGCCTCCGTAGTCGCTGGATTACAGGCACGCGCCACCGCGCCCGGCTGCGAAGAGTCGCCGCGCGGGCCTTTTCAGGGGCGAGCCGCCCGTGACGTCATGCTGAGGCAGGGACGAGGAGGCGGGGCCGGAGGAGGAGGCGGTGGCAGGCCTCGTGGCCGCGCGGGGCACGCCGGGAGCGCCCGCCGGGGTTCATCTGCGCGTGCGCGGGGCGACTGGGCCTTTCCTGCGCGCGAGGCGGCCGAGATGGGTCACCAGCAGCTCTACTGGAGCCACCCGCGGAAGTTCGGGCAGGGGTCCCGCTCCTGGTGGGTGGGGACGAGCGGAGGGAGGGGGAAGCGGGGGCGAGCGGAGGGAGGGGGGAGCGGGGGGGAGCGGGGGCGCCTCCGCCGCTCGTCATTCCTCTCGGAGAGGCCGGTGGGGGTGAGGGAGGGGCGCTTTCCGCCAGGCGCGTCTTATGGGGGGCTGGGAGGTGTCGGAGCGGCCCTTCGGGGGGTCGAGGCTCCCCTCCCGCCACTCACCCGGCCCTCCTCCTCTCCCCGCAGCCGCGTGTGCTCGAGCCGCCACGGCCTGATCCGCAAGTACGGGCTCAACATGTGCCGGCAGTGCTTCCGCCAGTACGCCAAGGACATCGGCTTCATCAAGGTGAGCGCGGGCCGGGTGCGGGCGGGCCGAGAGATGCGAGGGCCGCTCGTGGCCCCCGGAGGCAAGGCAAGGCGCGTGCACGCGAGCCCACGGGGAGGCCTCGCGCCCAGGCTCACTCTTCTCTCCTCCTCCCCCCCTTTGGCTTGTTTCTTGTGGGGCCCGTGACGGCCCCGCCCCCCCTTGCTTAACCCCACGCAGGGCCCGGAGGCGCCGGTGCCAGACGCTTGCCGCTCTCCAGCCCTCAAAAGGGAGCGTCGCCCAGCTGTGAGCCTCAGCCGCGGGGGGAACGCACCCTTTGAGCCCGCGTCTGTAAAGGGATGGGGGGAGTTGCAGTCAGACAGCATCAGGAGGTCTCCACGTTAGCTACTCCTGAAGCAGAGGATTGCCCTGGTTACTGTCTCTGGCCGGTGAAAGCAGGAATCCAGTGGCGTCCTCATTGGAGCAGAGAATTGGGCCACAGGCAGCCACGGGCCCACATTAACACTGAAGGCAGCGTTCAGTGCTTGTCCTGCTCCGAGCAGATCCGGTGAAGTTAACAGACGTGGCTAACTCATTAATTCCTAAGTTCATTAATTTCAGCAAAGACTTAGTTGAATGGCACCTTCAGAATCCAAATTTGTGATGTCGTTTCGGATGATATCATAGCAGGATCCGAAGCAAGAAAATGATGCAGGCTGGGCAAGGAAGCTCCTTAGGTAGCAACGCTAACTGTCTGGCTCTTTCCTTTCAGTTGGATTAAGCGCCTGGCTACCACGATGGCTTGAAGAGGACTGCAGACTTGGAAGCTTTGGCCTGATGAGCCTCCCCTGCCAGACATGCTTTTGTGTACATAAAAATAAATAGGGTTTTGTTTGCCCTAATTCCCAGCCCCCGCTGCTGCTTGTTCATTGGATGTGACACACAAATATTACATGATGTTTGACACACTTATGTACAGCCTGAGCTTTGATGGTGATGGTCAGGACAAGTGGTGTTTGTGTGGGCCGCAAACCAGCACTGTACGTAATTAGAGGAACTGGGATGATGTCCTGACGGAGGGGACAGAGGTGAGACCCATCACCCAAAGGGGCCCCACTACTAGACATCCTTTGCATAAGCCAATATGTGACTAGATCTTTAGAGAACAATCTGAGGCCTCCTGGATTATATTGGTAACCATCTTCTCGATCATGTGCTCATATTCTATTCCTACATGAATAGAAATCCTTGGCTCTTTTGACAAAACCAACACTTCCCGTTATTTTATACGTTCTGCGGGTTGTATCCAAACCTGTCCTTCTGCAAGCAGGACCGATTTCCACTCAGGCAACAGGGCTTTACTGTCTCCTTGTCTGCAACCCTTTTGGCACCCTCCAAAATCTGCTCTGGAGGGTTAGAGGGCCAACAGATTTTGGAGGTGCCCGGTGGGCAGCAGAGGGAAGACAACATCCCACTGCAGGAGTGGAAGTCTGCTTGGCAACCTTGTATTCTGCCCAAAAAGGTTTTTCAGGGGTGTAGGCACCAGTGCCTGTATCTCTGAACAATTTTCTTTTACACTTTAATTCTTACCAAAAAATGCAAGCCTTTCCTAAAAAGAATTCTGCACTTCGTTATCAATGATAACATTTGCCTTTCTCCGTTTTACTATGTCGCTATTGTGGACGGCATCTCGTTCATTTCAGCATGTGTTTTCAAAACCTGTTAACTTGAGAGGGAAGTTGATTTCTTTTGTCTACCCTAAGTTTCTTAGCTGAAGACACAGAGAATGAGTATCCTGCAGGTGGCACTTACTATCCTTATTCAGGCCCTGGTTGGGGAGGGAGGGCTACCACCATCACATAGCACAAAGCGGGTACCAACAGCAGGATCCTGGAACTGGGAATTACGAACATCCTGAAGCATGGCAGTGATAGGTCTCTTCAAAATGACCACCTGTTTTCTACACAAGAACATAATTGGCTAAGCCCCATTTCATATGAATTAATCAAAAGACTATATAACACCCTTGAACAGAGCTTTCGTGTTGAAAAATCAAGATTAACACTCCTGAACATCATTATGCTGGTTTTCCTCCAATAGGTGCAAGGCATGTGCTCAGTAATGGGCTCCTGCTGGGAAGAAGGGCGGGATATAAATCAAATAATAAATAAACAATGGTTCAGCATTATAATTTCTAGGGAACGTTAAAGATAAACACAACAGGTAGCACAATGCCAATCGACAAACATTCTCATAGAACATCTTATGTTATAAGATGGGAGGTCTAGATTCCCTCTAGCTGCACACAGTTGGCTGGAGGATCTGAAAACCTTTGCTGTTAGGGAAAGAGTGGCATTATGTTTCCAAGAATAATGCCTTAAAGACCACAAGTAGTCCTCTCCTATTTACCCAAAATGGAACAGCAGGGGTTCCCAAACATTTTCCCATGGATCACTTGAAAATTGCTGACCTTGGTGGACCACTTAATGATTTTTCTGCCTGGTGTAGCAATTGTAATGTGCGGTGTTGTGTGATTTCTAATTTTTATTGTTTTTATATTTCTCACCTTGTATTTTACTGTATCACAAATTTGCATTCCAAAGATGCAATAAAAACACTGAAAAAACCAATATGAATATTGAATGTGGACATGCTGTGGACCACAGTTTGGGACCCTCTGGAACAGCACATTCTTTGCACGCAGAGTATTCCTGGTTCAATCCCTAGCACCTACTGTTCAAAAAAGGATATTGTGTAGAGGGGCTGAGAAAAATAGACGGGATCTTGGAGACTCGCTCTAAGTTGGAATAGGTGGGACCAAGATAGATGCTGTGAATGGAAGCTCATATATGTTAAAAAATTACAGATGTGTTATAACGACACAAGAAGTAGGTCACTTAATTAAAAAAAAAAGTTATGTTTTTGACCGCGTAGTTTAATTTGAAAACTATTCTAGTTTGTAGCTGGAAATATTATAAGGAAAAACAGCCTAATCAGTCAGCAGAGCAACCACAGTGCAGTAATTTTATATACAGATTTAACTAGATATTAGGTTATTTATCTGACAAGCAGCACCAAACTTGGTTTACAAGTCAAAAAAAGTGTAAAGACAACTGACTTGGTATACAGAGAAGTCCATCCCTAAATGTATCTAACATGAACCAACGAGAGCCTGCTTGATCAGGCCATTGGCTCATGTGGTCCAGCATCCTGTTCTCCCATTTGCCAGCTAGATGCCCCAAAGGGAAGCCCACAAGCAGGATGCAACAGGGCGCCCACTTGTGATTTCCAGCAACTGGCATTCAGAAGCATACCGCCTCCCAACAGTGGTGGTAGAACACAGCCCTTGTGACCAGTAGCCATTGATTGATTGCCTTATCTTTCATGAATTAAGCGTGTAATATCACACAGTATAAACTGGTATTTGACTACCTATTACAGTGACACAAAGTACAACATCCACATATACCACATGGTGCTGATGTGTGAAACAGATTCCACGCTCACTCCACTGGACTATACCTTAATCAAAGACTATACCGTTCAAACTACCACAATGAGCTCCCTCATTTCATACAAGTCTTCACAGCTGGTAGCATTTGAGCATTCTAACCTTTAATCCAGCTTTGGTCCAGTGAATTTTGAGTCTGTATTGTATCTCACCTTTCACTCATTAGCAGGAGTTACACAGAGCAATTTTATACTCACATTATCCTGGGAGCAGTTTTATCGCCCCGCTATGCCAGCAGAACAGTTGCCATATCCATTGCATGCTCAGCCCAGGAGTTCTACACAGGTAGAAAATACAAAAATGATGGGGAAATGACAAGACACAGCCACCCAGTGTCCCTGGAAACGCCACCACAGCCCACCAATCGGGGATGGATCTTGACTATAATATTGTGTTCTTAACCGTGTTTAGGACCTCATTGGTGCCACGTGGAATTATGTGTAAATGTTATATTGTACTTCATGCATTTTGTGTCGCCTTAATAGGTAGTCTCAGTATTTCATGCCTTTTCCCCAGCTTTGGCGGGTAAGGCAGCTCTAGCCGTTTCTGGACCAGAATAGCCTCAGCACTGTGGTCCATGTGATGGAACTACTGCAATGAGCTTTCTGTAAAGCTGCACATGGGGCTCGCCCGGAAACTGCAGCTGCTGCAAAATGCAGCAGCTTGACTGCTCAGCGGACAGACGATCTTATGCTGCTGCTGAAAGAATTGCACTGGCTGCCAATTAGCTGCTGGCTAAATTCATGGTGCTGGTTCTGTACAGAAGGGCCTGCCGGATCAGGCCAATGGCCCATCTAGTTCAGCATCCTGTGCACATAGTGGCCAATCAGATACACTCTCCTGCCATTCCCAGCAACTGGTATTCAGAAACATACTGCCTCCAACCAAGGAGGCAGAGCATAGCCATCATGGCTAGTAGCCATATCCTCCAAGAAACCCAAGTTGGTGGCCATTACTGCCTCTTGTGGGAGTAAATTCTGCAGTTTAATTATGCAAAGACGTGCTTTCTTTTGTATGTCCAGAATCTTCCAATATTCAGTGGGATGTTCATGAGTTCTACTGTCATTTTTTGTCTTTATCCTACCGGCAGGCGGTGGGGAGGATTTGTTCTGAACCGGATCCTCCACAGCTCCCGTCAGACCAGGATACCTAAAAGATAATCTCAGCCCTTATATACCCAACTGACCACTGTGCTCTGCAGGAGAAGGCGTCCTGCAGATACCATCTCATCAGGAGGCCTGTTCCATGTTATGGAAGAATCAGGCCTTTAGGATAGAGTCACCTAAGCTTTCGAACCAACCCCCTTCTGTTACCTACTAGACAAGTACCATTGAGGACATTGAACTTGTCAAGGATTATCCTTAACCAAAGTCCTTAACCACAGTCCTTAACCAAAATGGAGACAACAGTCAAGAAATCAGAAGAAGGCTAGGACTGGGGAGGGCAGCTATGAGAGAACTAGAAAAGGTCCTCAAGATGTATCACTGAATACCAAAGTCAGGATCATTCAGACCATGGTATTCCCGATCTCTATGGATGGATGTGAAAGTTGGACAGTGAAAAAGGCGGATAAGAGAAAAATCAGCTCATTTGAAATGTGGTGTTTGAGGAGAGCTTTGCGGATACCATGGACTGCAAAAAAGACAAATAACTGGGTGTTAGAACAAATTAAACCAGAACTATCACTAGAAGCTAAAATGATGAAACTGAGGTTATCATACTTTGGACACATAATGAAAAGACATGATTCACTAGAAAAGACCATAATGCTGGGAAAAACAGGAGTAGAAAAAGAGGAAGGCCAAACAAGAGATGAATTGATTCCATAAAGGAAGCCACAGACCTGAACTTACAAGATCTGGTTTATAACAGATGCTACTGGAGGTCACTGATTCATAGGGTTGCCATAAGTCATAATCAACCTGAAGGCACATAACAACAACTGTATCTGCACTGGATGTGAATTGTTTTTTATATATTGAATTATTTTATATATCAAATTGTCTTGTTTTTATACAGGAAAATGTCATATATTTTTACTGCTGATATTACTATTTTAATTGCTTTGAGATGTTTCACAGAAAGTAATTCATAAATGGGCTTAAACAAATAAATGTTTTGCATTTTATTTGTTCATGTTAAATACATTTTGGGATGAAACTTTTTGTGTACCAATTCACAAATCAATTAGATGATGGTGGAAAAGATGCTTTTGAAATATTTCTCTTCATCAGTTTCTTCTCTGTATTGATTCATATTTCCTCCACCATAACTTATATAGTTTCCATGATATAAAACTAGGCACCATTCACACAAAAACATTTTCTAAAATTGAACCATTCCTACAGGGTATTTGCTCGTAGGAGGCCCTGCCTTCTAACAAGATGAAGACTGAAATTGCTTTGTCAGTGCAAAAAGCTCAATTTATCTGATTTTTCCTATGTTGTATTTTTATATATCTACTGACTTAACTTTTCAATCCAGAAGGATCCCAGAAACAATTTACATAAAAGTATATAATTAAATTATTCAAATAATGAAAGTAATTCAGTCAAAACCACCCATGAAAAATACACAATCAAACCCACCAGTGATTTACAGAACCTTAGATGGAACGTTCCACATATCAGGGGTGAACACTTAAAAGGCCCTTTGTCATATAACTACTTTCCCTGCCTCATAAAACTGGGTTACTGAAAATACTCCCCCCCCATCTGTTGACCTCAGCCTATAGGGTGTTTTCCCCTTTTGTGTTGATTGTTAGATGTGACTTAAGCCCTTTCTACACTCAAAGCATTTATAAGTCTCCTCTGTTGTTTTTTAAAGTTTGAATGATGACAAAAGCTCTTCTTACATTCTGAACATGTATACGGTTTCTCTCCTGTATGAATTCTCTGGTGCTTAGTAAAGTATATTTTCCAACCAATGCTCTTTCTACACTCCAAGCATTTATATGGTTTCTCACCTGCATGTATTCTTTGATATCTGGCAAGATTTGTGCTCTGAATGTCTCTCCAACTTCCAAGCATTTATGTAGTTGCTCCCCTTTGTGGATTCTCCATCAAGCACTGAGGCATGTGTGTGTTCTCTTTTCTTTTTGTTCTCCCTGTGGGACTGAAATTTCATCTAAATCTCCACCTTGATAAGTAATAGATTCACCTCTCCCTGATGTCATTTGCCTCTTGCTTCATTGGTCTGTCTTGATTACCAAAATTCTCTTTTAGTTCCTCAGGCGTGCCTCTTTCTGGTGACATGCCATTGGCTTCTATTTTGTTCTTGATACCAAATTCATCACCTGCTACCTGCTGGAATAAAGAGAAGAAGAATCCCATAAGAGCCCAAGGGGGGGAAACAAAGCCCCAGTCAGTCCACTCTTAAATTATGTGTGTTGTTGTCTGGGCCTTTCTCCCCACAGAGGGTGGCTGGTCACACCTTTTACCTAGCGAGGCCCTCCTAGGAAGCAAGTTGTGGATTTTGTTCTCTCCTTCCTCTTGCCACCGGGTTTCTCCTTGACAATGAGAACTTCCCTTGAAAGAAGTATGTTTTCCTGTCTCTGGCACCCAATGACTCCACCTAGCCATGTAAGCCTAACCTATGTATAATAGAATGAAGGATCCACTAGTTCACCCTGCCCCACCACAGATCCCTTACAATTCGCAGACAACAAAGGAGCCAACCACACATTGAAAGAGCTACCTGCAGATTTCTATCCTTCGGATCATCCTTGGGTGAGAATTGGTTATATTTGGGGACTGGAAACCCTTCTTTGGAGGAAACCAACCAACCAGTTATTTCAACCAATTCTCATTAAGATAAAATGTTCAGCGAGTCCAGTCCTTGCTCATTTGAACTGGGCCTTGTTGGTGCTTTGCTCCAGAGATAGGATTATTCTGTTGGTAGAGGACTAATGAAAATGCCCCTTCCAAAGGAGAATCAAAGAACTGCTTTCCAGCAGCAGGCCAACATCCATCCAGTCCATCACCAGCTCTGGCCACCCAGGTGTCCCTGGGAAGTTCACCACTACCACATTCCTATGCTTTTCTCTCTTCCCCCGTCCCACCACCAATCACTTCTGATTTTAGAAGGCTCACTTTTGGTTTCCCTTAGTACAGGGGTGAGGAATCTGTGGCCCTTCAGATTTTGTTGGACCATCATCCCTGACAATAGGCCAGGTGTCTGGATCCTTTGGCCCTCCAGATGTTGCTGAACTACAACTCCCATCATCCCTGTCCATTGGCCATGCTTGCTGGGCCTGATGAGAGTAGTAGTTCAGCAATGTCTGAAGAGCCAATGGTTTCCCGCTCCTGACATAGGCCATGCTGGTTGGGGCTGATGGAAGATGAACAACACCTGGAGGGTCACAGGCTCCCCTTCCTTGCCGTAGTATATCATCCACTTTAGGGTAACAGTTCATGGCTGCCACTTGTATCCTGTGTTGGCAGATAGGCTGCCTATCTAAGCTCTAGGGTTATTTTAAAAAGTAGGTCAGAAACACTGGGCTGCAGCCGCATTAATCCCACTCAGAGTAGACAATCCATTGTTTTAAAAACAACATTCTTAGAGGTCACACGGAAGCTTTTAAAGTGAAACTGTAGTCAAACCACGAGGAAAAAATATGACTGGGTAAGCTGCAACTGCAATTTAATAAATAGTTCCTGACACATACTGCATGAACATCTGTCAGGGGGAAGTGTTCACATCAATAGAGAAGCTGCTGCATCCATCTAATATTTCATTCACTGAAGAGCTGTGTCCCTGAGCAGCCTTCTAGATCTCTGGAGACTCCCTCAATTTCATGTCCAGGAAGCTGCCCTATACTGAATCAGACCCACTGGCCCACCTAGACCAGTACTGTCTACAGGGACTCGCAGCAGTTCTCCAGGGTTTCAGGCAGGGAGTCTATTCCCAGCCCTGTGTAGAGACGCCAGGGATTGAACTTGGGACCTGCTGCATGCAAAGCAGGAGCTCTGCCACTGAGCAGCAGTCTTCCCTTATCTAACTGCTGGATGATTTTCCCAGATTTAAATACTGAAACACGTTGGGAACTATTGGTTACATTGCAATTGCATCGACCACTGACTTTGCCTGTTGCTTTTTTCCATGTTATTGGTGGGCTCCTCTCTTTCGCTCAAAAAAAGAGGAACTTGTTTAGACTCTGAACTGCCTTGGGTGACATTTTGAAGAAAGACAGTATTAAAATAGGAAAAAGTATGTAAAAAGAAGTATTTTTCCCATTCAGGGTGCAGCTGAAATTACATTTTTACACCTAAAATATCTCACTTTTATGCCATAATGGCATACAATATAGCCCCAAACACTGCCAAAAATAGACCATGCCTGGCAGCTGTCAATCTTGTATTGCACCCAAACCAAGGCCTCATTTATTAGACAGCTAATGCAAGCGGATGCAAATGTCTTCATGCAAAAAGTCACAAGGTGAATCTTGCCAGCCATGCTCCCAAATAGTCAGCAACTGTAAGCTGTAAGTGGATAGCACTCACTGTTGTGCCCCCCCTTGTCCCCATGCTATATCCTACACTTCATCAAAGCATCCAGAACAGGAAGCAGTTCAAGAGACCTCTGGGATTGTTTGACAAATTGATGGCAGGGATTACTTTGTGTGTCCTTTTCTGAAATAATCCTCTGAAACGTGTCTTTGCACAATCCCATCTTTTAAATGGCTTTCTCATGTGCTCAAACATGTCACACACAGTGAGGTTTCAGCTCATACTGAAATTTTCCCCACTCTTCCCATCCACCGTGTGGATTTTATGATGCTTATTCAGGTTGGCTCTCTGGATGAAGCTTTTCCCACATTCCGAACACTTGTACGGTTTCTCCCCTGTGTGGATTCTCTGATGTCGATTAAGGTTTGAATTGCTACTGAATCTCCTCCCGCAGACAGGGCATTTATGCGGCTTCTCTCCAGTGTGGATCCTCTGGTGACGGTAAAGCACTGAGCTGGACCGGAATGTTTTCCCACAAGATGAACATTCATACGGCTTCTCCCCAGTGTGGGTCCTCTGGTGAATGATGAGCTTTGAGCTGGAAAGAAAGAATTTCCCACAAACCAAGCACTTGTGTGCTTTTCCTCCTGTACGCCGGCTCTTAAGCATGCTGGAGCTCTGACCAAAACTTTTCCCGTGAGCTCTGCAAGGATTCCGTTTCTTCCCAGTGCCAATTTCTGTCTGGACTGCAGTTACAATAAGGGTCTTGTAATCTCCCCCATAAGGTACAGATCCATCTGCATCACCCCCTGTGAAGGTCCTGAGCTGACTCTCCTGACTGACTGAAGCATTTTCCTGCAAGCAACACTGGGGCACATCATCTTCCGCTTTCCACACGGACACCCCACGTGACCCTGCTTGGTCTGAATCTTCTGCCGCGAATCTCTCCCTCTCATGTATGGTCATCCACTCTTTGCCTGCTTAAGAAATGAGATAATCCCAAATGACTCATTCCCTGTGCTAGAGGAAAAAAAATAAGAATTTGAAAATAGGGGAATAAAAACAATTCAGATGATAGACAGTGAGAACACATTCCCTTCAAAGGAACAGCAGGAGCAAGATCACAGAGGGAGCTGCGAGGGGCCTGTTTTTCTAAGAATCTCAACTCTGAGCAAGACAAAAGAGAATACACAAGCGTCTTGCCCTCGGTATCTTACCATAAACAAGCTAAAAGCGATCAAATGCCTCTCTGCTACCTGCAGTCTGGGTTAATCACTGGCTGAGTGCGAGCCACCCTGTAAAGTCTATATCCCTCCCCCCCCCCCAGGACTCATGGACAAGAGATCAGTAATACAGGTATGCATCTTTTTATTGCAAGGAACAGCCAGGTGGGTAGAGCTCTCTTCTTCCAGCTCTCCCAGCCCCTCGGGCTCATTTCTGATGGAAGCCCCGGGGCAGACTTGCTGCTGGCTCCTCCACGTTCCTTCAACAACAGCAGCTGCCTGTTGCGCTATGCTGCATTAGATTGCTAGGCCAGGCAGCAGCGGTTCCATTTTGGTACTTTGCCAGTTTCTGCCTCCTCTCCTTGCGGCCTCTGTATGTTTTTGCCTCTGACAGGCAGCCCTGACCTCTCCTCGCACCCGCTTCCCATGCTGAGGCCAGCCGGTCTCTCCAGGTCAACCCGGGGCCTCTCGGCAGTGGTGGAGCTTCTGATTTCTGAGTGCCGAGAGGTCGCAGCAGAGCTGGGTAAATATCTTGGTGGTGCTGGCTTGCAGAGGTGTCAGGCCACTCTCTAGCCCCGGCTACCCTGAGGGACTGGGGCATCTCAGGGCAGCCTTGATGCGTGCACACTCCCTGCAACTGGAACACCAGAGGAAACAGAAGGAACAGCAGGAAAGGAGCACTTTCTAGGGCCCTGGACAAAACCCTGAAGTGTTTCCGGACTGTCTTCCTGCCCCCACTCTGTTTACTTAGAAACACCCCCCCCCCAAAAAAAGCCTGGCTATTCTAAGGTTAGAGCATCTCCTGAGCTTTCTGAAGAGAAAGGAGGGACTCCTGCTGAAATCAGACCAGCAGGAACTCAGGCGTGAGGGATCCCATCTTACCCAACATGCAGGCCTCCTCCTCCTCCTTCGTTTCAATATACAGCAACCCCTGTTCCATACCAGCTGGAGTACGTTCTGCCTCAGAGAAATTCACAGCCACCTCCTCAAATGCCACCTGCAACAGCAGCAAGGAACCCTTTCAGACCAGGAAACCTTTGCTCTGAAGGCCCAGTTCTCTCTCACAGCCTGCACTTCATTTTCATTTCATTTCATTTATTTCATTTTTAAACCGCCCATAGCGAATAGCTCTCTGGGCGGTGAACAAAACAAGATTAAAATACAATATTACAATAAAATTACAATAAAATCAGCAACAAGTTAAACGAAACTTGCCGCATAGGAGGCACAAACACAGACTGCATTTGCCTTTAGAAACATATACACCTTGTAGGACCCTCCTGGGGGGGCCTGATTATTCCCCACCCCCTCCACATGCAACTGGTCCAAGTAGAGAGGGATCTGGTAAGAGTGATCTAAGGCAACTTCACGCCTTTCGACTAGGAAAACTTGGCTAGATGGAGACCAGAGGCTGAAGCTGTTACAAACTGTATGCTTTACATTTTTAGCTCCTAGGGTTTTTTAATAGCTGCTGTCTATGTTATTGTTGACCTGTGATTGTATTAGAATATTTATTACACTTGTTATTAATTAATATGTTTTAATGATGGATAGTTTGTTGTTTATAATACCACATAGTAGTTTTGAAACAGGACACAACAATTCAACACATAACTCAAGCTGATCATATAAACATTATAACATTTTATGTTTATATAATCAACATAATTATATGTTGAAGCGTCGTGTTATGTTTCGAAATGACTATTTGCTATTGTAAAGATGTACAAAGTTGCCCTTCTGTCGTTTGGTTGTGAGCTGCTTTGAGCATATTTTTACGAAAAAGCAGCATGCAAATTTAAGTAACAAACTAATAAATGAAATAAGGCAGGTGCCCTCAGCGGATGCATCTTGTAGCCTCCTGAAAAGGCTCTCCTACCTATAGGAAGGAAAAATAGGGACACAATGCAAACTTGAGCATATAGATTTGGGGCAACCCTAATATCGAATCTGGAAGTAACTGTCAGGACCAGGCAAGACGGTGGGCGCAGCTGTACCCAAACATAAGCACAGAGGGTGTGTTTTCTGGACCAGGGCCCTTAAGGTCCACCACGAGCCCTGTGCCGCAAAGGAACATCAACATGAAATCAC
This sequence comes from Rhineura floridana, assembly GCF_030035675.1. Taxonomy (NCBI): domain Eukaryota; kingdom Metazoa; phylum Chordata; class Lepidosauria; order Squamata; family Rhineuridae; genus Rhineura; species Rhineura floridana. The sequence continues at coordinate 234,850,658 of NC_084481.1, read as the reverse complement.
CTGGTTTCCAGGTCTCTCCGCCTCTCGCTGTCTGAGTAGGAAATCCTCGGCCACAGCCACTGCCTGGGAGCAGGTCTCAGGGCCACGCTCCCTCACCCAGCTCTGGATCTCTGGCGGCAGGACAATCAGGAACTGCTCCAGGATCAGCAGCTCCAGAATCTGCTCCTTGGTGTGTCTCTCGACCGTCAGCCACTGACGGCAAAGCTCCTGGAGTCGCCTGTATGCGGCCCGTGGGCCCTTGGCCTCCCAGTAGCAGAAGCGTCGGAAGTGCTGGCGGCTCTTCTCCCTGCTGATGGCGTCTCTTCGCAAGAGGGCCATCTTCACCTTCCCATAGTCCTCTCTGTCTCTGCCCTCCAACGTGCTGAAGGCCACCTCTGCTTCCCCACGGAGGGCCGGCAAGAGTCGAGCCACCCACTCTTCTCTGGGCCACCGGCAGGCTTCAGCCACTTGCTCAAAGGAGGCCAGGAAGGCTTTCGTGTCTCCCCACGGAGCGTACTCCTCAGGTGACGGTGGCATGTCTGGCCCCAGCTGAGGGGGCTCCACAGCCTTCAAGAAGTCCTGCCACTGAGATTCCCACTGACAGGCCAACCCCTCTTCTGGCTCATCTTTCACCTGACGCGGAGCTGCTTCCCTAGGCGACCCCTCACCATCCCCAGAATGCATTGCTGCGGGGGGCTTCCTTTCTTCCTCCATCTTGGGCTTGCAGTCTACAGCATCCTGGAGTCCACAGAGGCCTTTTCCTGCTCCCTCCGATGCCTCCCTTTGTGCGTGGCCTGAGGCGTCTTGTTCCTCCATTTTCATCTTTGGGTGTTGTCAAAACGTTATGCTGCACTACCAAAAAAACCCCAACCCCTCTGGAATAAATGTCAGCAATGTGGACAGCTGTGCTGAGCGTCCGCCTGGGAACAGGAGAGAGAGAATGAACGCAAATGTGTGGCCAACCCCAGGCAGAGCTGCCACCGTTTCTTTATAAACAGCCTGCCTGTACCATACGTACATCTACATTATATTCAGATAAGTGGGTTTGTAAAACATACTCGTATTTTGTAAGTGTAGCCAGATCTTTATTTATCATCATTACGTTTGTGTCCTCCTCTCCAAAGAGCTCAAGCTGGCGTACCTAGTTCTCCCCCTCTCCACTTTTTCCTCACAACAACCCTGCGAGGTAGACTAGGCTGAGAGACTGGTCACCCAGCAAACTTCATAGCTCAGTGGGGATTTGAACCCCGGACTCCCACATTCCAGTCTGATGCTCTAAGCACTACACCACGCTGGCTCCCTTTACCCAGGGCTCTGCTAAATATGAAAAGTTTGTTTTAGAATGCAGGGGTCTTTTTATGAAACCTTACATCTGGAGAGTATTTTCATATCTGCCTGCCCCCAAAGAAAAAAATCTGGGCCATGACTAGGGTTGCCAGGTTCCTGTCCTGAGACTGATCCTGTATCTTTAGAAGAAGAGAAAGTCAGCCAAGTGCAGGTGTTTTTGCAACCCTGTAATGGGAAAAACCACAAGGTGGAATTCTCCCTTCCCCCTGCACAACTTTTAAAGATACAGAATGACTTGGTTGCTGCCTCCAAGAGATCTTCTGTTTCTTTAAAAGTTGTGCAGGGGGAAGGGAGAATCCCACCTTGTGGTTTTTCCCATTACAGGGTTGCAAGAACACCTGCACTTGGCTGACTTTCTCTTCTCCTAAAGATACAGGATCAGTCTGAGGCCCTGAGCCTGGCAACCCTAAGTCCATCAACCCTAGCATGACAGAATAAGAAGGGGAGAGCGAGGAGACAAAAAAGGGCCACCCAGAGGATCCAGCGTTTGCCTCTCCATATGAGAGTCAGGCTGTCTCTTAGCCCCGGAAGGTCTGCAAGGACGGGTGGATGCTCTCGCTTGGGTTGTGCCCCTGCTGCTCCCTAGAAAAGGCCGCAGCGATGTTCCTGCCCTTTAGGGCGAGGGGGGGCTGTGTGGAGCTGCCTCTGCTTTGTCCGCCCTGGCGGGGCCGGGGGGGGGGGAGGAGTAGAGATCCCGCTGGGCCCACCAAGCGCCCCTAGCGGCGGGGAGGGGGCGCGGGGTCAGGACCGGGGGGGGGGCTTCGGCTGCGAAGACGCCCACGGGCTGCGGCTCGGAGTTCCCTGCAACTGTGGGGCCCTCTCGCCGGACCCATTTTCTTGGAGATGCCTCTCTCCGCCCCCCACCCCTTCCTGTGCATCTCCCTAGTGGAGGCGGAGCAGACAGACTGACAGTCGCCCCCTCCCCCCAGTAGGGTTCCCAAGGGTGCGGGTCCCTTCCCCCACCCCCAATGCAAAGCCCCCCCCCGCCCCACACACCTGCCAGAGGAGCTGCTGCTGCTGCAGAGATGGCCTCTGGGGCCGCCTCGGGGCAGACATGCGGGACGGGGCAGGGGCTGGATTTTCCAGGCAGCCCTGAGCGCTCTTCCTCCCCTCTTTGCAACGCGTTCCCTGCAGCGCCCTTTGCACGCCCCCTCCCCGACTCCAGCTCTTTGGCGGCGGCGGCGGCGGCGCTGTTGAGCCCCCAAAGCGCCTTCCCCATCGCTTCGCCTAGAGGTAAGAAAAGGCAAGAGGGGCCGAAGGTGTGGCGTCTGGAACTGAACTTCCGGACTCACTGAGAGCCCCCCCCTTTTCTTTACCCTTCGCCCAGGGCGGATGAAACTTGCCTCTAGAAGACCACGCAGGAATCCGGACTGTCCCCACCGCGGGGGACTTTGGGTTATCACTCAGAAAGCAAAGTGGGGCATAAATAATCAAAATTACTTGTTTAAACAATAGGCGGTATCCACTGTCAACCCTACTCAGAGTAGGCCCTTTGAAATGAATGGATTTAAGTATTTTAAGAGTATTTAAAATTTAAGTATTTAAAAGAAATGGGGAGCGACAGCATCTGAGCAACCTATACTCTGCACAGGAGGCTACTGTAAGGACAGAATATGGAGAAACCGATTGGTTACCCATCGGAAAGGGTGTGAGATAGGAGTGCATTTTATCACCCTATTTGTTTAACCTATACACAGAACATATCATACGGAAAGCAGGATTGGACCAAGATGAAGGAGGTGTGAAAATGGGAGGGAGAAATATCAATAATTTAAGATATGCAGACGATACCATACTACTAGCAGAAACCAGTAATGATTTGAAACGAATGCTGATGAAAGTTAAAGAGGAAAGTACAAAAGCAGGACTACAGCTGAACATCAAAAAGACTAAAGTAATGACAACAGAAGATTTATGCAACTTTAAAGTTGACAACGAGGACATTGAACTTGTCAAGGATTATCAATACCTCGGCACAGTCATTAACCCAAATGGAGACAATAGTCAAGAAATCAGAAGAAGGCTAGGACTGGGGAGGGCAGCTTTGAGAGAACTAGAAAAGGTCCTCAAATGCAAAGATGTATCACTGAACACCAAAGTCAGGATCATTCAGACAATGGTATTCCCAATCTCTGTGTATGGATGTGAAAGTTGGACAGTGAAAAAAGCAGGTAAGAGAACAATCAACTCATTTGAAATGTGGTGTTGGAAGAGAGCTTTGCGCATGCCATGGACTGCAAAAAAGACAAAAGACAGAGCATGCTTATCAAATTTGCAGATGATATAAAATTGGGGGGCACAGCTAATACTATGGAAGACAGAAACAACACTCAAAGGGACCTTGATAGGCTGGAGCATTGGGCTGAAAACAACAGAATGAAATTCAACAGGGATAAATGCAAAGTTCTACACTTAAGAAAAAGAAACCAAATGCAGTTATAAGATGGGGAATACTTGGCTCAGCAGTACGACATGTGAGAAGGATTTTGGAATTGTCAGTGATCAAAAGCTGAATATGAGCCAACAGTGTGATGTGGCTGCAAAAAAGGCAAATGATATATTAAGCTGCATTAACAGAAGTATAGTTTCCAAATCGCGTGAAGTACTATTTCCCCTCTATTCAGCACTGGTTAGGCCTCATCTTGAGTACTACATCCAGTTCTGGTCTCCGCACTCCAAAAAGGATGCAGACAAACTGGAACAGGCTCAGAGGAGGGAACAATGATCAAGGGACTGGAAACAAAGCCCCACGAGGAGAGACTGAAAGAACTGGGCATGATTAGCCTTGAGAAGAGAAGACTGAGGGGAGATATGATCGCACTCTTCAAGTACATGAAAAGTTGTCACAGAGAGGGCAGCCAGAATCTCTTCTCCATCATCCCAGAGTGCAGGACATGGAATAATGGGCTTAAATATATTATTTATAAACATATGCAAATGCTTTGTTCTCTGCTAACCTTAGCGCAGATACCTTGTAATTTTAAATGCTTAGTAACTAGCACCACAGTAGGACCTGAAGGACTCCTCTTTTTGCTAAATTTTGTTTGGGGGGGGGGAAGGATAGTTGGCTGCTTGCTCACAGCTCCACCAAAAGCCTGCATCTCGCCATTATTATCTACAGGCAGCTTTTACATCTGCCTTAGGAGGAAAAAAAACTGGCTTCCAAGCAGAACTCACAAGCTATTGCTGTGCTTCAGTCTATTTGAGTCTATACAGTTTTGTGCATCTTTCCACATCCTTGTTTCCTGTGACCTTAACCGTATTTTAAAAAAAACTTTTAACATTTAAGAGGTTTGTCCTCATGTCAAAGACATAATTTCCAGCCATTGTGAAAGAGAAGCTTTTGAACATACAGGCCAGAAATATCAATCCTATTAAGTAGTTTATAGATATTTAGGTACAAAATGAAAGTGGACTGCCTTCAAGTCGATTCTGACTTATGGCGACCCTATGAATAGGGTTTTCATGGTAAGAGATATTCAGAGGGGGTTTACCATTGCCTCCCTCTGAGGCTGAGAGGCAGTGACTGGCCCAAGGTCACCCAGTGAGCTTCATGGCTGTGTGGAGATTCGAACCCTGGTCTCCCAGGTCGTAGTCCAGGACTCTAACCGCTATGCCACACTGGCTCTCCTATTTAGGTACTAGGCACTCACCTAAAAAGTACTTCTGATTTGTGCCCCAATGTGCATAGACCCCACCTGCAACACTTTATATAGAAATGAATCCTGCTGTACATGCATGGTAAAATCCAAAACAATACTAGTGAATTTTATTGAAACAGATACTCTCAAATTTCTACAGAATCTAAAACTGGCTTGGATGCCACGGAAACAGCTGGGCAAGATGGTCACAGCTTAGAAGGCCGAACCTGGAGGAATTAACTTTTGCTCAGGAGTTCCAGGTGCTCCTGGTCAGCTAAGCATCAACTTGGTCTCTGGGGAAGGAGGGTTTATGCTGAGCAGTAGGGGAATTCCACCTCCCAGTAGTTCTTCTAGTGGAGCCAGGGACGCAGCTGCTCATTTTAACAGTATTCAGACGTAGAATTAAAATGGTCAAGTGGCATTGCTCCTTGCCTGTTTTACCCATTCTCTCAGAGCATCTGCAAAGTATTTTCCCCTCGTTACTGAAATACTCACTGCCCCCCACCCTGCTTGCATTTGAGAAAATCGCTTCCTAGCTGCCTTCAGCCCAGACAAGTCTGTGTCAACATTAACCGCTAGACTCCCCCTTGGGGTCTAAACACTGCTGACTGAATTGCAGGCAGGATTTTTTGCTTTGCTGCAGTCTACTGGCTCTTGCACACACCACCTTACCGAGATAAAAATGGAAGCCTGGAGAATACCTGCCAGCTGGTGGATGTGGCTCCTTTAGAGGCAAAGGATTCCCTGAGCAGTATCGAGCTAAGCTCCGTTGGCATCCTTGCTAAGGACAGCATCAACATGATTGCTCTTTGGGAATAAGGGAGCACCAGCTTGCACAAAGAGGAATGAGCCAGCCCAGGCTCTCAATTGGATAAAGCTAGCCACAATGGCTGCGCTCTACCTCCACTGTGAGAGGCAGTATGTCACTGAATACCAGTTGCTGGGTATCGTGGGAAATGATGTTGTGCTCAGGGTTTGCTTGTGGGCTTCCCACTGCGACATCTGGTTGGCCACTGTGAGAACAGGATGCTGGACTAGGTGGGCCACTGGCCTGATCCATCTTCAGGGCTCTTATGTTGTTATGGCTGGAGACAGAGCAGGCAAAAGCTCCCATGCAGGGTGGGTTTGCACCTGTGAGTAGGCTCTACAGCATAGTGCGGTCAAAACGAAGACCCAACCTCTCATTTTGACACTGAGGGCTGGAAGACATCTGCTTTGGTATCTGAGGAAAGCGGCGTGTGTGTTTTTTATCAAGCTGGTAACAAAGAAGAGCTCTGAGTGAAGCACTGAAATGTGATGCTGAAGGTGAAAACATCCTGCTTCAGGCAAACAGGACCTCTGAGTCATTTGCTATTGGCTCCACCTGTCAATTCCAGAAAATTGTGCAAACTTACTAAAGTAAGCTGTATTGCAACGTGCGCTCCTGCAGAAGAACCCAAGAGAGAGGAGTGAGAAGGGTAGGAGAAGCAACCATGTAGAAAAAGAGCAGTGAGGAAATAGAGGAGAGTCTTTGTTAACTAAGAGGCAGTTTTAATTCTCTCCCCCTACACAAGAAAGTGCCAAGAGTTCATTGAACCAAAACTGGGAACAAGTCAGTTCAGGTCCCTGAACAACGCCTAGCTCATAACAGGGTTAAAGGATGTAGGGCCACCAGATGACAAGTGGGAGCCCTTTGGGTGATGGAACTTACCTCCACCATCCCCTCCCTCAGGACATCATCCCAGCGGGAAGTGTTGGTTTTGTCAAAAGAGCCAAGGATTTCTATTCATGTAGGAATAGAATATGAGCACATGATCGAGAAGATGGTTACCAATATAATCCAGGAGGCCTCAGATTGTTCTCTAAAGATCTAGTCACATATTGGCTTATGCAAAGGATGTCTAGTAGTGGGGCCCCTTTGGGTGATGGGTCTCACCTCTGTCCCCTCCGTCAGGACATCATCCCAGTTCCTCTAATTACGTACAGTGCTGGTTTGCGGCCCACACAAACACCACTTGTCCTGACCATCACCATCAAAGCTCAGGCTGTACATAAGTGTGTCAAAACATCATGTAATATTTGTGTGTCACATCCAATGAACAAGCAGCAGCGGGGGCTGGGAATTAGGGCAAACAAAACCCTATTTATTTTTATGTACACAAAAGCATGTCTGGCAGGGGAGGCTCATCAGGCCAAAGCTTCCAAGTCTGCAGTCCTCTTCAAGCCATCGTGGTAGCCAGGCGCTTAATCCAACTGAAAGGAAAGAGCCAGACAGTTAGCGTTGCTACCTAAGGAGCTTCCTTGCCCAGCCTGCATCATCTTGTCGCCTCGGATCCTGCTATGACATCATCCAAAACGGCATCACAAATTTGGATTCTGAGGGTGTCATTCAACTAACTCCCTGCTGAAATTAGTGAACTTAGGAATCAATGAGTTAGCCATGTCTGTTAACTTCACCGGATCTGCTTGGAGCAGGGCAAGCACTGAACGCTGCCTTCAGTGTTAATGTGGGCCCGTGGCTGCCTGTGGCCCAATTCTCTGCTCCAATGAGGACGCCACTGGATTCCTGCTTTCACCGGCCAGAGACAGTAACCAGGGCAATCCTCTGCTTCAGGAGTAGCTAACGTGGAGACCTCCTGATGCTGTCTGACTGCAACTCCCCCCATCCCTTTACAGACGCGGGCTCAAAGGGTGCGTTCCCCCCGCGGCTGAGGCTCACAGCTGGGCGACGCTCCCTTTTGAGGGCTGGAGAGCGGCAAGCGTCTGGCACCGGCGCCTCCGGGCCCTGCGTGGGGTTAAGCAAGGGGGGGCGGGGCCGTCACGGGCCCCACAAGAAACAAGCCAAAGGGGGGGAGGAGGAGAGAAGAGTGAGCCTGGGCGCGAGGCCTCCCCGTGGGCTCGCGTGCACGCGCCTTGCCTTGCCTCCGGGGGCCACGAGCGGCCCTCGCATCTCTCGGCCCGCCCGCACCCGGCCCGCGCTCACCTTGATGAAGCCGATGTCCTTGGCGTACTGGCGGAAGCACTGCCGGCACATGTTGAGCCCGTACTTGCGGATCAGGCCGTGGCGGCTCGAGCACACGCGGCTGCGGGGAGAGGAGGAGGGCCGGGTGAGTGGCGGGAGGGGAGCCTCGACCCCCCGAAGGGCCGCTCCGACACCTCCCAGCCCCCCATAAGACGCGCCTGGCGGAAAGCGCCCCTCCCTCACCCCCACCGGCCTCTCCGAGAGGAATGACGAGCGGCGGAGGCGCCCCCGCTCCCTCCGCTCGCCCCCGCTCCCCCCTCCCTCCGCTCGCCCCCGCTCCCCCCTCCCTCCGCTCGCCCCCACCCACCAGGAGCGGGACCCCTGCCCGAACTTCCGCGGGTGGCTCCAGTAGAGCTGCTGGTGACCCATCTCGGCCGCCTCGCGCGCAAGAAAGGCCCGGCCGCCTCGCGCGCAAGAAAGGCCCAGTCGCCCCGCGCACGCGCAGATGAACCCCGGCGGGCGCTCCCGGCGTGCCCCGCGCGGCCACGAGGCCTGCCGCCGCCTCCTATTCCAGCCCTGCCTCAGCATGACGTCACGGGCGGCTCGCCCCTGAAAAGGCCCGCGCGGCGACTCCTCGCAGCCGGGCGCGGTGGCGCGTGCCTGTAATCCAGCGACTACGGAGGCTGAGGCTGGCGGATCGCTTGAGCTCAGGAGTTCGGGGTTGCTGTGGGCTATGCCGATCGGGTGTCCGCACTAAGTTCGGCATCAATATGGTGATCCTCGGGGAGCCGGGGGCCACCAGGTTGCCCAAGGAGGGGTGAACCGGCCCAGGTCGGAGACGGAGCAGGTCAAAACTCCCGTGCCGATCAGTAGTGGGATCGCGCCTGTGAATAGCCGCTGCAGCCTTACCTGGGCAAGACAGCGAGACCCAGACTCTTTTGCGCCCGAAAATAATAACCAATTATTAATTAATCAATAAACTGCGCCGGGCAGCTGCGGGCTCCTCGCAGGCCCCTCCGCCGGCGGGAACGGGCGGAGCGAGCGAGGCAGGGGTGGCCCTGCTAACCCTAAGCCCCTTTCTGCGGCGGGCAAAAGTCAAGAAGCGGGTGGCCTCCTTGCCCCACGGCCGGCTCATTCCTCCCTTCTGCGATGCACCGCCCGCGGAGAGGCTTTGGCCGTAGTAGCGGGCCGCCTCGGCGGGCGACTCTTGATTGTTACTGAGGAAGGGATTTTATTTATTTACTTTTTCTTGCTCTGCTTTTGCGGTGGGTTTTGTTTTTGTTTCATGGTCGATTTTATGTATTTTTTGGGCATCGTCTCTGGGTAATTGGACTGGTCCCTGTGCGCTGCGCGACTGCTCCCTCCTGGCGAGAGCGGGCACTGCCGTCCGGGCCGCGCTTAATTCCCCCCAGCCGCCAGCAGGGGTCAGTGCGGCGGCCGAAGCCGCTGCAGAAGCACCATGCCGGAGACCGACCGCGATCCGTCGGGGAACGTCTTGCACGGCTTGACTGTGCGCATAGGATGATTTGTGATGCATTATTAGGGGAAAGGGCTTCCACGCATCCGAGGGCCGCAGGTGTGTGTCAGTGAGTGCAAGTTACTAGCACAAGAGAGTATTAACAAAAGGACACAGGGCTCAAGCGAACCCGGCCTACGTTGTGGGTCCAGCTTCCAGAGCAGTAGCTGTGTTGGCGACACACCCTGAACATCCACAGCACCGATAAGGCATTTGTTCCAGTTGCCTTGCTTTGACACGGAGGCTGCAGTGACACCTGTCATTAATGTGGTGTTGTTGTTGTTATTGCAGTCCAGAGAATAAGGCGGGCACAAAAGTGCCTTAGGATGGGGAAGTTTCGTAGCTCCCTGCTATATAAAGGTAGTTGTGTCTTCCCCAGGATTCCAGCACAGGGCAGTGGGGAACAATCCTGGATTGTTGCATGCCGAGGTCAACATAAGGCATGATACCAATATCAGCATTCCTACATTTGGGGCTGTAAGCAACACTTTTAACTGTAAGCAATGTCTGGCACATCTCCCGAAGTGATTAGCCATACATCCAGTATTGTACCATTGTTTCCAGTGGCTTATTGCCATTTGTGAAAAGATCTGAGCCATGTACAGAAGGCCTTTGCCGAATAAGCCACATAAGTTAGGGGAGGATCGAAGGGTGTATGTGGCTTTCAGGCAACCTTAAGCCTCCTGCAGTGAGCCCTAGTGACTACATACAACATGGTTGGGGATCATCTGTGGCCCTCCAGATCTTGTTGAACTCCCACAAGCCTCAGACAGCATGGCCGATAGTCAGGGATGATGGGAGCTTTAGTTTAGCGACATCTGGAGTACACCCGGTCAGCCAAAGTTGCTTGACCTGCATGCCAAGCCATCCATATCCAGATAGGGTTGCAGTTGCAACACCAGCTGAAGGGGGTAAAAGGCACTGCAACACAGAGGCTTCTAATGACAATTAATTTTGAAGTATTATTTTTTAATATACTTTTTCACCACCTCACTAAATGCAACCCCTCTAATTTAATTAATTAAAACTCATGCAACATTATACAGCCACAATAGTGGCTGTATACTATAGCCAGCGGGGATTTTTCACATTCTGCAATGTTAAATTGAAAATACCCCCATGCCATTCTGAGGCTTCCCATAAGCTCATTTCAAAACAAAACCTTACATAACTTATAGTCCTGAACTCAGAAACACTTGCTTAACAACCCTGTCAATTTTCATGGCGATACACAAAACAGTCAGAGAGAATAGACAGTTCAAAGTGTAAAAAGAGAGAGAAAAACCTCAGAGCCTTTTTGGACTTTTTTCTCTGTTCTCATAATCTGTTGAAATTCATTAAAAATCAGCCATGTTCACAGAGTACCTGTAATCTTAATACTGATGTTGCCCCATACTCTGACCTTCATCTGCTGCAGTTTAAAAGTTTAAAAAATGCCTGGCTGATTTTTAATTAATTTAAGAAATTTTGGCTGGAAGCCTATTATAACGCGGGGCATGCTCAGTAAGAACCAACTGTCAGAGTTCTAAAAGCCTCACAGCTGCTGGGCTTGCCTGATCAGAGGGCCACACCCACACCAGACTTTGATTTCATGTGAGACAGTCATGGCTTCCCTCAAAGAATCCTGGGAAGTGTAGTTTGTGAAGGGTGCTAAGAGACTCCTATTCCCCTGAGAGAATGGTTTAACAGTCAGCCACTCTGATTGAAGGTCTGTGAGGGGAACAGGGCGTCTCCTAGCAACTCTCAGCACCCTTCACTAACTACACTTCCCAGGATTCTTTCAGAGAAGCCATGACTGTCCAAAGTGAAATAAAGGCCTGGTGTGGATGTGGCCAGGGAAAGCTTTGGTTTAAATTTGGGTGGGAGGCGACATGTGCCCGCTGTAGAATAAAAAGGTGGGGGAAAGCCTGAAAAAGAATGATTCTGTTTACAATGTTTTCCTTTTGGAAAGGAAAGGGGCTTCCCTTCTGCCCAGTGCCCACCCACCCAATCTCCTCCCCTCTCACTCCCTGCCCCTTCCCTGGGTCAGTGTTGGACTACGACCTGGGAGACCAGGGTTCGAATCCCCACACAGCCATAAAGCTCACTGGGTGACCTTGGGCCAGTCACTGCCTCTCAGCCTCAGAGGAAGGCAATGATGAAATCACCTCTGAATACCGTTTACCATGAAAACCCTATTCAAAGGGTCGCAATAGGTGGGGATTGACTTGAAGGCAGTCCATTTTCATTTTCAAACATGATTGCATAGAAACAAATCCCACTGAACTCAAAAAATATGCAAATGATCAAACCCACCCTCCCTTCTCTTTCCTCCTATCCCCTCCTCTTGCCCCTTCCCTCCCCCTTCCTTTGCCCCTCCCTCCCCATCCCCTTCCAATCCCCTCTTTCCCCTTCCTTCCCCCTCCTCCCCTTCCTCCTCCCCATGGTCAGTTTTACCTATCTTAAACATGATTGCATGGAAGTAAATACCATTGAACTCTATAAGCATGCAAATGATCAAACCTGCCCTCCCCTCCACCTTCCTTTGCCCCCCTCCAATATGCTCCTTCCCACTCCCACTCCTCCTCCCCCATGGTCAGTGTTTCCTATCCTAACCAAGATTGCATAGAAATCCCATTGAAAATAAGCATGCAAATGATCAGACCTGCTTTCCCCCTCTCCTCTCCTCTCCCTTTGTCCTCCCCTGCCCTCTCCAGGCCTCCCTCCCTCCTTCCCTCCCCTGGTCAGTTTTACCTATCCTAAGCATGATTGCACGGGAGTAAATCACACTGAATTTAATAAACATGCAAATGATCAAACCTGTCCTTCTCCTCCCCTCTCCATCCTGCCTCCTCCCCTCCCAGTCCTCCCCTCTGCATTTCCTCTCCTCCTCCTCCTCCCCTCCCCATCCTCTGTGGTCAGTTTCACCTATCCTAAGCATGATTGCAGGGGAGTAAATCCCATTGAACTCAATAAGCATGCAAATGATCGATCCACTCTCAGCAAACTTGGACAGGATCCCATTTCTTACCTCCCGGATTAAAAAGCAGGGAAATTCACTAATAGGCAAAAAACCTTGCGGTTTAAGAACATACCTATAGCTCACAGCTATTCTATCAAACTTTAAAAAGCAGGGAAATTGGGCAGCTATAGTGAATGCACCAGGGGAGCAGGAGACCTGAACTCCTCTCTGAGATACTGGACTGCCCTACAAATTGGTCAAAATGCAAACACCATTTGGGTTGGTCTTTCACAGTCCAATCCACTTCCTGTGTAGCTTGGAAGAATTTGGTAACATGCCTCTGAGCATATGGTGAGTGGTGGCAACACCTGCAATCAGCCCAAAGAATAGAAAGAAGACATGTGCTGTGCTGATCTTGTTTTAGCAGGGAGGAAGCAACATTATTAAGACAGTTGATATAGTTGAGATTGTCACTTTGAATATGTCTGATTTCCTTCGCAATTTTAGTGATGTTTCCTATAGGAAATCATTTTCTTTTGTTTCTATTTCTGTGAATATGTGAAGTACAGCAACTCTTTGCAAAATTTATACTAAAAAAACTCCAAACATAATTGTGGATTAATGGCACTGACTTCTGCAGAATAGTCTCCAGTGGACATCAGGAGTGTCTCAATTTGCACAAGATAAAACAGTGGGAGGTGAAATATATTCTAGCAAAATGCTAGGTGTGCTCTATGTTTTCAATTGACTGTGCTCACCTTCCCTTAAATGAAGTGGTTTAAACATAGCAGGCTGAAAATATGCATCCTCTTTTTTCCAACAGCTAGAGTCATTGCTGAAGTAGCAATATATTGGAATCAGTCTGATTTTTCATCAAACTGCAGGTCCAAATTCCACTGTTAATCCACCCAAAATAGAAATAGAACATAACCTCCAATTTGAAACACAAAAGGCTGTCTTCACCATCATATGACACTGACCAATAAAAAGGCTTTGAAATTAATAAAAATAAATTTGACACAGATTTCTGGGATGAATAATGAGGGAAATAAAATTTTCTAGTGTAGATTCTCTGTAGAAACATTAATAACACAGGAAAGAAGCAAAGTAAGAAGAACACCAGCAAACATACAAAAATATAATTCTCTATCTGTGGAGATGGCAAGTGTTGCCACCACTCACCATATGCTCAGAGGCACATGTTACCAAATTCTTCCACGCTACACAGCAAGTGGATTGGACTGTGAAAGACCAGCCCAAATTGTGTTTGCATTTTGACAACTTTGTAGGGCAGTCCAATATCTCAGAGAGGAGTTCAGGTCTCCTGCTCCCCTGGTGCATTCACTATAGCTGCCCAATTTCCCTGCTTTTTAAAGTTTGATAGAATAGCTGTGAGCTATAGGTATGTTCTTAAACCGCAAGGTTTTTTGCCTATTAGTGAATATAAATATAGTGTTGCTAGTATTGGAGGTAAATACAGTGCTTACAGAGGGAGCTATACCATCATCCACTGCAAGAGGGCAATAGATGGAGGTTGTAGGAAACTCAAAAGACAATGCGAAAGTCACCATCAGACCATGGTATTTCCGATTTCTATGTGTGGATGTGAAAGTTGGACAGTGAAAAAAGCGGATAAGAGAAAAATCAACTCATTTGAAATGTGGTTTTGAAGGAGAGCTTTGCACATACCATGGACTGCGAAAAAGACAAATAACTGGGTGTTAGAACAAATTAAAACAGAACTGTCACTAGAAGCTAAAATGATGAAACTGAGGTTATCATACTTTGGACACATAATGAGCACACATGATTCACTAGAAAAGACAATAATGCTGGGGAAAACAGAAGGGAGTAGTAAAAGAGGAAGGCCAAACAAGAGATGGATTGATTCCATACGGGAAGCCACAGACCTGAACTTACAAGATCTGAACAGGGTAGTTTATAACAGATGCTGTTGCACGTCGCTGATTCATAAGGTTGCCATAAGTCGTAATCGACTTGAAGGCATATAACAACAACAAAGTAGAGAGATAGCAAAAGAATATGGACTTATTTCATTTTTAAAAAATCAAACGCTGTAGTCTTTTTGTTATGTGCCTTCAGGTCGATTACGACTTATGGCAACCCTATGAATCAGCGACCACCAATAGCATCTGTCGTGAATCATCCTGTTCAGATCTTGCAAGTTCAGGTCTTTATTTGCACTTTTTTTCTGAAAAACTGAAAAGACTTTCCACTCTTAAGTTTCATTGCAAACCGTAGAGGGGTTTTGCCAAGGGCTAGACTCGTTGTCACTCAGCGCGTGAGCGCCTCTAACGTTTTCCTATCTCTGTATATGGAACGGGGTATTGCTCTTCACCTGCTCAAGGGGGCCTCGGATAAGCTGAGGCGACTATCTCCACCGCCTGTCACACCCTTCTCCCTCAGCAACCCTCCCACGCATCTCCGGACTATGTCGAGAGAACGCGAAATGAACCCATATACGACACTAGAAGGGAGAAGCGGATCTAAAGCAGGAGGCCCTCGCCGCGCGGGCAGCGGGCCAGGGCTCCATGAGGCAGGCAGCTCGAAAGGCAGCCCCTCCGCGGAAGCGACAGGAGCGTGAAGGTCCCTCCTTTCCCCTACTCCTCAGCGGGGTGCGCGCGCAGGAGGCGGGAAGATTTTGTTTCCCCCCCCCTCAGTTTAACCTCGACGGCTGAGGCGCCCAGGCTCGGCGGGCCTGAGGAGAAGCAGGCCGGGCTGTTCTGGCTTGGCTTGGTTTGGCCATCTCCGGAGATGCGGCTGCCGTGCGAGGTGTCGGTGGTGAGCCGCCTGCTGCCCTCGGCGGGGCTCCGGGGGCCGGGGCGCTCCGTCAGGGCTGTGGTCGCCCTCGGGAAGCCGCCCGGAGGAGGAGGAGGAGGAGGCGGCGCCTGGCTCCTGGTCAGCACCGCCCGTCACCGCCCTGGGACCAAGTACCAGGTGAGGCGCCGCGAGGGAGGAGGAAGGGCGAAAGTTGTTCAACTCTTGGGGATCCAAGGAGGACTTTTTCAGAATGGGCTTTATTATTGCCTCCTTGAGGGCTAATGGCATTGCACCCTCTTCCAAGGAAGCATTCACCACTGCCTTGATCCCTTCGCTCAATTTCTCTTTGCAGCTCACAATGAGCCGTGTAGGGCAAGGGTCAAGCAAGCACGTGGTTGGCCTCACATTAGAGAGCACCTTGTCCACTTCCTCAGAGGGAAGGGGCTGAAACCGATCCCACCGGACCGGAATGCGATTGGCCAGCTCTGGCCCACTACCTGTGTCCACGGCTTACGGAATCGAGCTCTTCAGGCGCTCGATTTTATCAGCAAACTGCTTGGCAAATTTGTCACAGGAGGCTTTAGAATGTTCCAAGGGTTCCTGTGCAACCAGACCGAACAGGCTTCGGACCACTTGGAACAACCTCCTGGGACAACACTGCAGACGCAATGGAGGCAGCAAAGAATTCTCTCTTCGTTGCCTTCGTTGCCACTTGATAGGCAGCTATTGCTGCTCTAACAAGTGTCCGATCGCCGTCAGAACGAGATTTCCGCCACCGGCGCTCTAGTCGTCTCACCTCCTGCCTCAGGCCCCGTAAGCGTGGTGTATACCAGGGTGCAATCTGAGTTCTATTCAGTGGGAGAGGACGTTTTGGAGCCACCCAGTCTATTGCCCTGGTGATCTCCCTATTCCACTCCGTCACCAAGGTTTCGACTGGGCGACTTTCTGACAGCTCCACATCTCCCAGCGCATTCAGGAATCCTTTTGGCTCCATCAGGCGTCTGGGGCAGACCATCTTAATGGGTCCCTTACCCCTGCGGAGGGTATGTGGCAGTGAGAAGTCCATGTTCACCAGATAGTGATCTGACCATGACACGGGGTTCAGAGAAACAGCCCCCATTTTCAGAGCACTTCCTTCCCCTCCCGAGACAAACACAAGGTCGAGAGCATGACCGGCTACATGGGTGGGTCCAAAATTACAAAGGTGCAGTTCCCAGGAAGTCATGGTTTCCATGAAACCCCGAGGAGCTCCTATGAGAGCAGTCTCAGCATGCAGGTTAAAATCCCCCAAGACTAAGAGGTCAGGGGAGAGAATCCGCACGCTCGAGATGACCTCGAGCACCTCGGTCAGGGAGTCATTTGTGTAGGGGGGTGGGCGGTACACAAGAAGAATCCCTAAACTGCCCTTAGGGCCCAACCTCCAGTACATGCAGTCAACAAACTTGGTCTCGTGGAGAGGGAGTCTGGCAAAACTCAAGGACTCCCGATAAATGACTGCCACTCCCCCTCCCCGCCTACCAATCCTTGGCTGCTGTGCATATCGGAAACCCGCTGGACATATGGCCTCAAGCACAGGTGCTGCCGCTTCATCCAGCCAGGTCTCCGTAATGCACACCAGGTCTGCATGCTCATCCATGATCATGTCATGGATGAGCAATGTTTTTTGCACCACAGACCTGGCGTTACACAACAGCAGTCGAAGATTGGGTGGAGTCGTACATCTCCCAGTTGTCTTCTGGTGGTGCGCAGGCCCGGAACAGGGGATGGATATTATGCATCTATCCCTTGTTCCCCTAAGCTGGCATGGCCTGCGCCTCGTACCCCTCCAGCATCTGCCACCTAGCCTCTCGATAACGTGGCCTTCCACCCTCCCCACAAGAACCTTCTCTGCCAAGCACATGCCTCCCTCCTGCCAGGACTCAAGTAAAGTCCCCCCACTTCCAGACAGGACCACCTAAAGTGCCAAAATATCCCGTTATCCCCCCACCCAGCCACCGTGAGAACCAGCAATGGAGAATGCCAGCAGCCACCGGAGGCGTGGGTCTGAGCACCCACCAGGCCAGTACTCCCCAACCCCCCCGACCATCCAAGCTGTGTCCAAGTTACTCGCCGAGGTGAGGGGGGAGACCATATCCAGTCTCTGGCCGCCTTCTATGATGCTCCCCAGTCGTTTCGAACCGCGCCCACACTCCAGCTATTCCACTGCGGCATTCTCTCACTGCGTTTATTTCTTTAATTTATGTTCCGCCCTTCCTCCCAGAAGAAAAATATATAAAAATGCAATATAAGAAATAAGAGAAGCAGTAAATATGCCACTCAGATTCTCCATGGATGTTTAATGTGGCTGTGCGATGGACCTCCTGAATGAAGCTTGTGGATCACTCGTGGTCGGTAGACTAGTTTGGGAACCCCTTCTCTAGGCTGAGTACAGCACCTAACTCAACACAGTAAGATTGCTACAACAGGCAGAGAAATCATTCAGTGGTTCACCAAGACCCTCAGTAGCTGTCAAGTAGTCCATGTGGTGAATGTTTTTTTAACCTTGCTGTATACCACCTTGATGTTTTCTGACAGGGCAGTATATAAATATTTTTATAAATAAACATCTAAAGTGCAAATCAATCAGTTCACTTTCCTGCCTGGAAGCCAGTACAACAGCATTTAAGCTGTGGCATGATTATATGATGATGATGATGATATTTTTCTCTTGGGGGAGGGGTAAGAAAAGGAAGAGTCTGTTCCAAGGGCAAAAAGATAACTTGCTTCTTTCCAAAGTTAATGTGGGGTCCGGGAGATCCCCAGCCTTATAGCGGGGTGGGTGGGTGGGTGAGCAGCATGAAAGGTAGAAGCCCTTCCTTGCCTGCCCTACCAGGTTTGAAACCGGCCAGGATGGTGAGGCCTTGGAAGCAATCAGAACACCACTTTCTCACAATCAAGATCTTGAACCTTTTTCAGCTCAAGGGCCACATTCCCCCTTCAGGACAACTTTCAGGGGGCCACATATCAGGGGTGGATGGGGCCAGAGGCAAAACTGAGCAAAGCAACAAGTGTGCATTTTCTTGATTTATATTATTATTATTATTATTATATACCACCCTTCTTCCCAGATGGGGCCCAGAGTGGCAAGCAAAAACACTAAAAGCATGCTACAACATCTTGAAAGCAAGAGACTTGAAACATTAAAATATCTTTAAAAACATCTTTACAAAACTTATTAAGAAGCAACTCCAGCACAGACTGGGATAAGGTCTCTACTTAAAAGGCTTGTTGAAAGAAGAAGGTCTTCAGTAGGCTCCAAAAAGATAAGAGAGATGGCACCTGTCTAATACTTAAGGGGAGGGAATTCCAAAGGGTAGGTGCCAATACTGTAAAGGTCTGCTTCTTATGTTGTGCAGAATGGACCTGATAAGATGGTATCTGCAGGAGGCCTCACCTGTAGAGCGCCGTGATTGACTGGGAATTGGTCCTAAGCTGTATAGGGCTTTGTACACCAAAACCAGCACCTTGAATTTGGCCAGGCAGCTAATGGGCTGCAGTTTCTTTATTAAATTTATATTCTGCCCTTCCTCCTCTCCCCCCTCCAGAAGGAGAGGAAGCGAGGGTGGATCTTTTTTCCATGAGGGAATTCAAGGCAGTATATACAGGGTTCCCAGGTGGTCTATCCAGGCACTAACCAAACCCAGACCTGCTTGGCTTTAGAAACATGGCTACATCATGTGCATTTTGACCAGAGGTAGAGAATCTGTGGCCCTCTAGGTGCACAACTACAACTCTCATCATCCTTGACCACTGGCTATGCTAGCTGAAGCTGACGGGAGCACAATGACATCTGGAGGATTATGGGTTCCCCACCTATTGTGGACCACGCCCTAGGCCTGGGATGAGGAACCTCTAGACCCCTTAAGTGTTTTTGCCTGTCTGGGATGTGCCTGGAAGGAGGATACAGAGGTGTGTGTGTGGAAATTAACCTACTGGACAAAGGTAAAATTAATTCCCTGCAACACCTGTTCATCACTTGAGTCAGACCGTTAGAAGGAGCTCCTGAGGTGCACGTTTTGTATGATGCATGCAGAAAAGGTGTCTTCTGGGCTTATTTCAAAAAAGTGATAGCTGGGAAAGACGGATTTGTTCATGGTCCTAATTAGGAGTGTATGTCCAGTTTTTAAAATTTCTTGTTAGGCAAGAATGCTTTAGTAGCAGACAGTGATTTTTTTCCATGGAAGACAATGAATAATTTGAATTTTGAAAACTAAGGGAATTTTATTCTGTATGCTTGGTTCTAAATCAGGGATGAAGAACCTTTGGGCCTGCAGATGCTGTTGGACTCCATCTCCCATCAGCCCCAGCCACCATGGTCAATCGTGTGGGACGATAGGAATTGCAGTCCTTCAACATCTGGAGAACCACAGGCTCCCCACCACTGTTCTAAATTATTAACATGGTGCTGTGCTCAACTAAGTTTTACTCAAGAGTAGATCTACTGAAATAACAAGACCTATGTTAGTCACTGCACAACTGATATCTAAGAATAGACTTGTTGAATCAGGCCGGCAATCTGTCTGGATCAGCTGTCTGTCTCCAAGACTGGCCAATCACAGGGAGCCTTACAAATTGAATAGACTGTAAATCCCTTGTCTTATTTTTAGGTCTGAACATCTGGTTGGTAGACTCTTATTATAGTGCTTGGACAGGTGGCTTGTTTTGGGAAATGTTTACTCATAGGCCCATGGTTCTATTGTGTTCTTTTCCTTTTAAAAACAGTTGAGAGAGAACATAGGACAACTTTTTACGAAGTTCGTGGAGGAAGGAAAAGCCACCATACGGTTGAAGGAGCCAGCAGTGGATATCTGTCTCAGCAAGGTATGGCATCTGGCCTGAGGCAACAGCTGGTCTTCTAACTGCATGTACTTGCCAAACAAGGGTGGTGTCTTGGCAACCCAACGTGGGCCATGAGGAAGATGTGCTGCCCCAACCTCTACAAATCTGTCTCAGCTGGCAAATTTACATTTGGGAAAATTAGCTTATTAGCCTCTTTGACATTCATCTCTTGGCTATCTGACACTGAAAGAAGCAAAAAATGCATGTATGCATTTCATTTATTCAATATATATTTCATTTCTTTAACTAGTGAACAGATTGGGAGCTATATTCTACAGCTTAAAATACCTTTCAGCAATACTGATGCTAGCCAGCATGTTTTAGATTTGCATCATTGTAGAATGAGGTAAATAACATTTTTCTCATAGTTTTAATCAGGCTTTTTTAATGTTAAGCTTTGTACTTTACAGCAATGTTTTTTCAGTAGTTATGTTCTATTCTTATGGGCCTTGTCTAATATTGGAGCAACATTATGTCCCTGTGACAATGTTGTTTAATTCTGATGGAGTCAGTGCTAGAGAAAACTGCATTGGGCTTTACCCTTCTGCTTTCCAAAGGCTAACTACTACCTGATGCTCACCCACATGTTTGTGTCATGATTCAGGAAGTGCTAGCATTTTTACAAAAACCTTTGGACCTGCAAATGGTGATTATCATTGTGCACTGTTTGGCTACAGGCAAATGTCAGTCAGCTGAAGACTTTCCTGTCTGCAGTGAAGCTGGCTGACCGCAGCACCAATGAGGAGACCTTACCACTGTCTACCTTGGTCCCACCGAAGGCTTCTGAAGTGGAGAAACCAAAGACGAAGATGACCATAACCTCAAGGAAGGATTATCCGTTAACCCGGAATTTCCCGCACACTCTAGAACATCTCCAAGCCTCTTACTGCAGATTAGCCCGCATTGATATGCGTATGCTGTGCCTGAAAAGCCTCCAGAAACTGGACTTGAGCCACAACCATATTAAAAAGTTGCCGGCAACTATTGGGGATCTTGTTTGCCTTCAGGAGTTGAATCTACAAGACAACCACCTGGAGTCCTTCAGTGTGGCTCTCTGTAACTCCACCCTCCAAAAGTCACTCCAGTCTCTGGATCTCAGCCAGAATAAAATCAAAGCACTTCCAGCACAGTTCTGCCAGTTACGGGAGCTCATTCAGTTGAAGTTGGATGACAATGAACTAATTAGGCTGCCATTCAGGTTTGGTCAACTGAGTCAGCTTCGCTTCTTGTTTGTGGCTCGTAATAAGCTCCCGTTTTTACCCAGTGATTTTGCAAAACTCTCCCTCGAGAGCCTGGATCTGTTTGGCAATCCATTTGAGCAGCCCAAGCCACTTGTTCCTGACATGCAGCTAAAAATACCATTGACTTTATTAGAATATTCTGCCAGAGCAACGATCAATTACAGGTAAAGATGGAAGGGGTTGGCTTTGAATCCCAGGGGTGATTAATCTTTCCCATATTCAAAATTAAAACATTCCAAAACAGCAACGTTATTGCTGAATATGAGGTACAATTGTAATGTAGAGGAAGCAGGTACAGTTCAGGAGTGAAATTTCCAGTAGATCGTGCCCTCAGTCACTGCCATCTATGGCAGATGTTAGCAGTTCTGTTGTACAATAGCTTCTTGCTGGAATGAACTCTGTGGTATGAGTAAGGCTACTGAAATGTGGGACAGAGTATGGCTTCCTGAGAAGCCTAGGCCAGGATCCAAGGAATGACAAGTCGATCTGTAATGCTTGAGGAGACTCAGGGCTTGTTGCTTTCAAAAGTAGCCGCCCCATGATGACATACTACATTTGAGACAGGCTTTCCAAAATAATGTATAAAACTGTTCATTAAAAAAGTGAAAATGCCTCTGAAGTTCAGGGATGGAGCCTGTTGCGCTCTAGATGCTGGACTGCAGTCCCCATCAGTCCCAATCAGAAGAGCCACTGCTTATGGATGATGGGGGTTGCAGCCCAACAACATATGCTTCCCCACCCCTGCTCTACGTACTGGCCTTAATTTTTTTTAAGCAAGATTTTCACTGTAAGGTGACGGTGAGAAGTTAACATGCCAACAATGTCTGCTGAAAAGAACCTACAGGAGAAACTTCCTGTGGGTCAGATGGTGGGGCTTCATTTTCTAGAACTGTCTCCTTTTCTGTTCCCGTTACCCTCTTCTCAGTCTTACAGATGCTGGCATTTATGTTGTGCCTTTCAGCTTTCAAAGCGTTTGGAGCACAACACTTTATCTCTGTAACCTGTCTGTTACAACTGCCTGATAACAACGGCGTGAATTATCTTCACATTATCCTGTCACCCTGGGCTACTTTGGAAGTGTGTGATATAAAATTTATAAATATAGGTTGGGGCCAAAGGCTGAGACAATAGCCGCCTTTGGGCATTATAGTCAGTTATCAGATGAGGGTGAGGGCAGTGTCATAAGTGTGCTGCCTCTGTCCCAGTTAACCTCCAACTCATGGAGGACTACTTTTGTACTTGTGGAAGCTCCCCATATGTATTAAACTTCTCCCCTTGCGCACACCCCACACCCATGTGCTCCAGAGGGTTGGGGAAACCCCTAGAACAGATTTAGTGTGGGGGAGGAGGGAAAGTGCCATTGCACAAGCAGAAATCCTTGCGCTGACAGGGTGCATTCCTTAATGCTCCTTTGGATACGGCCCTCTGCATTTAATATGCACTCAACATGAACTGTGTATTTACATCCACACCTTGTTCTCCTTCATAGGCTTCCTTATAGCTGCCACATCCTTCCTTCTCACCTCTGTTACGATCTGGAGATGTCAAAGAGCTGTCAGTGCGGGCAGGCCTGCCTGAGTTCCTTCATTCAGACAACAGTGACCATGAATCTCCACAGGGTGGCACACACAGTTGTCCTTGTGGATAATATGGGAGGCACAGCAGCCCCAATCCTCCGCTACTTCTGCTCTCTGACTTGCTATTCCCAGTTTCTGGATAGGCATCTGTAAAGCATCCGGTGACCTTAAGCAGACACACTGTGTGGTCTGAGCAGCTTCAGCCAGCATCGGAAGCAGAAGACACACACTGTCTTGAGTTCTGTCTGCTATCGAAAGCAATGATGGAGCACTACAGAGGCATTACAGAGCCAACAGATCTGCAAACTGTCTCTTAGACCTTTCCTTTTTTTATCATCCAGAAAGAGGAAGGAATGCAGGCTTGGCTTCTAAATAGAATGCATCTTGGTTTAGAGGAGGCTGCCTGTTTTGTCTAACACTCTCATGACTGTCATAGTTCAGGGAAACTCTTTGTGTGAGGGCTACAGGTTCTGTTACGATGCCAAGTCTATGTTCCTATGTTACAGCTGTCTGATGCTATGAATGGGAACAGCTGGAGGACTCCTAAAGTCGTGTTTCTAAGTGAGAACCTGCTTTTCTCCTTCCATATAAGGTCACTGTTCCCACTTTAAAAATGATTAGTGGTGCTTTTCTGATTTAAAACAGCTGGTGTTCAAAATAAGTCCAGAAGATTGGCTGCAGTGGAGCAAGAAAATATGTCTCTCTGGACAGCAGGCCACACTCTTGGATTCGTTCTGAAAAGCTCCCAAGTTATTTCAGCAGTGTTTTAAGAACTGTTCCCTGAAATGGTGCTTACTCTGAACACAACAGTATTATGAGTTTAAGAAAAAATCAGTGCAAACTTTGTGCAATTTTTATACCTTTATATAAAATTTGTCAAATGAAAGTCTGCCATGCTTATTCAAGTAGTTCTGTTTACTGTCACTATTGAAGGATTGATGCAAAATTGTAACGTGATTGAGAACAAGTTACTGTGATGGCCCCTTTATATGTTAAAAGTTATATGCTGGAACTGATTTTCCATGTATCAAATGCATGTGCATAATGATACAGGAATGAGAAAGGAGTGAGCCCGTCAGCCTGGATTTTACTATAAAAGGTGTGCTCTACATTCAAGAAACTTGTTCCTAAGTGCAGAGTGCATCATATGAAGCAGCTTTGCATTATTAATGGCCAAAACCCTCTCGTGTATAGATACAAAGATTCTGAAACGGTTTGGACTTGTGCTGCAGTGATTAATCTTAAATGGGACTGGTCTTTAGAAACACACTGATGCTATCTGTATTTCCATTCACTGATCTGTTCTTCGGAACTGTGAAGAGTTATAAATTCACAATGTACAGTGAGTAATGTCTTATCACGACTGTAAGAAACCCATTGACCTGGCAGCGTGCGTGTGTGTATGCAGTATATAGGCAAACTGCTGAGATACAACTCTTGTACCAAAATACTAATATGCTGCAAGTGGGAGCAGAAACACAGATAATGGAAAAGTGGGGTGGGGTGCTAGCTTTTTTCCGATAAGCAGGTCAAATGGCTTTAATATGTAATGTACCTAAGATGGCTTTTGTTATCTAAGCATGCGATAAGATAGGAGTGTAATTTTAAGACAGTGAAGCAATGGCGGACATTAAGGTGTGGAAAATTTAGGTCATAACAGTTCATAACATAAAACTTAATATTTGTCTGTGAGCTGCTTCTGAAGAGAGGTGGGTCCTTACTATATAATTTCTATACTGCTTAATATTTAAAAAAATATCTAAGTGGTGGACAAAACGCTTAAATGGACAACTCAACCACATATACAAATATTACATTAATGCAAACGACTAATAAATATAGGCCAGTATCAACTGCTTCTCCTTCTGACCCACACCCTGCCTCTCAGTGTACCCACAAACTTGCAACAAGGAGGGATCCTGGAGCAAAACTGCTGACATTACCCTAGTCTCTCACTCTAGGCTTGCTGTTACGGTCAGGCACCAAGGCTACTTGCAGTGGCGTCAGTCAGCTGCTCCACACAGCCAGTTCCACACTACAGCTGGTTTGGTTTCGTAAATTCCCTACAGGGAACTTGATGGCAAACTGGGCACCCCTCACCTTGTAGTTCGTTCTCTGGCTTCTGCACACTCCCCTCTAGCTGAGATCTCCTTATTGAGTGCTCACCTGCATCTAATGGCGGGCCATGCAATCTTGCATTTTCCTACCTAGTCTCAGCTTGTGAAATTTCTACACTGCAGCCTTCACCAATCTGGTGCCCTCCAGAGGATTTGATTTCCAATTGCCATTGGCCCCATGCCTGGGGCTGCTGAAAGAGGGAGTGGGAAACATTGGGAGGGTACTGGGGTCTTAGGTGCTTTGGCTGGCTAGAACGTGTCCTTCAACCCTGACGATACTTCTTGTTACCTAAGATGTAAAATTTGACCATTGCCAGTGATTTTTTGATATATATAAAAAAGGAGATTGTGATAAAAGTGTCATGGATGCCTGCAAAAAAAAATGGTTGCCAAGGGCAGCAAAAAAAGAGGTGCCAGTGCTGTCACCGAGAAAGCACTGGCTCCACCCCTGCCCCCCCCCAGCATATGCCACCTAGAAGGTTGCCCAGAAGGCAATGTGGACCCTGCCAAGTGGCCGCCTACATTGCTTTTTAAAGGTGTTTTTAAAGCTTTTTTAAGATTTGTTTTAATACATTTTAGAGTCTGTTTTTATGATGATTCAGGGTGCTTTTGTTTGCCGCCCTGGGCTCCTACTGGGAGGAAGGGTGGGATATAAATAAATAAAGGGGCTGCCTAGCTTATTTCCACCTCCAGCATCTGCCTCTAGTCCCCACCCCAAGGCTTAAAAATTCCTGGTTCACTCTCCATCTTCCCTGCTTCTTTTTTTGGGTTTCAGGGCAACTCTCAGCACCTGCTGCTCTGCTGAGATGGTGAACAGCGTGGGGGCTGGAGAGTGCTCTGCTGAATTTCTGCCAAGGACATATCTGTGCTTGCAGAGGGGAAAAGTAGACGGGATTCAGAGTTGCATAGGACCTTTTTTTAGTCATAAACTTTCAAAAGGAAAGGCGGAACTGTAATTTATACCTGATCCACTCTGGAGAGCCAAACCATACAGTGATGCCCACGACGATATGGGCTGAACTCCCCAAACCTTCCCAGTTAGGGCCCTTCCTACTTCCTTCTATGGAGCTCACGCACTCCTCCAGTCTTGTCCTAGTCTCCCTTTTCCACCCAACCAGGTCCTTATTCCGGATGTGTGCGGAACACAACACAAAAGGAAAACTGAGTGGGAGGGAGGAGGAAATCTGCAAAGTCAGGGACCTTTTCTTCGTTACAAGTGGAAAAGTTCAAGAACAAGAGGAGGGGCCTCTTGCACTGTGCGCGCTCCCCCGATCCGCCACGAATTTAAAAGTAAAGTTAGTGTTTGCGCTTGATTAATGAAATGGGAGGGGGCGGGAATTGCGTAGTTAAGATGATCTATCCCAGCTCAAAATGCAGCTCAGCCTGCGGAATGGCGGCCCGTGCACGGCCTGGCGCCTTTAGCCTCGTGCATGCGACCTCGAGGCAAGCTACGCCAGCAACCCGCGGTGACGGCATGCTACGGAGGCGCCCTGAAAGGTGGACAGAAGACCGCCATCAGGACTCGGGCGCCCCATTCTCCATCGCGGCACGACGGGGCAGATCCTGCCGGTGCTCCCGGAAGCGGCACGTGGAAGGAGGCAGAGGCGGCGCCGCCGCTGCAGCAGCAGGAGGCGGGGCGGGGCGGAGCGTGGCCTCCCTGCTTGTGCGTCCGGGGCGGGGCCGCTGGCGTCCCTCCTCCGCTCGCTCCGCATCCGGGCGCGCCGCTGAGCCCGCGGAGGGAGGGACTGGCCTCCCTCTCGCCACTTTCGCGCCCGCCTGAGTGAAGGCAGCAGGAGGGGATGCGCGCGCGGCGGCGGCGGGGAACGTTGGCCGCCCGGCTGCTCCGCTGATGCGCCCCGAGGCGTTGAGGGCCGCGCCGGGCCCGGCTCGAAGCCGCCGCCGTCGCCGCAGGTAGTGAGAGTGTGGGAGGCGGAGTAGGGCGAGGAGGACCGGACGGGACGGGACCATGAGGCTCCGCATCTACAAGCGCAAAGTGCTGGCGCTGCTGCTGGCCTTGGGCGCCGGCGCTTGTGCCCTGGCGCTTTGGGGAGGCGCGGGCGAGGCCGGCGGCAAGCGGGAGGAACCGCCGCCGCCGCCACCCCCGGGAGACCAGCCTCTGCCGCCGGCCGTGGCCAGCAGCAGCAGCCTTCCTGCCCGCGGGCGGCTCTCCAACTCGTCCTCGGCGTGGCCCCCGCGGGAAGAGGCGGCGGCGCTGGGGCTGAACCGGACGCTGCACTACCGCTCGCTGGTCTACCGGCTCAACTTCGACCAGCCGGTGCGCAACGAGGCGCGCTGGCGGCCGGGCCCGGCATCAGAAGCGGTGGCGGTGGTGGTGCAGGTGCACGAGCGCGCCGAGCACCTCCGGCTGCTGCTGGCCTCGCTGCGGCGCGCCCCCGGCGTGGAGAAGGTGCTGCTGGTGCTCAGCCACGACGTGTGGTCCGCCGAGCTGAACGCGCTGGCCGCCTCGGTGGACTTCTGCGCCGTCCTGCAGGTCTTCTTCCCCTTCAGCCTGCAGCTCTACCCAGGCGAGTTCCCGGGCACGGACCTGCGGGACTGCCCGCGCGACGTGGGCCAGGCGGAGGCGCTGCGCCTCGGCTGCCTCAACGCCCAGTACCCGGACGGCTTTGGCCACTACCGTGAGGCCTCCTTCGCCCAGACCAAGCACCACTGGTGGTGGAAGCTGCACTTCGTCTGGGAGCGGGTGCGGGCCCTGCGGGAGCACCCAGGCCTGGTCCTCTTCCTGGAGGAGGACCACTACCTGGCCCCCGACTTCTACCAGGTCCTGCAGCGCCTCTGGGCTGTGCGCCAGCAGGACTGCCCTGAGTGCCAGGTGCTCTCGCTGGGCACCTATGCCACAGTGCGCGGCAGCTTTGCTGCTCGGGCTGATAAGGTGGAGCTCAAGACGTGGAAGTCCACGGAGCACAACATGGGTATGGCCTTTGCCCGGGACACCTACCAGCAGCTGATCGCCTGCACCGATGCCTTCTGCACCTACGACGACTACAACTGGGACTGGACCCTGCAACACTTGACTGTCAGCTGCCTGCCCCGGTTCTGGAAGGTGCTGGTCCCTGAGATCCCCCGGGTCTTCCACACCGGCGACTGTGGCATGCATCACAAGAAATCTTGCCAACCCTCTGTCCAGAGTGCCAAAATTGACTCGCTGTTAAACAGCAACCAACAGTACCTGTTTCCTGAAACCATGACTATCAGCAAGAGGTACTCCGTGGCCCCCCTAAGCCCCCATGTGAAAAATGGGGGCTGGGGTGACATTCGGGACCATGAACTCTGCAAAAGTTATCGAAGACTGCAGTGAGAGAATGACAACATGGAGCCTTTTTCATTCTCAGCTGGGCCTGTCCTGTCTCTTACAAAGATCAAAAAAAAGGAAATTTATTGATTGGTTTCTGCTTTAATATGAACAGTGGTTATTCTAAAAAGTGTCATATGGCGGTTGTTTTTGAGGCAGAAAGGTTCTTTAGGCAAATGTTAACAATAAAAATGCTACTTATTTACTGGGAAATTGAAGATTTTTATCTAGGCCTTTTTATAAAGTGTTTGACGCTTTCAACCACCCCAAATTCCTTTTTCTTTCTAAACGTCTGAATATCAAGACAGCAGATGGGAAATGTTCCTAAAACAACAGGTTCACTTCCCCAAAGACTTTGTTTTAAAAAGTTTAGCCCTTAATTGGCTTTTTAACTCCCCCCCCATTGTTTATCATAATGAAGAGAATCTGCTGTCATTCAGTATTCCATAATCCTGTACAGTCTTGCTTGAAATTTAGTACCTTAATATCTGCAAAAGCATTTATTCGTTATGTGCTTATTATGAGAAAGTTGGAAATCCGTTTCTTTTCACTTTAATGTAGAAATACGCAACTCTTTTTTTAGTTCTGCCAAAATAAAAGTTCATGTTTTTGTAATATGACCCTGCTGGTGATTGGGAACAATCAATTTTAACTTTCATAGTACAAATTTAAAAGAAAAGTGTAAACATGGAAATGATGACATTGCAGTAACAAAGTTCATTAACAACTCAATATTTTAAGACCTGGAACTGAAAACAACTGCAACCATTTACCTCCTGTTAGTGAAACCATTCAGCTTTCAGGTGAGGCAGCTCATTTCAATGAACAATTAAAAATAGGGCTGGAAGAAGAAAGAGTACAAAATTTGAGAGGTAAAAGCCCCAAAACAGCATATGGAGAAGAGAAATACTAATTAAGAGCATATTCTGCATCTGTAGTAGAGGCTCAGTAACCTTCAGAAGCCTTTCTTGGTGGAATAGCACAGATTTAATTGAACCATGTGTTCAGTGCTAGCGTTCAATCTATCAGGATGTTTTCCAGCACAAGCTCCATAGAGTAAATGGGCCTCATGCAAAAGAACTTCCCAGGAGATTGGGCCCTTTCTTGGAAAATGCACTGAAGATAAAATCTATTTACATGCCCAAATTACAACAAAGGCACAGATGTATATTACTGTGTAGTAATACACACAGTAGTAGCAGGAAACCAGGAGATGCCAAATTCATCTCTAAGGCATCCACTAGAACTGCACCAAAAACACTTTACTGGTGAATTTTAGTATGATCCTAGATTTCATAGGATAATCCCATTATTGGAAGCTACCGAATTATGTCTAAAATAATTACTGTGGAGTGTTCCAGACTTTGATTTTCTGGGATGCAAATGCATTTAAGGTTACAAAAGAGGAAAGACTTCATTTGGTTCTTCTCCCGCTCCATTTCAAAATTTACAGAGCTTCTAATTTAATGGATTGAAGAGTGCAGATCTATTTTCAAGCAAGTCTTAATTGAGAATTCTCCTGAAATCTGTTGGACTGAGAAAACAGGTACAATCCAGCCAAATGTGAGGAGCTGTCAGGGCTGACACCGTTCGACGGGGGACCATTTAAAACAATAAAACATAGTGCTTAATAGTAGCTTCATGGTACCTGTTAATTAAATATCCCTATAAAGTGCAAACAATTCAAAAGGCCCCCAGGCTAGCTATGGTATGCAAATTTAACAGAAGTTGTAGAATAGGCTTTGAACTGTGAAAAAGAGTTTGGTTGACAGAAAACAGATGTTTCTACATTGAAACTTAGAGCAGCTTGGTTTAAAGTTGGACAGCTTTAATTTTGTTACCTTCAAATTCAATAATTGGCAGGAACAGATCCTCATAGCTGTTTGTGGTGCTGGCTATTGTGTGTCACATGATGAGAATGGGACTGCGTAGGTGGACCACTTAAGGCATGTCTACTTTGAAATCAATTCCATTAAAATGAATGGGATTCACTTCCAGTGAATGCAATTTACAATCTGACTATGACACAATAGATGGTGTGGAAGTTGCATGAGTTTTAGGAAGACTTGAGTGCTTTGATAAGTCTCTCCACAAGCATGTAAGGGATTTCCCAAGATAGTTGCAACACATTGCAGCTTCCTGGAGCATTAAATGGGTTTTGAAGACCAGATGACACTTAAGTGTACACATAAGGTGGAGAAAGTAGATTTCAGCATCCACCAAGAAAAAAAGTTTTTGCACCGTTGGTGCTGCTATTTTTTTCCCTCCTACCTGGCTGCAGGAAGTGTGAAAGGGGCTCCCAAAAGATGAGCAATATAAATTCACACCTGAAAGTAATGGTGGCAGCACAAGCCTCTGTACCATGCAAGGTAGCTTCCAGAGGCTTTTGAGAGGGACACTTGAAATGGTCGGATTCTGTTTCCCAATCAGTTGAGAAGAGGTGGAAATGCTGGAGGGAAAGTTAGAATGAAAGCACTATGAAATATCACCCACACAAACCTTGAAAGCGTGACTAGGCCTTGCTCAGGAGCATGGCTCAGTTTATTAAGACGAGATTATTCAGCATTTGTGCCCATGCATTCAACCTCTTCGCTCCTTTCTTAGTGGTGCAAGAAGTTTCTTAACAATGGTTCCCCATTTCAGAATCTGAACCAGGAAACAAACTACGGGCTTCAGAACAAGCTAGGGTTTTAAACAAACTTCAAACCCTGGTTTAGGATCCTGCCTCATTCTAAAGCTGGTAATTGTAGTTTCCTAGTAAATATGAAATGAGAAATGGATTAAGAGACTTCCTGGTTTAATCATGGTTATGTGTCCACGCAAAAGGCTTCTTCATATCTCCACAGATGAAGATGCAGCCTACCCACAGCCCATCTCTTCTACCTACTCACCAGAACAGAATTTTGTGCTTGACTGTAAAGTCTGCTTGACTTAATGGCTCGTTTCTTTTTGAAATTCAGCAACAAACTGAACACTAAACCAAGGGTAGCTAACACGGTGCCTTCAGATGATGCCGGATGACATCTCCCATTATTCCTGACCACTGGCTGGGGGTAATGGGAACTACAGTCCAACAACGCGTGGAGGGCACCATGTTGGCTACCCCGCTCTAAACCTTTGAAATCTCCAAAATAGCAGTGAATGAGCACGTGGGATGCCTCGACTCATGGATGGCTTTCTGCAACATCTTTTCTTTCCTGTGCTCTTTAGAGGAAATGCAAAACATGAAACAATTTTTTGGTAGCTGCAGAGCCAAGAGCTTAGCATGGATGCATTAATCCAGTTCATACAACAAAGTATTCTCAAAGGTGACCACACAGTGCGTTGTGTGATGGCGAATATACTGCACACTTCCATTCTGCATGTCTGTTTCCTTTAACACAGGGGGAGCCGGCCTACTGCCCAGGTCATGATTGTTCTGTGCTGACTCTGAACGTGCATCCTCTCCCCCTCCGGTTTGGGCAGGGTCCCCGCAATGAAGCTCAGCATGTGCTGTGGATGTGGCTCTTTTGCTGGTTGTGAAAGCAAGTTCTGACTCATGAAACCCTCTTATCTGCACTTTCTCAGGCCTTGCCAAGTTGGGGTCGCTGGGGTCAAGCTCCAAACAATGGCCCAATCCCCCGCCAACTTGGCCCATTGTTTCCATGGATATCAGCGAGTGTGAAGCTGTTTCACCTTGCATGGGGCAGCTTTCTGCATCTGTTGAGAGTTCACTGCCGTTTTCTTGTCCACCATCCTCTCTCTGGGGATTAACTCTTCCTTCTATTTTGTCACGTTTAAAGCTGTTCTGCTCCTGTGCCTGTTAAAATAAAAAGGAGGGCAGAGGGGAATTTGTTACGGCTGTAGGCTAAAGGTAGAAAACTACTGCTGACAGCAGGCTCAGCCAGCAAACAGGAACAACTAGGGTTTCCTCCCAAACGGGTGTCCCTGTCTTCATGCCTTGCTGCCGTGTTTCCTGTACACAGTTTTGGGAGGCTTTCACAAGCCACACGGCAGAAGCTGGTCAACAAAGCACCGGAGACTTGCTGAGAGGCCAGGCTGCAGGAGGCCTGCCAGGGGGCTGATGCTGCACACTGTGTGCTTGAACCAGGGGGAAAGGATTCTGGCTGGGCTGTGCAAAATGCCTGGTGCTTGTCACAGAGCTGTGTTTACCCAACGCCTGGGGCTCACGTGGACTCTGCATGCTTCTGGGAAGAGTTGTGGGTCTAGCTGCCCTGGGCTATAAATTCAGTAAATAATAAATAGTAGCCAGGAAGCTGTAGGTGTGCCTGGCCTTTCCTAAGCGCTGCACTAACTGGTTCTTTTTAATTACTATTTAATTATTTGGTGGATATTTTGATAGACTCACTAGGGCATGGGGATGTTTTAAGTCTCGGCACCTTACTGTTGAGGAGAAGGGTTGGGTCGAAATCCTCAAAGATCCCTCCCTGCCAAAGCCCGCAAGCCGCCAATCAGGGTCAGGCCAGGTCCCTGTGTCTGTCGTCCTCCAAGGCTACCCGTTGCAGCAGGCCAGGCCAAGGTCTGTACTGTTCAAGAGACTTCAGATCTGCTCTCATTTTCATAACCAAATAAAGCAATTGTCCTCAGCTTACAAGATCTAGCATGACTACAAGGCACAAAGTGGCAGGGCTACTCGGGCAAAGACGCATCATTTGGCACGCCTCCTGAATCCCCTCAAGAAAGGACTGGGTGGGCGCTCCTTCTGCGGGCCTTTTCTCTCAGCTCGGGACTGGGCCAGCAGGTGGGCACTCCCACAGGTAGGTTGTCTAATGGGCTCTGTTTTTGTGCCTGCACCACCAACAACACATCCATGGTGACAGGTGCAGCGCCTCCAGCCTTCCCTCCTGAGCTGCAAGCAGACCTGCCTCATGAGGCGGGCTCAGCTGCCGATCGGCCTCTAAGGGCAACATCTACCTCAGGGGAGGGGTTGTCAATGGGCAGACTACTGGGCTCCACTCCTACATCCTCATCCACCGTGTCCAGACCACTGAGCCCCTCCCCTGAATCCCCAGCCACCGCCACTTCAGACTAGCCCTGCCAAGAGTTTTCCACGAGGCTCATGACAACAGTCCTCTAAGACACAGTGCAAGGAACAAATCTGCAGAGGAGCCAGGAAATGAGCCCCAAGTGGCCATCTTCCCTGATATTTCTGGCTTTGTGCAATCCAGGATACAGTGCCATCTGCAACTGATGTCGACACTAAATCTGCCCATTTCCCTTCCTTGCTTGTCTTCCTCTCCCAGCTGAAGGGCCTTTATACCGCCTTGTGCAGAAGCCTCTGCTTCAGCAGGGAGAGAGGAAGAAGCATCTAAAACCCTTGTCCCACATGAAAGGGCCATCTGCAACCCAGAACCCAGAGCGCCACATGTGGAGAAGAGGTGCACCACAGAAGATGTCCCCTGAATACGTAGCTCTAGCTGACTCAAGCAAGGCAGCCAAGCTGCTATTCCACAGAGAAAGGCTAATCCTCCTCAAGTCATGAGCCAACATTGCCAACCCCAAAGATGTGACTTGGCCAGAGTCAACAGTGTGTGGCCTCTATCCACCAAGTCATCCCAAAGGAACATACAACTGGGGAGTAAATCCATGCTTCTGCCTGAACATTTGTACCTGTTTATGGAAATCTGTCCTCGGTCCAGAAGAGGACTGGCAAAAATAAGGGCAAGTACACCACCTTGATACCAACAACGAAGTTCTGGTATAGGCTATATTTGCCATTCAAAAGATTTCTCCTTTCAGTTATTAAAATACCAAATATTGACATTCACTGCAGTTGGCAAATTTTCACCAGCTAACAAATACCAGATACCAGACCAAGAAATGAGAGAAGGTATAAATGCAGTACAGCTTATGAGCCTTTACATGGAAGCTACATATTGACAGCATAACACACACAAAGCGTGAGACATTATTTTAATATGCAGTAGGAGAATCAGAAACCATCCACGTGGAATTTGAAAGCAGAGCTAGGCTCCAAATAGGGAGGTTTGCTCTACCTTTCACTTCATTACATGCAGGCAATTAAACTGAGTGCACCTCCCACACCACCCCCAGGAGCAAAGTCCACACTGCAGCCCTGAACTTTCAGAGTCTGATCAGAGATAAAAGCTGGCTGAGACACATGATGATTTAAGTAATATTTGCAAGTGTAATGTTCAGAGTCACACAGTGCTTGGGCTTTTTCAAGGAGAGATTAGAACTGATTCTCTGCCATTTTTAATAGTTTCTTATTGGGTTTATGTATGTCCTATAATTTTTTTAAAAAAACTTATTTACAAATTGTGAAGATGTTGTGATAGCTCCTCAGACTAAGTTGGGAGGCGGTCAGGATCCGAGAGCGACGCCCTAAAAACCCTCGTGCTGTAATGGGAAACGGACCTATCTGGGGCCAAACACGTTGAACCCATTTGCTATAGCAGCTACCTCAAAACAACTATTGAGATACCTCCACACAGGACCATGTAATTCTTAAATAATCTATGTTAAAAATCAGGCATCACTCCAGCCAGATGCTACTTTGCTGTCTCTCTTTATATTCAATTTTGGACTTTTTTTCTTTGCAAGTATAGTAGAGGACAGTAAGTCTACACTCTCCAAAAGAGCTTCACAAATCACTACCATTTTCCTAGACCCACAAGAAGACAACCAAAGTCTGACCTTAGATGTGCAGAAGATCTTTCTCCAAGTACACAATGATCTGTTTCATAACCAAGTGTAGGGGCACTTAGGAACTCTCTCTCATGCTTAACCTAAATCTCCCTAGGTGTGTGTGCTTGTGTGCACGTGTGCCTTCAAGTCTATGCAGTCTAAACTCAGTGCTGCTGGTCCTCAATTGAGTTGAAGCTAAACTGTTAAATTTTTAACAGAAGCATGGTGATCTTACTGAGACACAGAACGTGTGACACATTGTGTGTACAGCTCTCAAAATCAGTGTGCATGCTCATCAAACGGAACAAATTTGAAAAAATATCCAAACAAGGCGTTGGGCAAATGGAACTGGAGACAGCCACCATAGTGACTGGTTGCTCCACTGTTATACGTGGATGATAAGGCAGGCCTGCTGAACAATGTTTTACCTTTAATCTGATCTGACTTTTGCCCTCTGAGACATCCAACACCTCAATTAATGGCTGATGTTCCATCTCGGACTGGCTGGAACAAGACATGCTCGGAAGGCTGCCCAGAAATGCATCCACATTGTCTTCAGTGACGAACCACCTTTCCTGGGGGGGAACAGACAAATGCAACAATTAAACCTTCCCTTCAGATTAAAAAAACAAAAACGCCAGTCCTGAGGCACATCAAAGCTACTCCAATCACCAGTGCCCTCCTTCCCTTTAAAAAAGGCAAAGGAAAAGGCTCAGACTTTCAGCTACGGTGCCCTTTACCAGAACGTAAGGGATGGCCAATTGGATCAGTGACCCAGAAAGAAGATGCGGACATCATCATGAGCTAACAGACTTGGCATTAGTCAACAAAGTGATGCTTTATTTATTTAAATTATTTCTGCCCCACTTTTCAAACATTTTTTTCAAAGCAACATATACTTAAACAAAACAGAACAGGGTTGCCAGCTTCTCCAGCAGCTCCTTGAAACCAGCAACGTGATGTATGAAGACCTTGTCAGATGATGGTGTTCCTTACGCTAGCGAAAGCTTCAGCAGCACCAGGGCAGGCCAGGATGGATTGTTTGTTTTCCTTTTTCTGCCATTAAGATCTTTTTGCCAAGGCCTTTCTTCAGATGCCTCTGTCAGAGGGATGCCATGTGACAACAACAAAAGAAAAGGCTTTCTTGGCAGTGCCACCTGAACTCTGGAATGCCCTCCCTCCACATCACAATCGTTTTGGCACGAGACTAAAACATTTTTGCTCACTCAGGCATGTTAATTCTGTGTAAGTGTTCATGATTAAGAATTTTATCTGTTTTATTATTGTATTTATGCTGTGATACAGCTAATTGTTCACAGCCTTGAAATTCTAAATAGAATGGTTTAATTATTATATTCATTAGCCACACTTTTCCCCCCCAAAAAGGTGAACTCAAAGCGACTTACAAAAACAAACATTAAAAACAAGGGTAGGAACAAAGGTAAAAACCTGAAATTACAGCAAAAGAGCACATCCAACTCCCCCCCTCCTATGAAAAGATTTATTGTTATTTAAATAATTGAAGAAGGGTATTAAAATATTGTCGATTTTAAAAAGGCCAATTCTATTCTAGGTTGTATAAATTTTTAAAGGCCTCTAAGCAAGACTTAGGAAGTAAAAGCACTGTGCTAACTCGGCCCCAAAATATATTTACTAGCAATTAAACACAGCAAAAATAGAGGCCATGAAGACTTGTCAACTTTTTTCCCTCTGACTTAACTGCTGTGCCTTTTACAACTGTGTGGCAAAGACAAAGTCCACAGATGAAGCTTTTGTACATGGAGTACATGAGGTGAATTTCTGCTTGTCACATAGTTATTCAAGACACAGGAGCTCTTGTCAGAAACAGAAATTGGCAACCCTTTGGGCAAGAGACAGCAACTTGCCAAAGACGACCAGCGGATTGCCAGCTGAACTGCGAGTTTCCAGGTCTACTCTGAAAAGGTCTTCATTGCTACAGGTTTTTCACTGGAAATTTACCGACACCTCATGGACTGTAACTCTAGTTCAGCTGAGGCTTCAAATTTCAGGAACATTTCTTCTAGAGTTGTTATTCTAAAATATATATGATTAAAACTGCTCTGTCAGAAATTAGTACAAGTATTTCAAATGCTGAAGGGAGTGAGAACACACCCCATTAGATAAACAGGAAGAGAAGGCCTCTGTAGGGTACACGCAATGTGTCTTTAAGGTTGTTAATCTGACGTTTCTTGCATTGCAAAAACTATGGCTACAGCTCTTATAAATGAGCCACCCTTAGCAATGAGTTGGATCCAGAATATGTATCTGACATACATGCACACAACCACGCACCCTATTTCATCCTTTGGAAACCTAAGGATTTTTCTGTTTCACAAATACATTTTTTGGCACCAGGGGGTGGGGGAAGCAGATGAAACCATCAGCCCAATATGGGCTATTGCAGAAGCAACTTTTGTCGGTTGGACTAAGATGGTTTTGTGCGCGATGATGGATTTTACCAGC
Source organism: Rhineura floridana (assembly GCF_030035675.1). NCBI lineage: Eukaryota > Metazoa > Chordata > Lepidosauria > Squamata > Rhineuridae > Rhineura > Rhineura floridana. The sequence goes on along the minus strand of NC_084481.1, from coordinate 234,813,257 downwards.
AGGAGACAAGATTTACGCTGCCTTCTTTTGCCGTGCGCTGCTTGCCCTCTTGAGCAAAAAGCGGCTGGGCACTCGTGCAGGGGGAAATCGGTTCGTCACTGCACCCCTGGCAGCAGCTTAGTGCCTTTGAAAGATGTAAAAGTGCAGCTGCTTTCCCAGTCGCTACATCCCCACGTCCCAAAAAGCTCCACCTGCCTGGAAGTGGGATTACTACTGCACAGTCAGCTAGCCTGCAACTGTAGAGGGGGCATGTAGGTCAGTCTGGCCTCTACTTCTGGCAAAACGACCAAAAGCTGCAGGGTAGCTGGCTGCACAGGCTAAAAGTTCCTGGGGGGGGGGCAACCCCCCCCCAAAAAGTAGGGGGGGAGAAAAAAATCTGTAATATATTTAATTATTTATTTTTTGTAAAAAGATTTAGGTGGGGGAGAAATATTTTAGGGGGGCAGCCCCCCTTGGCTATGGGCCTGTGTCTGCACCACCTCCATCTCAGCAGAAACACCAACAAGGGAATAGCAGCCTAACTCCAAATGGAGGCAAAAATGCTTGTCAGGAGCTCACTTGTTTGTTCTGGCATTATCTGGGACCTCCACGTCCCCCACTTCCCGTCAGGGTAATACTTCGCACATCTGATGAAGTGGACTCTGGTCCACAAAAGCTTACATGCGATAATACAGTTGTTGCCTCTTTTGTTGCTCTTCCCTCTTGTATCTCATCTTTAACCCTTATTTCTCTCATTTTTCATTTACACAGAGTGCTTGCAAGCAGCAATGCCTATTCAATTTTAATTGCTGCGAGCTGCCCTGGGAGTCATTTTCTGTCTGAACAGTGGGACAGAAATATAAATTAACTGATTGCTCTTAATGAGACAGAACCTCTATCAGGGAATGTGGCTGGCAATCCTAGAAGTGAATATGCACCTAACAATTCTAAAACAAAAGGACTACTTCAAGCTGTGAAGCTTTTCCAGCTGCAACACCTCTAACCACAAGAGCTCAGGCACCTCCCACTCTACTGCTTCAGCTAGACCACATCTACATCCAAAGGAAATCTCCCTCCACACTTACATTTATGCCCCATTCTTCTTCCTCCGAGACATTTGGAATTATTTTTCAGCCTTGCAAACAAGCCCAGGGGGTCACTTGGGCAAGTCAGTCTCTCCACTAAGGCCACCCCATGAGCTCCAACACTGAGCAAGGAATTGGACCAACGTCACTCCTATCCACAACGCTCACACTGGCTGAAGGCAGATGGTTTCCCTCCGTTTTGAAACCAAAAAAGCAATAAAACTCTCAGCTTAAGGCATGGCACAAAAAAAGAGTGGGTGTTACATTATTTTAGGACCGTAAGGGTAAGAAGGAGGTCTTCATCTGCATAATGCCCCAGCAGAGTAACTTCCCCTCAAGTCCTTCTGTAAAATGGGGATAACAGAACACCCTCCCACCCTTTAATTGTTTCCTTGAGAATCTAGCTAGTCAAGGGTGCATGTTCTAGCAGCTTAAACTAATTTCCATTAAGGTACCTGCTTGTTGCTTCCATGAATAACCAATGAAAACCCTTTCAGCTGTGTTTTAAGGATGCCAGCTTCCTCTTCACAACATAGTAAAGACAAACCACTTATGGACTGGAAAATATGTTGCATTATTTATACCAGGTGTAGGGGACCTTTGGCCCTCCAGATGTTGCTGATGTACAACTCTCATCATCCCTGGCCACTGGCCACGCTTGCTGGACCTGAGGGGAGTTGCAGTTCAGCATCATCTCAAGGGCCAAAGGTTCCCCACCCCTGATGTATACCAAGAGGAAAGTCATCCTCCAAGTGTAGATTCTTACGTAACCAAAAGAGTACCATCCATGCATGAGAGGAAGATGTCACCAGGCTGGGGAGGAACCCCAAGGTTTGCGGGGATATTAAAAAACCTTTAGGAAAAAATCCTAAAAGGGGGAGGGAGGAACACCAAAAACAGCCCAATGAGGAATGCTGACCAACCGTGAAAGGAGAGAGGAACAAAAGGGAAAACGAGGTGGGAGGGGGAATGGGACACAGTATCCTGACAGAAAGCATGCCTTGTTATTTATTTATATCCCATCTTTTCCCCAGAATTGGGACTCAAGGCGGCTTACAAAAATTAAATACAGCTAAAAACATATAAGTAAAACATTTAGAAAATTAAAATGTAAGTAAACCTCAGAATTTAAACCATTTAAAACGTAGTGATTAAAAACAAAATCAATAAAGCAGCACCCTCTTAATAGCCCTTGCAGTCAGTTCCCAAAAGCCTGTTGGAATTGAAAAGTCTTCACCTGCTGACAAGGCAACTGGGAGGCAGTCAGTCTAACCTCACTAGAAAGGGAGTTCCAGAGCCTGGGGGAAGTCACCGAGAAGGCCCTCTCCTGCGTTCCCATCAGACATGCCTGGGAGGGACGACTTCCGGGAAGGGTGACTTCGCTTGTGCCTGCTTTTGAGACGGGCTCCCGCCTCAAAAGAAGCTTATTCAGATATAAATCAGTCAGAACTTTTTTTTTTTTGACTGATGAAATTTCTCCTGGGCAGGGAGAAACGTAGAGATCAACCTCAAAAGCCTGTTTTTGTTGGGAGGACTGGATTTCATTAATTTATGAAAAAAGGTCCAGCCAGCAATGCCGGACGGACTTCCGAACATGCTCTATCTGTTTAATGCGATACGTTTATCTTTTCTTCAAAGAGAAAACAGACTAACAGGCAAGCACCCTTCTTTCTATTATTTTCTTTACTTGGTTTAAATTGTTGCAGCAAAAGGAGATTTGTCAGATTGATCGGCTTTGGAGAACTTCTGGGTGAGCTATAACTCTTCTCTGTTACTCACGAAATTAACAGCTTATCTCTGTTTTTGTTGCAAAAAGCTGTCCTGGATGTGCATTCTAAAGATATAAACAGAAGAGGGATTTCTATTCCGAGGAACATTATATTGTCTGGGACTATTCTCTTTTTGGTCTATTTTATTTTGACGAATCTGCTTCTTCACGACGCCACTAACTGTTTTGATGCTGGGAACTAAATTTGTTTTGTATTCTTGAACATAGAGAGATAAGGCAGGCTGCTCTGTTCATACTGTGATGTCATCAAGCCTGGAATATTAATCCAATTGTTGCTGAAATAAGAAGTGGTTCTTCTTTATTTTTGTTTTGCTTTGTTTTCGTGGTTTTAAAAATGGCAATCAAGAAAGTGGCTGAGAATCTGGAAGTAATTATGTTTCAGAAAATAATGGATGAGATTGAGATAACGAAACAAACCCTGCGACAGGGCAGTAAGGAGCTGAAAATTGAACTGAGCAAAATGACGCAGGAGCTTAAAGAAATAGGGGATCCTGTGAGAGAGGAGAATGAGAACAGAGATGAGAAGAAAAGAAAAAATAAAGGGAAGATACAAGCTCTGGAGATTGGAATAAATGTGGAATTGGAAAAAGATCTGGAGTTTATGGATATTAGAAATAAAATCTACTGTTTGGATAATCTTCTGGACTGGAATGACGTGATGGAGTTTGATATAGAGAAAATCTATGGAATTAACTGCAGCCATGTGACAATGGAAAAACTCTCAAGAGATGAGCCAGTGCATTTTGTAAAAAAGAAGAACAGAGATATGACTTTACAACAATATTTCAGCAACTTATTCAGAATTGATGGCAAGGAAATATTTGGGATAGAGGAAATTCCCATCAGACTCTTATTATATGACTATGGCTATGACAGCAAGATTATTATGGAATACTGATAATGGAAGATTGGACACTGAAATTACTGGACTTAACAGGACTACTGAAGATGGAAGATGGAATTAATAGGGATAATGGAATAATGGCTATTGAAATTATTGGACCTAACAGATTTTGATGAGATGGATTAATCGAAATGTTTATTTGGACTATGGTTATGACAATAAGATTATTATTATTATTAACGAGATGGATTAATCGACATGTTTATTTGGAGGAAAATTGATAGATATATTTCTTAAAGAATTGAAACCTCTCTTTGACTTTTTGTGGAAAGAATAAAGAAATGTTTATGAGATTTGATGATTAATTAAGATAACTACTGGAGGAAAGTGATTTTATAATATAATTTAAGAGACAGGATTGTTATATATTGTAGACCTATAACTGATTTGATCTGTGACAAATGGGAAGTCAACATTTTATTTTATTTTTTGTTTAATCATTTTTGTTTTGTTTTGTTTTTTGTCTTTGAATGTTTTATGATTTTGTCTTGTATGTTTTATGAAAATTTGAATAAAAATTATTGTAAAAAAAAAAAAAAAAAGACATGCCTGGGAGGGTGGCGGCACCAAGAGACAGGCCTCTCCCAACAATTTCAGGGCTCAGACAGGCTCATACGGGAACGCAGTCCTTCAGATAGCCTGGACCCAAGCAGTATAGGGCTTTACAGAGCATAACCAGTACTTCGAATTTTGCTCAGAAACAGACCAGTAGCCAGTGGAGCTGCTGTAACAAGGGAGACATGTGCTCACTGTAACCAGCCCCAGTTAGCAACCTGGCTGTGGCTCGTTTGACCAGATGAAGTTTCTGAACATTCTTCAACGGCATCCCCACGTACAGTGCGTTAGAGTAAGCCAAACAGGATGTGACTAAGGCATGTATCACTGTGGCTAGATCAGACACCTCCAGGCATGGCACAGTTGGCACACTAGTTTTAACTGTGCAAATGCACTCTTGGCCACTGTGGAAACCAGGAATGAGTCCAGGAGTACACCCAAACTGCGAGCCTATGTTTTCAGGGGGAGTGTAACCCCATCCAGAATATGTTTAATCCCCATTCCCTGTTCTGCCTTCCCACTGACCAGGAACACCTCTGTCTTGTCTGGATTAAGCGTCAGTTTGTTTGCCCTCATCCAATCCAGTCTGCATCTGTGTTGGAATTGCTTTTTAAGATTTTTTAAAGTTTTTTTTAAACCATGTTTTTAAAGATGCTTTGCTTGATATGTTTTAATGTCTGTTTTTAAGATGTTTTAGAATGTTTTTAGTGTTTTTGTTTGCCGCCCTCAGCTCAAGAATAATAACAGCTAACAGACACTGGTTTAGAACTGAAACAGCTTACTTGGCTTTAGGTGGAAAAGAGAAATAGAGCTGGGTGTCATCAGCATGCTGGTGGCACAGGACCCTACAGTCCAGACAACCTCTTCCAGCGGTTTCATGCATATGTTAAATAGCATGGGGGACTGGACAGAACCCTGAGGGATTCCACAGGCCAGCAGCTAAGGCGTCGAACAGGAATCCCCCAGCACCACCTTCCAGGCTCACCCCTCCAGAAAGGAATGGAGCCACTGTAAAACAGTGCCCCCAAATCCCATCCCACTGAGGCAGCCCAGAAGGATACTGTGGTTGATGGTATTGAAAGCTGCTGCGAGATCCAGCAGAACCAACAAAGACACACTCCCCATGTCCAGTTCTTGGCATAGGTTGTCCACCAAGGCAACCAAAGCTGTCTCTGTCTCCATCCCATACCCAGCCTGAAGCCAGACTGAAATGGATCTAGATAATCTTACTCCTGGCTAGAAAACTGAACAGGAGCCCTCCATGGTACAAGACTTTGTTGGCAGTCCCACTTTTCTTTCTTTCTTTCTTTCTTTCTTTCTTTCTTTCTTTCTATACCACCCCATAGTCGAAGCTCTCTGGGCGGTTTACAGTAACTAAAAACATTAAAAACAAATATACAAATTTAAAACACATCTTTTAAAAACAATTTAAAACCCAATGTAAAAATGCTCATCTTATAAGCTATAACCCCTCACAAGGTGTGCTACAAAAAACAACCAATAAATACAATATATCAAATAATTGTTTTTTGAATGGACTAATACATTAAAACAACAGCAGCTTAAAATGTTGCACAAGTGCAATTGGTTGTTCACATGGGCTTATTGCCTGACTGACACCCAAAGCTGGACCTCACCTCCCAAACACAAAACTGGAAATCGGATTGTATTGCTTTGCTAATGTATAATGAATTCTGAACGTTTTAGCAATGAAAATGTGCAAATTCATGGCATCCAAAGGTGAAGAGGTGTTTTCTGAATTACAGATAAACGTATGCTTTGGCCTGGAGTCCAAGGGCCTTAGGGCTTCGCACTTCCTCAAGCTAAGGACACTGTTGACAGATGCCTCGGATGAAGACCACAGAGTTCCAGCTAGAAGATCAAACACAGCAATGCCCAACAGAGGCACCAAGGAGTTTTTTGGAACCTGGCCTTTGAAGCTAAAGTAAAGCACCCAGGTTCACTGATGAAGCAAACTACACAGAAGTTATTCACACTATCTTTATTTGGGACCATGCTCTCTCTGCACAACAGTGGAAGAGATGGGTCACATGCTGGCCTAGTTCATGCATTATGCTAACACTATAGTTTACCGTGACAGGCACAAACCTGAGGGCTCATGTGCACCCCTTCCCTCTCTTCCTCCAGTGCAGACATGAGGAGGAAATCAAGAAACATTTACTTCTGTTTGCAAATAACCATGGTTACTTGGTTTGTCCAAAGCCAAACAAATGGGCCATGGTATTAACTACAGTTCAGGGAAACAAGCCTCTTTCAACACACAATTTATGGTTCTGGCTAGTTTCCGTAATCACAGATTTCAGTTCAAACAAGATGAGTGATTCCAGCTAGCTGAAAACAAAAGCAAGAGCTTCCAATCTCCTCACGACTGCTCCGGAGGAGAGAAGAGCACACGACTCCAAGGCTTGCCCAGACTCATCTCGTAACATTAAACCACCGTTGCCCAAGTTGAAGAGTTAACAAAACCCACACGTGTGCCCTTGGAACATGTCACTCCAATGTATTATTTTATTTTATTTTATTTTATTTTTTATTTATTTTATGAGCAGAACTCTTTCAAGGTGGCTTACACACTAATAAAAACACAACCTTCAACAGTAATAAGATACTTAGTAATAACGTGTCTAATACAGGGGTTCCCAGACAGTGGTCCGTGGACCATCAGTGCTCCGCAAGCTTCATTCAGGTGGTCCACAGTGTGTCTGGATTGTGGCTGAAGATGAGACATGGCACATCCACTGCACCAAATATTCATAATGATTTTGATTTTGATTGCTGCTTTTATTTTCTGTACTGTATTTTACGGAACTGTAATTTGAATTCTTTGAAATTACAATTGCTGTAACAGGTAGAAAAATCATGAAGTGGTCCTCCAAGACCCTAAGCAATTTTCAAGTGGTCTGTGAGAGAAAAACGTTTGGGAACCACAGGTCTAATATAGTTACTTTAATAAAACCAGCAAAAATAAATGCATATCCAGCCCAGAAATAACACATAATATTAACAAATCCATCAGCCACATGGAGCCCAATGAAGAGATGAAATATCACTCAGAAGCAAGCCACTGAAAACAACTGGGTTTATTGGGCATATGGAGAACATTGGACAAAAGCCACTATAACACCAAATGGTTTAATATTGTTGCTCAGTAGACATTAAATAAAACCGCTAATAAAGCATATTTCAGGTTCACAGTAGTCTTTGGAGGAGGAAGTATCTTTGTGCATCACCACCAACTGTAAATAAGCTGCTGCTGCTGCTGCTCTTGCAAAGCCAACAAAACCATATTTGCCCCTTTTATGAATAAAATCCAGTGCCAAGTTATTAGAATTGAAAGCTTCACTCAAGGAAACTGCAGGCATTTTAAAAGTAGGCCATGTGCGGGATGTAAATTAAGTGACGGTCCCTTTATGGAGAATTCATGCAGCAGGTTCAACAGAAACCTAGATCTACATATCTCAAAACCTCCTTGGCTTTTTCTCAAATCCTAGAGCAGCAGAAATCAGCTAAAGTCTCCATGATAGTACAAAAGTCAAGTGTGTGTGTGAGTCTTCTATGTTTGAGGTATTAGCAATGGCCAGAATTTAGATAACTCCAGAAAGGCTTTCAGCAGCTTAATCTGTGACACAAGGTTCCTATACAAGAAAGATGGCAAATGGGGTTGCTTTTTATCAGCAATTAAATCAGAAAAAAAATAATGGAGAGGGGTTTTTCCCCCCCAAAAAATTATTTTCTGTTCTTTATTCTAGTTTCTGCAATGTATCCAAATGGCAAAATGCCTTGCAATTATCCAAGATTTATTTAATCCTGTCATTCCCATTTTCTAATATAATGTTACAATAAATATTCTATTCCCAATTATATCTTTGTTACCTCTGTGCTTTGACAAATATGTTTAGATTAAATAGATTTACAAACCACAGCATTTCCAGCAGGGAAGCTATGTTAGGTCTGCTGCAGCAAAATAAACAGGGAGAACAATGTACTACAGCAAACATCCAAAGCAAAGGTCAACTACTTAAAAGAAAAATTATAACACACTGAAAATAATTAGTAACAGCATGCTGGGACTGTTTTTCTGACTTTTATCTCTGGTTTGTTTGTGCCAATGTTTTAAAACAGCTGTTTTGCATTTTACAATGTGTTTTAAACAGTTTTATGTGCTAATGTCAGTTTTTTGTTGGCTGCTTTGAATAAATAAAATAAAAAGGCAGGATAAAAGTGCTTTGAAATAAACTAAATAAATAAAATTTGATGGCAAAATGTGGAAATGTGAATTTAATTTCATCAGGGAAATTCCAGCATACAAAATAGAAGAAATGGCTACTCTGATCCACATTAGGGAGGATACCAGCTAGACAAATAGATTTATTTGGGGAAAGAGGCATGCTCATGCTCAAAACAGCTATCAGAGAGGCATTGTTACTCTAACGTGTTTTCTGCTTTTTGATTGTCTAGAGTCTGTTTTTTCCTTTTTAAACTAATTTGCTATATAAAAAATAGGAGGGGGGAACAGATTTATAAACACTTTAAACAGATTTAAATGGAGCTTTTAAAAAGTTGCACATGATTGTCCCAATCCAGTGTTGTTAATGTCACTCCAATATTACTTCAGAAGATCTTAACAACTTTAGACCAGCAGCAAATGTTCCTAACCAGATCCAGGTATTCTTGAAGGAGACAGATTTTGTAGATCCATTTCCACTGGGATTCAGGCCTGGCTTTGGTATGGAAACTGGTCACCCTGTTAGATGACCTGGGACGGGAGACAAGGCAGTGCGACTGTTGATCCTCTATGATCTTTCAATGGCTTATGGTACCATTAACCATGGTATCCTTCTGGCGCAATTATGTGAGTTGGGTATTAGGAGCACCACATTGCAGTGGTTCTGCTCCTACTTGGAAGGCTGGTTCCAAAAGGTGGTTCAGATCTCCAGTATGGGGTCCCAGGGGGGTGGGTTCTGTCCCCCATGTTGTTTAACATCTACACGAGAGCGCTGAGTGAGGTCATATGGAGTTTTGGAGTGTGTTGTCATCAGTATGCTGATGGCATGCAAGTCTATTTCTCCTTCTGATCTTCGGCAGGTGAGGCAGTGGATGGCTGAGACAGTCCTTGCTTGCAATTATGTACTGGATGAGTGGCCAATAAACTGAAGTTTAATCCAGACAAGGCTGAGATGCTGTTAGGAGGTGGTTCCTCTGTCTGGCTGAGTGGTGTGTGGCCTGCTCTAAATGGAGTCACATGTCGTCTGACGGTTCTCCTAGATCCACTGCTGTCCCTTGAGGCACAGGTGGCCTCAGTGGCATGCAGCGCCGGCTGGTGGCCCAACTACAACTCTATCTGGATAGGAATAACTTGGCTACACCTATCTATGCCCTGGTAACCTCAAGATTGGACTATTGATATCTGTGTTATGTGGGGCTGCCTGTGAGAATGGTTCAGAAGCTTCAATTGGTGCATAATACACTGCCCAACTGTTGACAGGTTCGAGGTGAACAGATCATGTAACACCAATTCTGCTACAGTAGCTGCCTGTACATTTCTAAGCCCAATTCGAAGTGCTGGATTTGACTTGAGCTCTTTATGGCTCAGAACTCTAATATCTTCTGGAACACCTCAGATCAAAAGAATTAGCTAAGGAATGTACAGGCCTGAGAATCTCCAGGCTAGATAGAAAAATATGCAGAACAAGTGTGTCAGCAAGCAACACAAAAATCTATTTTGACATAAAGAACAAGAGAGAGCACACATGCAAGAGTGCAGAGGTCATCAATTGGTTCTCCCTTGCTTAATAGTAATAACTTCATTCTGGAGCTGCAAAAATGACCATCACTCTTTGACATTTTCATATATTATTCATGCAAAGTCACCAATGACTGGTATTAAAGTTAGATTAAGAAAGAAAGGGGGGAAATAATCAAAAACCTAACCCAAACCAGTAGTCATAAGTGTTGAAAGGTCTGCAGTGTGTTGTCTATAGTGCTGAAAAATCTGCACCAGCTGGCTATTACTTACTGAGCAAAAAGGTCAATGTCTTGTTGTTGACATATAATATCCTACCAGGATACCAGCAGACCACCATCCCTAGCACAGAGCAAGCTAGCATTTATGAACTTCTCAGGAGACCTTGCTGGTTGTTCACTGACCAGCAGATTGTCATTTGGTAGCAACACAAGAGTAGACCTTCTCAGTGATAACACCTGTCCTACAGAATGACCTCCTTCAGTTAATTCATGAGGTGGAGACAGTTATGACTTTTAAATTTCCCTAGAAACATAAACGTTTATGCAAACAATCAATTTTTTTTAATTCTCTATATTGTATATTGCTCAGTTTTATTTGTAATATATACTGTTGTTTTGCTTTTAAGGAAATTTTGTCGACTGTTATTGCTGTATTTTTACTGTTTTTATGTGAACCACTTAGGGATTTTTCTAATATTAAGTAGTATAATTTCTTTGTTATAAATAAATAAGTGCTGGAAAAATATGCCTGCTAAACTGCTTGCCACTGCTTAATGCATTTTCAAAAAAAAGAACATGAAAGGATGAGGAAACATGTTCTTTCTTGGTACGGACAGACTGCCACCATTAAAAGCAATATGTGACCAAGATTAAACTTCTTAATTCTAGCCTCCCACTAACTTTATCAGATAAAAGGCATAAAAGAACGGCAAAACGCTTATTAGCACGTTTATCTGGCACAATAAAAAGCCACAACTGAGTGCAACTACAATGTAGAAAGCAATTAGAAAAGGGGTTCTGGCTGTACCGCTGTCTTCGAGTTCTGCAGTGACACAATTCAGAATGACAGTGGATGTCACAAAGAAACAAACGCTGAGAAAAGGTGAATCAATGTTGAGAACTAAGTATTAGGCATTCATGTTGTAGACTATTTTCTATGGCATTCCAAATGAAACAGCTTTTAATGAAACCCACAAAGGCAGCAGCATAAGCCCTGCAGGATCACACCAAAGACCCATCTAGCCCAGCATCGTATTCTCACAGTGGCGCACTAGACAGATGCCCCTATGGGAGGCCCTTAAGCAGAACCAGCGTGCAGCAGCATTCTCCCTATTTGAGATTCCCAGCAATTGGTATACAGTAGGGCCCTGCTTTACAGCGTCCCGCTGATGCGGCGCCTTTCGTTTTCAATTTTAAAGGTTTTTTTTCCCCTTTTGCGACGTTTTGCGACGTTTTCACGTCATTTTCGCGCAACGCGGCCCATTAAAGTCAATGGGGTTCCGCTTTACAGCGTTTTCTGCTTTACGGCGGGGGTCCGGAACGGAGCCCGCCATATAAGCGGGGCCCTACTGTACTGTACAGAGGCATATTACCTCCAACAGTGGAGGCAGAACATGGTTATTGGCACCGTTAGCCACTGAGAGCCTGCTCTTCCATGAATCTGTCTAGTCCTCTTTTAAAAGACATCAAGCTGACAACCATCACTACATCTTGAGGCAGCAAATGTGCTGCGTGAAGGAGTACATTCTTTTCTGAAACTTCTAACATTCAACATCACTGGATGGCCCCAGATTCTGGTATTATGAGAGAGGGTGAAAAACACATCATGACTATTATGCACCTCTATTACGCCCCCCCTTACTACCCTTTTCTCTAAACTAAACTAAAAAGCCCCAAATGCTGCAATCTTTCCTCATAGGGGAGTTGCTCCATCCCTTTGATCTTTCCGGTTGCTTCTTCCTGAACCTTTTCCAGACCTACAACATCCTTTTGGAGATGAGGTGACTAGAACCGTACACAGTATTCCAAGTGTGGGTGGAACAAAGATGTGTATAAGGAGATTATGATAATTGACAGTTGTCTTTTAATCCCTTTCCTAATTATCCCTAACATGGAATGTCCCTTTTTCAAAGCCTCTGCACACTAGGCTGGCATCTTCATTGAGCTATCCACTGCAAGATTTCGTTTCTGGTTAGTCACCACTGGTTCACACCCCATTAGCCTATGTGAATTTTATTTTTATTTTTTTTGCCCCAATGTGCATAACTTTACACTTGCTTACAATGAGTTGCATTTGCCATTTTACTGCCCATTCACCTGGTTTGGAGATATTCTTTTGCAGCTCCTTACAATCCTTTTCGTTTGAACAATCTGGTGTCATCAGCAAGCTTAGCTATCTCACTGCTCACCGCTAACTCTAGATCAGTGGTTCCTAAACTGTGGTCCGTGGATCATCAGTGGTCCACAAGCTTTATTCAGGTGGTCCACGGGATGTCTGCATTAAAGATTTCTATTTATTTTTAATAGTATTTTATTAACAGTATTTTATTGCCTCTTATTTCGTATATTATATTTTACTGCATTACTATCTGAATTCTATGGAATGCAGTAAAATACAATACAGCAAAAATACAATTAAAAGTTGTGCAGCATCTAGCACAGTGCACTGTAACTGAGACAACAGGCACAAATCTGCCAAAACCCTCAGCAGTTTTGACGTGGCCCATTGGGGGGAAAAGTATGGGAACAGATACCCATCCTTGGGGGATTTCCACTTTCTCCCTCCAGTGGGAGAACAGTCCATTTATTCCTACTCCTAACCGGTTACTGACCTGTAAGAGGACCTCTCCTGACAACTAAGCTTACTCAGGAGTCTAACATTATTGTTATCCAAAGTACAGAATAGCTGCAGAGCAAACCTAGCATCAAATATGACCATCCTAACAGCCCACTGTAAATCCATTCAGATTACTAATGCTGATTTGGGACAGTGGGTATTAAAAATGATTAAACGCTGTGGATGTAGTTTATTTTAAAAAACAACAACCTGGGCATTACTTAACCAAGGAGGATTCATTGCTTATACACCCCAGCTTCCAAATGGCTTGGAACCCACTTGTCTATTACATCATTGTTGAAATACAAATACATGGAAGGACCATCTGCTTTTGAATCAATTTAAATATCTGGCAGAGTTTGGCAGAAGAGTTGTAGGGAGGAAGAGACAGAGAAAGAGGGCTCTGAAGCTGTATACTGTGGTCGTGTATTCTGAGGGATCCACAGCAGTTTGATTGGAAGGGGCATGGCCTGACAGCTGTTGTGTGCAACTAGGCGCAGCCATGTGGGCTGCGAATTTTCATTCTGTTTCCTGACTCCTGAGCAGCGCAGAGGGAGCTGTGCCAGCTGGTCCACAGGATATACAAGCAAGCCAGCTTTCAGGAAGTGAGCGAACAGAGAGAGTTAACAGGAGTTTGACAGCGGAGGTTAAGGGGCAGGTCCCTAACATTTTTTCACTTGTATGGTGCACCATATACCAGTAGGACTCTCCTATTTACCCTGAAGAAGGGCAGGACAAAGCACAGGCCATTCCAATACAAGTAGGAAGAGAGAAAGAAAAGGCAGTAGCGACTATGGACGGGTGGTGGTGGTGGTGACCTGCAAGGTGTGCAATGTTTGCTTTCTTGCCTGAGAACAACATGGCGTACATGTGCAACAAGTGCAAGCTGGTGGCACTATTGTAAGAAAAAGTTGAGGGGCCTGGAATGGCAGGAGGCCACACTGAAGAGCATGAGATTAAGAGTTCTTAGATAGAATGATGGAACAACAACAGCAAAGAGAAGTACAGGAGGTGGAAGGCCAACAGCATGTTGAAGTGGAAGAGGAGACTGTTGTGGAGAGCTACAATGAAGTGGAGGAAACTCCATGGAAAAGGGTGACAGTGAGGAGCAGAAGAGCGACAAGACATCCAACACCAGTGGAACTACAGAACCGCTTCCAGGCACTTGAGGATGAGACTAGAGGCCAGTCTGCAGTGGAAGAATTACAGGAAACCCCACACAATAGCACATGAGAGGCTAAAGCTCAGTCAAGCAGAGGCAATGAAACCATGCCCCACGACAAAAAGAAGAGTAATACTGGTGAGAGACTTCCTACTGCATGGGATTGGAAACCAACTATGCCTAGAAGATCCATGGACTCACCAGGTATGCTGCCTTCCTGGAGGACAAATTAGAGATGTGATGGAAGGGTTGCCATCACTCATAAGACCCACTGACAGATATCCCTTTCTGCTCTTCCATGTGGGAAAGAATGATACTGCCAAGCAGAGCTACAAAGAAATCACAGCAGACTTTGAAGCTCTGGGAAGGAAACTCAACCACTTTGGAGTCCAGATAGTTTTCTCATCCATCCTTCTGGTACTTAGGAGTGGAAACGGAAAGAAAAATACTCCGGGTGAATGACTGGCTACGAAGGTGGTGCTGACGTGAGAGATTTGGATTCTGGGACCATGGGCTGTGTTTCCTGGAAAATGGATTGCTGGCAAGTGATGGGTTGCACCTCACAAGGACTGGGAAGAATGTGTGTGTATACTAATGCCTATGGGAAACAAACAGGACGAACTTGAACTCTTAATACAGGAAAGTAAATATGCCTTGATAGGTAAAACTAAAACTTGGTGGCATGACTCCCATGACTGGAACACAGCGATTGAAGGATATAACTTGTTCAAAAAGAACAGAAGGAATAGAAAAGGAGGCAGAGTCGCTCTATATCTTAAAAATATATATCCCTGCACAGAAATACAGGATGATGAGCTTGGTACCTCCACCAAGAGTATCTGGATTAAAATAAATGGGGAAAGAATAAAAGGAACATGGTGGTTGGAGTCTATTACCAACCACCCAACCAAGACAAGATGAAACTTTTGCAAGGCAAATTGCCAACGTTACAAGGAGGCATGATGGGGGACTTCAATTACTCCAAAATCTGTTGGAAGACAAATTCTGCCAAACACGGCCCCTCCAAGAAATTCATGACTTGTGTTGGAGTTAACTTTCTCCTACAGAAAGTGGAGGAAGCAACCAGAGAATCAGCTATCCTTGACTTGATTCTAACCAACAGAGATGACTTGGTGGATGAGTGGCAGTTACAGAAACTCTGGGAGAAAGTGACCATGCTATATGAGAGTTCTTGATTTTAAAGGAAGCAAAAGCTGAGGTAGCCATACACATACCCTGGACTTCAGGAAAGCTGATTTTAATAAACTCAGAACTATGATAAGGTTCCATGGTAAGTGACCTTAATGAGAAAAGGAGTCCAAGATGGGTGGGAGTTTCTAAAAGAGGAAATTCTAAAGGCACAATGGCAAACAATTCCATCAAGGAAAAAAGGGGGAAGACAGAAGAAGAAGCCAGCGTGGCTTCACAGAAAGCTTAGAAATGACCTGGAGAAAAAGGACACATACAGAAAGTGGAAGGAAGGTCGGGCCACAAAGGAAGAGTACAGAGAGGTAGCATGGAATTGCAAAGATGGAGTCAGGAAGGCTAAAGCTGAGAATGAGCTGAGGCTAGCGATGCTAAAAGCAACAAAAAAGCATTCTTCTGGTACGTCTATAGTAAAAGACAGAGAAAAGAAACGCTGGTAGAGGTACTCAATGAGGATGGCAAAATAACAACAGATGACAAAGAAAAGGCAGCAGTGCTCAATTCCTACTTTGGCTCAGTCTTCTCCCAAAAGAAGGTCTATGACCCTCCTGGGAAATGCAAAGTTGAAGGGGCAGGATTGTAACTTGAGCTTGATAGACATATGGTCAAGGAATACCCAATCACTTTGAACGAGTTCAAATATACAGGGCCTGATGAACTCATCCTAGGGTATTGAAGGAACTGACTGAAGAACTCTTGGAACCACTGACTATTATTTTGGAAAATATATTTCAGCTTTAGCAAAGCTTTTGACAAAGTGCCCCATGATATTCTGATTAGCAAGCTAGCTAAATGTGGGCTGGATGGAACAACTATCAGGTGGATCCACAGTTGGCTCCAGAATCGTACTCAAAGAGTGCTTATCAAGGGTTCCTTGGCAAACTGGGGGGAAGTAACAAGTGGGGTACCACATGGCTCGGTCCTCAGTCCAACGCTCTACCACATTTTCATTAATGACTTGGATGAGGAAGTGCAGGGAACCCTTTTCAGATTTGCAATTGATATAAAATTGGAAGGGATAGCTACAAAAAAGGGATCTTCATAGGCTGAAGCACTGGGCTGAAAACAACAGAATTAAATTTAACAGGAAAAAGTGCAAAGTACTACACCTAGGAAAAAGAAACCAAATACATAGTTATAAGATGGGAGATACTTGGCTCAGCAATACGACATGAGAGAACAATCTTGAGATTGTTGTTGATCACAAGCTGAACATGAGCCAACAATGTGATTGTGGCTGCAAAAATGGCAAATGCTATTTTAGGCTGCATTAACAGAAGTATTGGTTCTCCTCTATTTGGCACAGGTTAGGCCTCATCCGGAGTCCAGTTCTGGACACCACCCTTTAAGAAGGATGAAGACAAACTGGGTCAGGTTCAGAGGAGGGCAATAAGGATGATCAAGGAACTAGAAACAAAGCCCTATGAGGAGAGACTGAAAGAACTGGGCATGTTTAACCTTGGGAAGAGAAAACTGAGGGGAGATATTCTAGCACTCTTCAAGTATTTGAAAGGTTGCCACACACACAGGAGGGCCAGGATCTGTTCTTGATCATCCCAGAGTGCAGGACATGGAATAATGGGCTCACGTTGCAGGAAGCCAGATTTTGGCTGAACATCAGGAAAAACTTCCTAACTGTTACAGCGGTACAACAATGGAACCAATGACCTAGGGAGGTGGTGGGCTTTCCAACACTGGAGACATTCAAGAGGCAGCTGAACAGACACCTGTTGGGTATGCTTTAGTTTGGATTCCTGCATTGAGCAGCGGGTTGGACTTGATGGGCTTATAGGCCCCTTCCAACTCTATGATTCTCTCTCTCTCTCTCTCTCTGATCTTCCAACTGGCATTCTAAAGGTTTGGTACATGAAAGATCGGGTTCACTGTACCCTTAAATGTATGCCTGGTTCAGCTGGAGCTTGAAAAGTAAACACAGAGGAACTCCACACAGCTGAAGACTGACACATGGTCCCAGTGCCACCATGTGTAAATGAAAAGGAATCATCCTTTAAAATATTTATGCACAATGCCTCTCACATCCCTAAAAATCAACCCATGCTTGCTGGAGAGAATATACAGAGCGAGTAACTTCATTGCCTATGTGGTGGTGATAACAAGAGCAACACTTTTTTCTCTTTTTTAAGAATAAATCATGTTTCACCATGGAGAATCCCTTAAACATCCAAGTGCCAACATCAATCCAGCTGGCATTTCTCCACTCATTTGGAAACCACCAAGATTTGGCATTTTTGCTGTTACCAGCAAAACTTGAAATTGCTCAGTTTTGGAAAGAAACAACTAGGCTAGCATGTAATCTATGGAGCACCCAATACAGAAGCCAATGATCACGGAAAAACTCTCACACCACAGAAACATAGCAAGGCACAGGGAAAACCAAAATATTTTGGGTTGCCATGTGCACCACTCTATAACATGCAAGTTAAATGAGTATAATGGTATTTATATATTTATTTTAATATTACTAAAGACATGTGCTAGATAAAACTGCAAGCCACAATTTGGGTTATGTAAGAAGAGGGTGGGTTTTTTTCTTGGATTATTTGTGAAAGGTTTTCATGTAGATGAGCACAAACTTGTTGTTTTAGTGAATCTGTATTTCCTTGTTCATGTGCAGTCATAATTCTTGTATAATACAGAAAAGAAATAAAGAAGTTTAAAACAGAAGAATTTTTAGTCTTCCCCTTCCAGATGGGGGATTGGCTCTCTTGCTCTGTAAGCAAGCACCTCTTGCAAAACTCAATGGCACAGATATAAAGCCAAGATAAGCACAAGCCTTTTCCCTATGCACAAAGCCCCTTTGCTTCTCCTTCTCCACAAGTGGAAATTAAACCAGGAAGACTCTAATTAACCATAGCTTCCCATTATGATTACCAACTTCAGAACAAGCCAGGGTCTTAAGCCATGATTTGGAGATGGGTTGGTGTCCTGGCTTGTTCCAAAGCCGTAGTTTCTCAGTTCAGACAAAATAAAAAACCCTGGTTAATTAGATTTCTAGCGTGAGTGCCATACATCACAGGGGGCTGTGTGTGCAGGCAAAAAGTTCATACGTACCTCAGCTTAATAAGCAAAGACATGATTGTCTGTATGCTGCCTAAACTACTGGAATAAAACTAGGGCTTGTATTCTTCCCCACCGCAGTCTGCTTCATAACCCAAGTTCTGAAATTAGCTTGTTGGATTAAACCTTTCTGGGCTTGTGGGCATATCTGCAAACTGGAGAAACTTCTGAGCACCACATACACACTACAACCAAACACATAACTCAACCTATTCTACTGACCATAGAATGCTTCTTTCAAGTCTAATTTCAGCAGGGGTGGGGACCTCTATGCACGTGAACATCAGAAGCACCTGCTGGATCAAGCCAGTGGCCCATGTAGTCCAGCATTCTGTTCTCACAGCGGCCAGCTAGGTGCCCAGTGGGAAGTCTGAAAGCAGGACCTGAGTGCAACAACATTCTCCCCACCTGTGATTCCCAGCAACTGGTATTCAGAGACTTACTGCCTCCAATGGCACCCATGACCACCACAACGGCAACCCCTCGATTAAACTATGGTTAAGGCTAACCATGGTTTGTCCAGGTTCTGCAAACTGCAGCTAGTCAAAAAAAGAAGCTTACGCTTCTGATCTCCTCCTCAAAACAACACTGCGGGAGGGAAGGGGGTGGAGTTTGTGAGTTCAAGCTTCATCCCTAACTGTTATGTACAAACAAGGCCATTGTGACACATTGTTTTCTGATAGGTGAAGGACTTACAGTTGGATAGTATTGCATTTGGGCAGGAGACTGGATGAGTTCCAAATGATCCAAAAGACTATGATTTTCTTGGGAGAATTAGGTTATCCAGTCATTAAAAGAGCATCTGCTCACCATTTCAACTAATCTATGGATAGCATAGCACATAATGTCCTGGGAGAAAATGTGATAGTCCTTTGGTACTTTCTGCTCATTATCTGTGTCAAAGACTCTGGCCTTCTTTTAAGCTAAGGGACATTTAATTGACACCCTAAGAAATGTTGAAAACACTCCTTAAAATGTAGGCTGCCTGGGGCTTAGTTATTATCTTTTTTGTAGGGAGTAGAATCCTTTCCCCTCCAAATTCCACATATTTATTTATTTATTTATTTCATTAAACTTATAGACCGCCCCATAGCCGAAGCTCTCTGGGCGGTTCACAAGAACAAGAAAACATCAAAAATACAATAAATATGTAACAATATAAAACACATTAAAAATTTAAAATGTTAAAAAGATTAAAACAATGTCAGCGCATACTAAACGTATTAAAATGCCTGGGCAAAGAGGAAAGTTTTAACCAGGCGCCGAAAAGACAGTAATGTTGGCGCCAGGCGTATCTCCTCTGGGAGGTCGTTCCACAGTTCGGGGGCCACCACAGAAAAAGCCCTTTTCCGCGTTGCCACCCTCCGAGCTTCCCTATATGTAGGAACTCAGAGGAGGGTCTTTGATGATGAGCGTAGTGTACGGGCAGGTTCATATCGGGGAAGGCGTTCCAACAGGTATTGTGGTTCAGTGCCGTGTAGGGCTTTGTAGGTTAAAACCAGCACTTTGAACCGGGCCCGGAAACAAATAGGCAGCCAGTGCAGGCGGGCCAGAATCAGTGTTATATGGTTGGACCGTCTGGTCCCCGTTAATAGTCTGGCCGCTGCATTCTGCACAAGCTGCAGTTTCCGGACCGTCTTCAGAGGCAGCCCCACGTAGAGTGCATTGCAGTAATCTAATTTCGAGGTTACTAGCACATGAACTACTGAAGCGAGGTTCTCTCTGTCCAGATAGGGGCATAGCTGGGCCACCAGCCGAAGTTGGTAAAAAGCACCCTGAGCCACCGAGGCTATCTGAGTCTCAAGTGACAGGGATGGGTCTAAAAGGACTCCCAAGCTACGAACCTGTTCATTCAGGGGGAGTGTAACCCCATCCAGAACAGGTCGAACATCCACCATTCTGTCAGGAGAACCACCCACCAGCAGCATCTCAGTCTTGTCTGGATTAAGCCTCAGTTTGTTAGCTCTCATCCAGTCCATTGTCGCAGCTAGACATCGGTTCAGCAAGTCGACAGACTCACCTGAAAAAGATGAAAAGGAGAAGTAGAGCTGCGTGTCATCAGCGTACTGATGGCAACGCACTCCAAAACTCCTGATGACCGCACCCAGAGGCTTCATATAGATATTAAAAAGCATGGGGACAGAACTGACCCCTGCAGGACTCCATACTGGAGGTCCCAGGGCTTCGAGCAGTGCTCCCCAAGTACTACTCTCTGGAGACGACCCACCAAGTAGGAGCGGAACCACTGCCACACAGTACCGCCCACTCCCAGATCAGAGAGTCGTCCCAGAAGGATACCATGGTCGATGGTATCAAAAGCCGCTGAGAGATCAAGGAGAATCAGCAGGGTCACACTCCCCCTGTCTGTCTCCCGACAAAGGTCATCATACAGGGCGACCAAGGCTGTCTCCGTGCCAAAACCGGGTCTAAAACCCAACTGAAATGGATCCAGATAATCGGTTTCATCCAAAAGTGTCTGGAGCTGGTCGGCAACCACTCGTTCCAGGACCTTGCCCAGGAACAGAACATTAGCTACCGGCCTATAGTTGTGAAGATTTTCTGGGTCCAGGAACGATTTCTTCAGAAGTGGTCTTACTATTGCCTCTTTCAGGAGGCTAGGGACCACTCCCTCCCTCAATGAAGCATTAATCACTGCCCTGGCCCAGCCGGCTGTTCCATTCCTGCTAGCTTTTATTAGCCAAGAAGGGCAAGGATCCAACCTAGAAGTGGTTGCACGCACCAGTCCAAGCACCCTGTCAACGTCCTCAAGCTGTACCAACTGAAACTCATCCAAAAAATTAGGACAAGACTGTGTGCTGGACACCTCATTCAATTCTACTGCTACAACATTGGAGTCTAAGTCCTGGCGGATGCAAGAGATTTTATCCTGGAAGTGCCTAGCAAATTCATTACAGCGCGCTTGCGATGACTCCATCATGTCCGTAGGGCCAGAATGTAATAGCCCTCGGACAATTTTAAAAAGCTCCGCTGGACGGCAGATAGATGATTTAATGGTGGCAGCAAAGTGTTGCTTCTTTGCTGCCTTCACTGCCCCCAAGTACAACTAAGTATAGGCACTTACCAGTGCATGATTGCATCCATCAGGAGTTTGCCTCCATCTGCACTCAAGCCGTCTCCTATGCTGTTTCATCGCTCTCAGCTCCAAAGTATGCCATGGAGCTGCATGAGCTCTACACCGAAGAGGGCGCACAGGGGCGATCGTGTCAACCGCCGGGGTCATTTCTGCATTCCACAGTTCCACCAGGGCTTCGACAGGAGCACCAGCCTTTTCGACCGAAAAACTCCCCAGAGCCCTTTGAAAATCCTCAGGAATCATTAGTCTCTGGGGGCGGACCATCTTAATGGGTCCCCCACCCTTGCAGAGGGAAGAGGTCGCTGTAAGTCTAAACCTCAACAAGCGGTGATCTGTCCATGACAAAGGGACCGATGTAAAGTTCCCTACATTCAGATCACCATCTCCCTGTCCAGTGGCAAAAATTAAATCCAGAGTGTGTCCTGCTGTATGTGTTGGGCCAACAGCATATTGAGACAGCCCCATGGTTGTCATGGAAGCCATGAAGTCCTGAGCCGCCCCAGACAAGGTGGCTTCGGCATGAATGTTGACATCCCCCAGCACCAAAAGTCTAGGGGATCTCAGCATTACATCCGAGACCACCTCCGTCAGCTCAGTTAGGGAGTCCGTTGGGCAGCTGGGTGGGCAGTACACCAACAGAATCCCCAATCTGTCACGTTGTCCCAACACAAGATGCAAGCACTCCAAACCAGTAGCCACATGGACAGGGTGCTTGGAGAGGGAGATGGAACTCCTATAGACCACAGCCACCACCCCTCCCCGACCCTCAGATCTACCCTGATGCTGAACCAGATACCCCGGGGGGCACAGCTGGGAGAGACTAACTCCTCCCTGCTCACCCACCCAGGTCTCTGTAATGCATGTCAGATCGGCTCCCTCATCCACAATTAAATCGTGTTTGAGGGAGATCTTATTTTGTACCGATCTGGCATTTAAGAGCAGCATCCGAAGATCTGAGAGCTGGCTGATAGGACAACCAAAAAACCTGTGGGTGCGAGGAAGACCGGAACAAGGCACAGTCGTTAACTGCCTGGGCCGAGTTCCCCTCACCTGGCAAGACTTCCTCACAACGCCATATCTCCCTCTACCCGTCACCACGCCAATTGGGGCCCCCACAGATCTCCCCACTTGACCCTGAAACCTCTCACCCAGGCACATAATATAAAACCTTAAGCACACACGCAATTCACAGACACATATACTCTCATCACGCGCCACACCACCACACTCCCACCAAAAAACAAAGCTATAAACATATACTGACAGAACCCTGCCAATAGCTCTTCTCCCAAAAAGTAAGAATTGGGCAATGGTGACAGTCAGAGAACAACAGCAGCAAATATGGAATTTATACACATATCAACTAATAATAACAACAGTAATTATGGAATAAAGATACAATGATACAGACTAATTTTCCCAAGAGTCATCATCAAACTGAACAAGTTCCCATTTCTGCATTAAATAATTAGTGTTATTAATCCCTTTTTGCAAGGGTTGGTATTCATTACAACTACCTCCAACACATTCTTCAACAATTCTCAGCTGCTCACGCGCAACAGCAATTGGAAGAGATCTGCAGTGTCCAGGAACTACTGGTGCTGACTAGGGGCTGATGGAAATTGCAGTCCAAACCAGGTTGGGGAAGGCTGACTTCAGAAGTCACCAATACATTCAAGCAGAGTTCTATTGGCCAAGCAGTCTTTCCCAAAGGTTTTTTTTTTTAAAAAAAACAGCTGGGGCAATGCCAGCATTCAAGTCGATCCCGACTTATGGAGACCCTATGGATAGGGATTTCATGGTAAGCGGTATTCAGAGGGGGTTTCCCATTGCCTCCCTCTGAGGCTAGTCCTCCCCAGCTGGCTAGGGCCTGCTCAGCTTGCCACAGCTGCACAAGCCAGCCCCTTCCTTGTCCGCAATTGCCAGCTGGGGGGCAACTGGGCTCCTTGGGACTATGCAGCTTGCCCACGGCTGCACAGGTGGCAGGGCACGTAACCCCTGAGCCACTCACTGTGGGGTGATCTTTAGTTGGCCCTTGACACCAGGAGACACAAGCGGGGATTTGAACTCACAGACTCTGGACTCCCAGCCAGGCTCTCCTCCCCACTGTGCTATATGTTCTCCAACATAAGAAGCATTTCCAGTTGCCATATGACAGCTGGAGGTGAGACTAGAGAAGGGAAGAGTTGTTGTTGGAATTATTTATACTATAACAAGAAAGGTGCCTGGTTTCTTCAACCAAGAGATGGATAATCTTGAATCTCTCATTCCTCTGTGAGAATGTCACTCAATAAACCCTTGCTTTTCTTCTAAAAATGCACCATTACTTGAAGGCTTCATGTTTGGACTCTGCTTGTCTGTGTTTCTACAAGCTTGTATTCCTGCAGCGTTTCCCAACTAGTGGGCCACCGGATGTTGTTGGACCACAATTCCCATCTTTCCTGACCATTGGCAATGCTGGCTGAGGCTGATGGGAGTTGTGGTCCAACAACATCTGGTGGCCCACTAGTTGGGAAAGGCTGCGGCCCAGAGGAAGAATGACCAGTATCACCTATATAGATTCCAACAGTGATGCCACTGCATTATTTTTAAGGTCTTAAACCAGTACTGTCACTAGAAGCTAAAATTATGAAACTGAGGTCATCATACTTTGGACACATAATGAGAAGACCTTATTCACTAGAAAAGACAATAATGCTGAGAAAAACAGAAGGTAGTAGAAAAAGAGGAAGGCCAAACAGGAGATGGATTGATTCCATAAAAGAAGCCACAGACCTGAACTTACAAGATCTGAACAGGGTGGTTCATGACAGATGCTCTTCGAGGTCGCTGATTCATAGGGTTGCCATAAGTCATAATCGACTTGAAGGCACATAACAACAACAACAACAACAAAGACTCTGCCTCCTCTCACTTCAATTATTCCCCAACATGGAAAGAAAGATTAGTAGGATTTCTTTGAGGCAACAGATTAGTTACTTAAAAATTCAACAACAAAAAAGTTCTGAGCAGACTAGCTGAATAAATATTTAGCACAGAAGAGAAGTGATAAGAGCCAATAAATGCAGCTATTTTGAAATGTATGGCAACCATAAATACCACGTCAAGAACCGGTCCAGCGACTCACATAAGGACCCACGTCCCATCACTGGCTATGGAAGGCAAAGATTCATGAGCACAGCTGAGTCACCGTTGCACAGTCCTTGCTCACTGGGCCTTCACGTAGAAGATGGTCTGTTCAATAAAGAATTGCTTTGCTTGTTGCACTACTTGGCTGAAAAATGTGATGAACTGAAACCAGTCATCTGCAATTTTATCTTCTCCAGTTTGTAGTCCTCCTCACACCCTGCAGCAATGCCTGACATAAGGAGTTAATGGTTTCTGTAAACCATTAGATTAATGACCTTTCACCAGCCTCTGAGAGAAATGCCAAAGTTATTTTTTACCTCCCTGTCATCAATGATCCATACTAGATGAGATAATAAAATTTAAACATTTTTACTCAAAAGGGCATATGATCTGTTGAAACCCTATTTAACAAACTCCTGGCCTTTAAGTAACCTCTGAATAAAAGGTCACATTGCCTCTCTAAAAGACGCAGCCTATAGCAGTGGGGAAACTCCATATTGAGGGCTCAATCACAAAACAATTTCCCAGTTGGAGAGGCAGACAGGACAAGAATAGAAAGAAGGTCAACGAACACCCCACCACAAGATAAGACCCTCCACAGTATGCTGGGCTAAACTCCAACATGGGAGAGAATCGTTCAAGGCCACAAGAGAAACACCAGAGTAAGAATAATATAGGTGTCTGCTGCCAGAAACAAGACAGAAGCCCAAACAACAACAACAAATGTGACATAATAAACAGCACTCTTACATGGTGCAGAGCAGCACCACAAGGGGGTGTGCTCTGGGTGTGTGCTCATAGGTGGCGATGTGCTTAGAAATTCTTATTCTGCTTGTCTTCTACTAGTTTACAACACTGGCTTCATTTGGTCACTTCACTCTCAGTCAAATCAAAAGCAAGCAGCAGCCTGTCTTGGATGAGGTCTCACTCTCCTTGAAAGCTCAGGTTTGCACTCTGGGGGTGCTCCTAGATCCAGCTCTGAACCTGGATGTTCAGGTGTTGGCTTTGCCAAACGTCACCTGACATTCCAGCTGCACCTCATCCTAGAGAGGTCAGATCTGCTCAAGGTACCCCACATCTTACACGGCAACTGGACTAGCCTTTGAAAAGTGTTTGGAAGCCTCGGCCGGTCCAGAAAGGTGTGGCCAGACTGTTGACTAGAGCCAATTAAGAGGAACATGTGGCTCCCTTATTACAATAGCTTGACTGGCGGTTCCAAGACCAATTCCAAGCACTGGATAGGACTTAGTTTCCTAGACTGGTGGGCCAGACTGTTATCTCCCTCAACCCTCGCAGGCCAAGCTTGACAGGGGAAAGTGTCCTGCTAAACAGCCCTATATAAAGTACAGGGTTTATTTGAGTTACTATTGTCATGCTTTATTCAAACGCTCACATAAATATTACATTATATGGCAATGCAAGTGGTATTTTGGAGCCACAGGGTCCTGACAAATGTGGATTCTGCCTCGCCAGAAGGCACTCAGGGCTCCTACAATCCAGAATAGTTCTATCAGTACCCTATAAGGAAAAGAAATGACCCAACGATCAGACTGAGTGGTAGAAAAAGGAAGGGAATTTTTCTTCAAGAAGGAAAAAAGTATAGCAATAGGGGTTAGCAAGGAAGCTAAACCTGTATCCGGTCTCTCCTCTGCAATTTTAACACTAGCTTTCCCCCCAATGCAAAGTAACGTTCTAGGCATCAGAACTCCACAGAGAATCAGTCTACGGATTCCATGAGCTTTCAGGCTGCTAAGATTCTTCACAAAGGTGCTGGTAATAACAGGAAATGCTGCCTTCCAGGAACAAAGTGAAAACTGAGCTAGTCTGACTGTCAAAGCAGATAAGGGGCACATTTTATGTTACTTCTCAGTTTCCGGACAAACATGACAACGAAACTCCAAACGACAACACAGGTGTCAGGAATGGGAGGACACCTTCTGCTGTTGACCTCGAGAAGAAAAACTTTATAGCAGATTACATCAGTAGCAATGCAGCTTCAGGGACAAGGCTTACTGCAAGACATTCTTTAAGGCAGCCTTTCCCAACCAGTGTGCCTCCCGATGTAATTGGACCACAATTCCCATCTTTCCTGGCCATTGGCAATGCTGGCTGAGGCTGATGGGAGTTGTGGTCCAACAGCATCTGGAGGCACACTGGTTGGGAAAGGCTGCTTTAAGGAGTTAGGGTTAGGCATGCAATATAGGACTCTGAAGTGCTTCTGTTTTGACAGAAACAGGGACCATGATTCTCCAACTCAGTCCAAAGGAGATCAAATGTACTCCTGATGTAAAGCCCTGAGCCTGGGTTCCTGAGGAATTTCCTTTCTCCCACACACGCTTGCTCAACTATTACATCATCCTCAGAGGTCCTTCCCCGAGTCCCCCTGCCTTCAGAGGTGAGCAGGATGGGAGGAGAGTGCTCAGGGTTTAGGTATTTTCTGTGGTGGCATCTTGTTTATGGAAAGCTCTCTATAAGGCACCTATGTAATTTATTATTATTTATTAGATGTACATCCCACCCTTCCTCCTGAAGGAGCCCAAGACAGCAAACACATCAGCAAAACAACTGAACAACAACGAAAATATCTAACACCAGTTTCTTTCATACTGTGACCTCCAGGTTGCCAGGAACAGTCTCCTTCAGCCAAACAATGCCTGAGTAAACAGGTATGTTTTAAAGTTCTTCCTAAAACTCAGTAATGATGGAGACAGATGCAACTCACTAGGGAGGGCATTCCACAATTGGAAAGCCACCACTGAAAAGGCCCTGTCACAGGTCACCACCGACCAGGCAGCACCACCAACAAGGCCTCATCTACCAATTGGAGGGTCCAAGATGGCTGAACTGTGGAAGGCGCTCTTTTAGGTACTTGGGTCCCAATCCATTTAGCAGTTTATATGCTAATACTGACACCTTGAATTGGGCCCGGTAGCTCACTGGCAGCCAGTGCAGCACTTTCAGGACCAGTGACATGTCCCATTGGGCTGCCCCACTTACCAACCTAGCAGCCACATTCTGTACTAGCTGCTGCTTCTGGACTGTATTCAAGGGCAGCCCCACACACAGTGCATTACATTAATCCAGACTGAAAATCACCACAGCATGACCAACTGAGGCCAGACTATCCCAGTCCAGGAATGGCCATAGCTGGCAAAATCAGCCTGAGCTGGCCATAAACATGTCTAGCGACAGAAGCCACTTGGGGCTCTAGTGACAAGCTGGAATCCCAAGAGTACTTCCAGACTATGAACCTGTTCCTTCAGGGAAGTACAACCCCTTCCAGAAGTGGTTATACACTTAATTCCCAGACACTGGAACCACCCATCCACAGCACTTCTGTCTCATCGGGATTCACCTCAGTTTATTGCCTGTCATCCAGTCCATTGCTGCTTCTACACAGTTGTCCAAAACCTTCATAGCTTCTCCCAATTCAGATGGAATGGAGAGACAGAGCTGCGTGTCAACAACACACTGAGGACACCATGCTCCAAATCCCCAGATGACAGCTCTCAATGGTTTCAGACAGATGTAAAATAACATAGGAGACAGAATGGATCCTTATGGGACCCCACAGCCCAAAAGCCATGGAGCTG
Source organism: Rhineura floridana (assembly GCF_030035675.1). Classification (NCBI taxonomy): domain Eukaryota; kingdom Metazoa; phylum Chordata; class Lepidosauria; order Squamata; family Rhineuridae; genus Rhineura; species Rhineura floridana. The sequence continues at coordinate 234,785,081 of NC_084481.1, read as the reverse complement.
AGCAACAATCTCCCAGTACTACTTTCTACAGGATAGCGGCCCTGCAGGTAAGAGCGGAACCACTGTAATACAGTGCCTCCAACTGTCACCTCCTTCAGTCTCTCCAAAAGAATGCCATGGTCAATGGTGTCAAAAGCTGCTGAGAGGTCAAGGAGAACCAACAGGATCACATTGCCCCTGCCTCTCTCCCAATAAAAGTAAACAAGTAGGGCCACCAAGGCTGTTTTGATGTCGAAACAAGGCCAGAAACCAGACTGGAATGATCTAGATAATAAGCTTCCTGCACTTCCGGGAAGGGTGAGTTCGGCTGTGCCTGCCTTTGAGACGAGCTCTCGTCTCAGAGGAAGCTTTTTCAGTTTTAAAATCAGTCAGAACTTTTTTTCTGACTGGTAAAGACTTTCTCCCGGGCAGGGAGAAACGTAGAGATTAACCACAAAAGCCTGTGTTTGTTGGGAGGACTGGATTTCATTAGTTTATGAGAGAAGGTTCAGCCAGCAGTGCCGGACGGACTTCCAAACAAGCTCTAACTGGTTAAGCGACACGTTTATCTTTTCTTCAAAGGAAAACGGATTTTAACAGGCAAGCATCCTTCTTTCTATTTTTATCATCTGGTTTAAATTGTTGCAGCAAAAAGAGATTTGTCAATGAATCAGCTATAAAGAATCCCTGGGTGAGTTATAACTCTTCTCTTTCATTCACGAAATTAAGGAGGAAAGAAATTGAAAAACCTTATCTTTGTTATTATTGCAAAAAGCTGGCCTGGAATTTGTGCATTTTAAAGATACAAACGGATGAGGGATTTCTATTCCGAGGAGAAAAAAAATAAATAAATCTGATTTATAAACTTTTGGAGTATTATATGTCTGGGACTATTTTTTTTTGGTCTATTTCATTTTGACGAATCTGCTTGTTCACGATGCCACTAACTGTTTTGATGCTGTGAACTAAATTTGTTTTGCATTCCTGAACATATAAGAGATAAGGCAGGCTGTGCTGTCTACACTGTGATGTCATCAGGCTTGGAATATTAACCCAATTGTTGCTGGAATAAGAAGTGGTTGTTGTTTTTCTTCGTGGTTTTAAGAATGGCAATCAAGAAAGTGGCTGAGATCCTGGAAGTAACTATGCTTCAGAAAATAATGGATGAGATTGAGATAACGAAACAAACCCTGAGACAGGGTAGACAGGAGATGAAAATTGAATTTGGCAAAATGAAGCAGGAGCTTAAAGAAATAGGGGATCTTGTGAGAGAGGAGGTTGATGAGATCAGAGATACAACTGGACAAGCATTAGAAGATGAAAAAAAAAGAAAAATTAAAGGGAAGATGCAAGCCCTGGAGATTGGAACAAATGTGGAACTAGAAAAAGACTTGGAGTTTATGGATATTAGAGATAAAATTTATTGTTTGGAATTCAACGTTGTCTCTGAAGAAATTAATGAAGATATTAGAGATAAAGCTATCAATGTCTTGGATAAATTTCTGGACTGGAATGATGTGATGGAGCTTGACACAGAAAAAATCTATGGAATTAATTACAGATATGTGACCATGGAAAAACTCTCAAGAGATGTGCCAGTGCATTTCGTAAAAAAGAAGAACAGAGATATGACTTTACAACAATATTTCAGCAACACATTCAGAATTGATGGCAAGGAAATATTTGTGATAAAGGAAATTCCCATCAGACTCTTATTATATGACTATGGCTATGACAGCAAGATTATTATGGGATATTGATAATGGAAGAATGGCTACTGAAATTATTGGACTTAACAGGATTATTGAAGATGGAAGATGGAATTAACATTGATAATGGAAGAATGGCTATTGAAATTATTGGACCTAATAGATTTGATGAGATGGATTAATCGACATGTTTATTTGGAGAAAAATTGATAGATATATTTCTCAAGGAATTGAAACCTCTCTTTGACTTTTTGTGGAAAGGATAAAGTAATGTTTATGAGATTTGATGATTAATTAAGATAACTACTGGAGGAAAGTGATTTTGTAATATAAATTAAGAGACAGGATTGTTATATATTGTATAACTGATCTGCGACAAATCGGAAGTCAACATTTTATTTTATTGTTTAATTATTTTTGTTTTGTTTTGTTTTGTTTTTGAAAATTTGAATAAAAATTAATGATAAAAATAATAATAATAAGCTTCCTGCAGCTGGCCAGCCACCACCCTCTTGATCACCTTGCCCAGGAAGGGGATATTAAAGACTGGACTGTAGTTTTCCAAAACCTCTGAATCCAGGGAGGACCTCTTCAAGAGGGACCACACCACTGCCTCTTTTAAGGAAGTGGGCATAATTCCTTCCCATAGTGAGGCACTGACCACTCCCTGGACCCATTCAGTCAATTCCCTCCTATTAGGTTTTACCAACCATGATGGACAGGGATCAAGAGATTTATCTCTTTCAGAGTCAGGTGAAGACATTTTTTAAATGATGTTTCTTACTTATTTTATGCTGAGACTGTTGTTGGTGCTGCTGGTTTTTAAAAAATAATTTAGTACAGGCGGGCCCCACTTATACGGCAGGTTCCGTTCCAGACTGCTGCCGAAAAGTGGAAACTGCCGAAAAGCGGAACCCATTGAAGATAATGGTGCACGTTGCGCAAAAATGACGTGAAAATGGCGCGCGATGAGCAAAAACCACTGTAAAAGCAGAACAAGCACCCTAAAGCGGGGACTTTCCCTAACTGAAAGCCGCCGCATTAGTGGAACGCCAAAAGGCAACGCTTTGTAAAGCAGGGCCCGCCTGTATTAATTTTATTGTTATTCGCATATTTTAATTACTATAAGCAGCTCTGACAGTCTTACAACTGCTAGTGGGATATTAAATCTCTGCAATACATAAACATAATAGTCAATCCTATTCTCTCCTTTTTGGGGACAAGAGGACAAGAATGTGAACACAAAGGGCTCCTCCATATGATCTATTTATTGCACATTCATCCCAATTTTCTTGCACACAGCTTAAGCAAATGATTATAGCTAGTCTTTACTGAGCACTTGTTCTGATTCGTTTGCAAGGAGCTTATACAACAACAAGCATTCATCCTGATTTGCTTGTGGGGCATTTATATGGCTTTCTGTTAGTCATTCATCCACCCCACACTTTTCAATGCATTTCCCTGTCACTTTCCTAAATGGACTTTTTGTGGCTCTTTCATAAAGTGGTTTTCTTGCACTGGGGCAACAGAGCACTTTAATCTACTTTGTCACAAATCTAAATTTCCCAGCATGCACTTAAATCCCTCCCACAAAATACTGACAATCTGAAGATGCTCTAAGCTGAAAGGCTTGTTTGTCTTACATGTTTCTAACCTTCATGGGGATGCACATCAGATGAAAACAGGAGAGCCCCTGCTCAAAAATCTTAGGGCCAAACCAGAAGAGATAGATATAAAAGAAGATAAGACATTTATTTTTAATAGCTGCCGCAGGCCACCACCAACATCTATTTTTGTAAGGGCTGTGGTATAAAGGGATTAACTTTTTCCTGCCCTGCAGCAGTCCTGACAAAAACTGTCTTTAACAGCAGCTATTAGCCCCAAAAGAGTTGTGTAGGTAGCCATCAATACGTAGCCAAGGGAGGGGGCAATTTTTATCATCACCCCATCCCAACACATTTTGGTCCCAAAGAGCCATCCACAAGTAATAGCTATGAACAATAAGAAAACCACCACAGCACTTCAACCTCAGCATCAGGTGCAAGAACAGCCTGCTGGATCAGGCCAGTGGCCCACCTAGTCCACAATCCTGTTCTCACAGAGGCCAACCAGATGTCCCAATGGGAGACCCACAAGCAGGACTTGAGTACCAGGCATGCAGCCAGCCTAAAAGTTGGGGGAGGGATGGGGGGGGGGCTCCTGTAATAAATTTAATGATTAATTTGACAGGCGATTGGGGGTATTTTAGGGGGGTGGGTCCCCCAGCACCTCCCCAACTACAGGCCTGCCGAGCACAAAAACACTCTCCCCTCCTGTGGTTTCCAGAAACTGGGATACAGAGACACACTGCCCCAACAGTGGCTCTAAAGACAGCCATAAGTAGTAGCCATTGATAACATGAATTTGTCTAATCTTCTTTCAAAGCTGTCCAAGTTGCTGACCATCACTACAACTTGTGGCAGCAAATTCCATAGACCCAGATTCAAATCCTGCTCAGCCATGAAGGTCACTGGATCTGAATTCTGAAGGTCACTGAATTTACTGGATCAAGGTGTTGTTGTGGGAATAAAATTATGGGAAAACAAGTGAGCATACAGTGCCCCAAGTTCTGTAGAAGAGCAAAATAAAAACAAAATAAATAGTACACCAGAAATATAACCATTTACAAGGATTCTGCTATACTCTGCAGGTGGGTGATATGAAATGTAAATTACCTGCAAGGAATCAGCATTTGAGCCAAAGTACAACTTTGTCCAAAGTCCAGTGGTCTCAGGAGACTTGGTGAGGGAGATGACAGCATTACTGAGGGACACGTCAAGTTCAAACTCAGGAGGACTCAGTTTATTTTCTGGAGGAAACTGCAAGAGGAACATGTAAGAAGCAGAGTCTCTGCTGGAAAAACTAACCCTGTAGTAATTTGTTCCTACCTCCCCCATGAGGCTCTGGGGAACAATGCCTGGTACCTCTAACAGCAGGGTCAAGGACTTGTCATCCTGAGTGCAGTGAAAAGGAGGGCACAAGGGAGCTGTGCTTGCAGCACGCACAGGAGAGTCCAGGAAGCTAGCAGAGGTTGTGAGAGCATCTGTGTCAAGGCTGAGGCCTGTGGTGGACAACAGAGGAGAATCTGAGGTTCTGTTTCTGGGGCACGGTGGAGCAGGCACAGAATCTTCCACATGGCTGATGGTATTGGGGGACACAAGTGGCACAGTAAGGTCCCTTCCTGTAGAGAACTCTGGCCTCTGATCTATATTAGAACAGTCAAGGCACAACGCGGTTGCCACAGAGTGATCCATGCTGTCGCAGAGGTCCACACATGGTGCCATGGTGTCGCTGGGGCATGGTGGGGGCACGGCGCTGGTGAAATCGGGGCCTTTATTAAGATCCATGTCGGTGCAGGAAAGCATCTGACTTACTCCTGTAGCAGGGTCGGTTGTGCTGGAGTGTTCGGGAAGCTCTACCTTGGTGTCAATACGCACGGAAGGAGCAGGGGACACCGAATCGATACCTTCATGCCGAACAGATACATCCAGGGCACTACTACTGCCAACGTTGGCACATGGCGGAACATCTGGAGGACTATTCTCTTTGCACACTGGAGGAGCGGCGCTACAGTTAGCAACGCAGGGACCCGCCGGGACGATTTCCACAGCACACAGCGGAAGCTCGGAGGTGTTAGAGCCCGCCCGCACGTGGCCTTCAGGAGGCGCCGGGCTGCTCATAGCAGGACACTGGGGCACATCGGAAGTATCACCCGGACGCGTTGAGGCAACGGCCGCAGGAGTGGTCGGAGCTATTTTTACGGCACACACCGGCGATACCTCCACGTGGGTAACAGGAGACGCTTGCTCGGTATCCTGGAGAAGGCCCGCGCTCTCCACAGCCTGGATCGAGGCAGCGTCTTCCTGCATAACTTTGCAAGAATTTGAACTGCCGCTTTCCGACGAGGGCGCCGGTTCCTCTTGCTCCTCCTCCTCTTTCTCTAGCGAGGCCTCGTCGCTGGGGAGATATGCCGGGCCGGGCTTCCTCAGGACGGGCAGCGTCACCACCAGCTGCTTTCTGGCTTTGTTGAAGGTGGCCCGGCCGCTGCCCTCGTCCACCGCGTAGGGCAAGGGGAGGCGCAGGCGGTAGGCGGCGGGGCGCTGCGAGTCCAGCTGCAGCTCCTGCTCGCGGATCTCCAGCTGGGCCTGGGCAGCGGAGCTGAGCAAGGGCAGCTCGACGGTCACCACCAGCTCGCGAGGCACCGGGCTGGGCGCCGAGTCTCGGCTGTAGCGATAGTCCTGCAGGTCTACGTAAGAGCGGTGCTGGAGGGTCCAGCGCGGCGTGGTGGCGGCAGCGGGCGGCGGCGGTCGCGAGGGGGGGGCCGCTTCGCTCGCCGGCTTGGGCGGCGGGTAGCTGTACGGGGTGGGGAAAGCGGGAAGCGGGGAGTCTCCTTCTCCCCCGTCTGGCGGCTCCTGGGCGCCCCCGGGGAGCGGCGTCCGGAGCAGCGTGGCGTGCGGGACGCCCTTGTACTTGGTGCCGCGGAGAGGGACGGCGTTGGCGCGGTCCAGGCCGGGCGAGAAGTGATTCTCCACCGCCTCCAGGGCCGTGTCGTCCACCAGGCGGCGGAAGCGGGGCGAGCGGGCCGCCAAGCGGAGGGCCTCCGGGTGGAAGACCACGTCGTAGACCAGGCGGTGAGGCCCGCGCTGGCCGTCGCGGCGACGACCCAGCTCCTCCCTACCCGGCGCCAGGCAGTGCGGAAGGGACCAGCGGCTGCCGCCGGGCTCCGGCCGAGACTCGGGCCGCCCCACCTGCGGGTTGCTGCAGACGTTGAGGTAGCACCGGCGGGTGCCCGCCTGGCTCGTCCGCAGCACCCAGCCGGGCTCCGGGTGGATAAAGCGGGCCTCGACGCCCCGCTGGCGCTCCAGGGCCGCCACCTCGGCCTCGTAGATGGCCCGCTGAGCCGGGTCGTTCAGCTCGGCCGCGTACTCGGCGAAGAGGCTGCGGAAGCCTTCGTCCTGGAAGGCCTTGGTCAGGCGCTCCACCTCATCCCCTGTCAGCTGCAGGTCCTCAAGGCTCGTACGGCCCGTCATGGCTCCCGGGGCGAGAGACGCCGCGCAGAGGCGGGTACAGAAAAAGGGGAGTCGGGCCGCCGCGACCCCTCAACACCGTTTTAGGGAAAGGGATGGCCGGCCGGTCGCTATGGAGACGGAGTCAAACGGCGGCCTCCGAGCGTCCGGGATGGGGGTGGGGGTTGTTGCTACAGAAACGTTCCTAACAAGATGGCGGCTGCGTGTCTGGTTGCCATGGAGATGTTAGGCCCAAGAGAACGGCGCCTCTTCCCTGCCCGCAAGAATTGAAAAGGCGAGTCCTGTAGCAGTCTACTAAGTTCTTGGAGTAGGGGCCTTGCTCTGCCTTGGCTTCTCCCGTCATCAGGGCCAGTTCCATGTTGGCACAATGCTCCTGGGGCCTTCCTTGCCCCAGTCTTCCCCACAGCCCTCCCGAGGCAGAGCAATACTGTACTAGTGGCTTCTCCTTCTCTGGGAGGTCTGGTGTGGAGCATTGGGCTCCATGGCACTGCCCAGCGAGAGCGAGTGCGGGAATCTTTGCCCACTGTCTGGTTGGCCACTGTGTGAACAGGATGCTCGACATTGGCCTGATCCAGAGGGCTCTTATGCTCTTACCCACTCATGCACTCAACCCGTCTCCAGAATTGGCAACCCCTGCATAAGACAGTAGTGGCCATTTTTTTGCAACCACCACTCATTTACATGGAGATGATAATATTCTGGTGGAAAAACAAATTGGGTTTAATCAGGATGTTCTACTCTAGATTGCTGTTTAGTATTGTTGCACTTAGTAGAGAAATACACAGAATGAAAAAAGGCAAGCTGTTTACAGACTTTGTAGACTTAAAATCAGCTTTTGATCTGATCTCACATGAAAGATTATGGAGCAAACTGAAGCAGTTGACCCTGAACAGGAGACTGCTGTTCCTGATCCAAAGTTTGTATCAAAGTACATTGGGTCAGGTGCAATGCAGCAACAGCAGTCATTTATGTGAGATAGTGTCTTCCACAGGTTGCATCTTAGCCCCCACTGTTTAATTTATACATTTCTGCCCATTAATTTGAGCTCCATAACTGCTCATCCTCCTAAATAAAACTTCTTCAAAGTATGTATCCTATTATGTGCAGACAATGCAATTTTAATGTCACAAGCTTGGATAGGTCTTAGATGACTGCTCACAGGATTCACAGATTACTGTAGGCAAGAATGTCTAAAGATAAACTGCATAAACAAAGGTCAATGTTTTCCAAAAAGAAGATGAAATACTCCCGGTCCATGAGTGGACACAAGTTAAAACTCTTACAAATATATTGGGATTCGGTTTTTTTCATTTTCCAAGTGTACTGTGCACGTTAAATTAGCAAAGGCTGAGCGCACAGGCGAAGCAATCCTTAGGTTTTTCTATACAAAAGGAGGCAAGTATGTTCCAGTGGCTTTACAAGTGTATAAAGCAAAAGTTACCAGCCAGATTCTGTATGGAGCCTCAATCTGGTTCCCTGGGCTTAAATTTTTTCTAGAAGGAACTCAGTCCCTTTTTCTTAGAGCTACATGGGGTACACACAAAGATGTTGCTAACGCTACCCTCAGTTTGGAAGCTGGACTCAATTCATTCATCAGCTTAGCATGGACATATTCTGTTCATTATTGTTCTTCCACTTCTCCATTGTCTCTGGTTTATCAGGTGCCACTTGATTCTTTTATGTCTGCTTGGAAGAGAGCTAATTGGTAAAATGAGTACTCTTGGTTTGTCTCCTTATCTCTTGCCCTTGGTCCCAATGCAAGCTAAATCCATTGTTAAATAGAGAATAAGAGATATGAATAACCAAGAGCTACGTGCCTTACCAAATGGGTCTTGTTCACTAGACTCACTGGGCCTCACTTGATCTGCTTCTAATCAATGTATGCCATACCTACACTTTTTAACAATACCTAAGTATAGAAGAGCTGTTCTGCTGGCATGTTTTCACATTTTACCCTCAAAGATGTTAAGAGGGCAGATTTGCCAAAGTTCCTGTTAAGGATAGGTGCTGTCCATGTAATCAGCTGGAACTTTTTTATTGTAGATTTTATCAAGGGGTCAGAGAAGTATAATCTAACCCCTTATGAGGTAGTTTCCCAGTCAGTCCTTAGAGACTCTTCTGAGCATTTTCCTTGAGGGATCCAATAAATTCATTACTGATCAAGTAGCAATATTTTTCAATGTAGTAATATCTCTTAGGCATTCAGTGATTCTTAAATCCTCACCTTTGTTCTTTTGATTTTATGATTATGTATTTATCCAGTTGTGTACTTTTAAATGGTTGGTTGACCACAATAAAATGTTATGTGGAAACTCCCTTTGAAGACTCAAACTGCAGTTAGTGCAGAACACAACTGCTAAATTATTAATGACATTGTGATATTGTGTGTCTGTTATACCAAGAGCACTTGCTCCTGGTCTGTTTCAAGGCCCAGTTCAAACTTGTGGTTTTGACCTTTTAAAGCCCTTCATAGCTTAGGACCAGGGCCTTTGAAGGACCACCTGCCTCCCTATGTGCCTATCTGTACATTAAGATCTTCAGTGGAGGACATTCTCTGGGTACTCACACCATCATTGGCAAGGCATGTGCTGGCTTCCAGAGAGTGGGCCTTCAAAATGATGCGCCCGCCCCCCCAATTGTAGAAAACTGTCAACAGAGGTTTGCATCTTTTGAAACTGGGCAAAGACCTTTTAAAAACATTTCCAAAGTTCTTAGATGCAACTTTAATCCTGCTGCCTATTGTGTGCTGCATTTGTTGCTTTTAGGATTTGTGTGTGTTTTTTGTGAACTGCCTCCCGGAACATAACTGAAGGGCGATATAAACATACTTGGATGTCCAGGCTTTCACTCTTTGCCACTTTATGACCAGTAGAGGAATGTGGGAATATGATGGAAGAGCAATTACAATAATATATATTAAAAGCTCAGCAGTAGTTGGTTGGCACTGACATACTGAGCCGTGGCAGCTGCCTGACCATTCCAACTACTGACACCAGACCTCCCAGTCACAATATCAAATTATCCATAGATATTTATTTATTTAGGATATTTATAAATCACCTTCCTTCCAAGGAGGACAATGTACAGCAAACAAACAGTAAAAAGAAAAGCTCAGTAAAACACTAATTCAAATATTGCTGCTAAAGATGAAATGTACCATTATCAAACTATACAATCCTGAGTAAAATAAAAATGCCTTTATTTGATGTCTGAATGCCTATAATGAGGATGACTAATATATATCTAGTGCTGGGATGACCATCCCATGGCCTGCATACGCCGCCCTCTTCCCAAAATACTTCCATTTTTTTAAAAAATGACTGACCATTCCCACAGATCCCCTGATGTGATTTGATGATGCCAAAGGTTTTTGTGACCCTAAAATGCACTTTTAAAACAAAATTGACTATGCAGCCCCCAGCATCTTCACCATGGATCAGTGCATCCCTCAACCTGAAAAACGTTAGCCATCCCTGCTCTAGTCAGCTGAACTTTAAAGAGAACTCCTTTAAGCATCACATAATTTGAGTTTCTTATCTCAGGGAACTTCAGTCACTGGACCATCATAGATTCTGCTTGGAATGCTTAGGGACAGGGTGCATATTATCCTGCAGCTGCAGCCATGTTGAACAGAAGCCGCATTATCTGTTGTGAAGCAACATTGGAACTGGGGCGGGGGGGGGGGACAAGGTTGTGCTTTGCCCTTTGTCAGCTACTTTTACCACTCCCATCTTCACAAACACAATTCAGAATACTGCTGAGGCGAAGGAGGGGAGTCTTAAGGCAGAAAATGACTGGCAAAGGAAAGTAAGGCCCCCTTCTCCCATCTTCCTGGGTGGCACTCTGCTACAGAGAAAAGGCTTCTGGACTACCATCATGCATAGCTGCGGTGTAATATTAAGCCATTGGGTGCTGCCACCACCACCACCTTGAATAAATGGCTTTTGATCTTCAGTTGATTTTTTTCCCCACCAGCCTTACTAAGCATTTTTAGAACCACACTGCCATGAAAATGAAGTTCAGCATGATTAGGTCTGTTGCTGTGATGTGTTGCTAGTTCTAATAATACAGGATTATATTATCATAATTATTGCTTTCAAATAATATTTATTGTATTTTACTATACTTTGATATGTCATGTGAAGCATGCTGGTAAAAATCATATTCTTGGAAGGCAGCAGAGAGATTAAACAAATGTTTCTTGGAGTGGGGGTTGCCTAGGACAGGCAGGATAGAGATGATGCTAAACCAAGTCGCCTTTTTTCCTCAGTTGTGCCTCTGTGGTCTGCTTTGGAGCAGGGAGATTGCTGTTGTTATGTGCCTTCAAGTCGATTATGACTTATGGCAGCCCTATGAATCAGCGACCTCCAAGTTCATCTGTCATGAACCGCCCTGTTCAGATCTTGTAAGTTCAGGTCTGTGGCTTCCTTTATGGAATCAATCCATCTCTTGTTTGGCCTTCCTCTTTTTCTACTCCCTTCTGTTTTTCCCAGCATCGTTGTCTTTTCTAGTGAATCTAGTGTGGTTCGAAAGGACCCCCTCTCCCACTGGCGCCACTGGCATATCTGTATTATTGATCAATAAACCTCTGTCCTTTGGACCACAGTCTTTGGTCTGGAAAGTTTTTCCTTCAACATAATGAATCATGTCTTCTCATGATGTCTCCAAAGTATGATAATCTCAGTTTCATCATTTTAGCTTCTGATGATAGTTCTGGTTTAATTTGCTCTAACACCCAATTATTTGTCTTATTTGCGGTTCATGGTGTCTGCAAAGCTCTCCTCCAACACCACATTTCAAATGAGTTGATTTTTCTTTTATCCGCCTATGAACAGAGCAGGGAGATTAACACTCTATTATTTTATTTTCTGTTCTGCCCACTCAGCATGGTCTTCCCTTAGGCTGTTTGGATTTTTTAGGTTTTTCTTTTAATGTTCTGTTTCAACAATTCTCAGGTAATGATGCCTCCTTCTTCTGTGGATGCTACATAAAAATCTACACAAAAATGGTCTTTGTTCTTCACGTATAGCATTTACATGGGACAATAATCTCATAGCCCCCACTGAGTAAGCGTTTGTTTGCAAGGAAGTTTCAAGTGTAACCACATTATTTCCCCGTCTCCCACAAAGCTTGTGTACTGAGGGCAGCCTTCCCAGTCATTAACATTTGAAATCCACTCAGATTTCTACTGTGAACAGAAGTTCTTTCTGAAGGTTGTGTCCTAGATAACTATCCTCTGTGGGTATGGATTACTAAAGCATATGTAAGGTAGACATAAAGCCATAAGAGTTTGAACTTTTAGCAGTGCACAATTTAATTTAGAAGTGAAAGGGCAGTAGCAGCAAGACCTAAACCAATTATTATTTTAAGTTTACTACCTCTGTTAACTTCAGTTGTAGGGCTAAACTTCCACACCCGGCCCTGCTGGCTTAGTTTTAAGTGCTATTTTAGTATAAGCACACTTGAAAGTACTTAAGCACTTGGGGCAGCAAATTCAGAGTATATGATTAGTAACTGTCAACAACACTGGTCCCATAAAGAAATTGAACAAATGATTCAGAACAGTGAACTAGCTCACATATTACAGTGAGCACTCGGCAGTTGTTGGTATTTTTTAAAAGGGCACGCACTCACTTGGTTTTAAAAAGTACCAATTGTCAGTTGTGTAGAACCTAAGCGATGTTCCCACCAAGCCTACTTCCTTCTGCTATAACTGGTTAAGGTGTTGGACTACGACCTGGGAGACCAGGGTTCAAATCCCTGGACAGCCATGAAGCTCACTGGGTGACCTTGGGCCAGTCACTGCCTCTAAGAGGAAGGCAATGGTAAACCCCCTCTGAATAGCGCTTACCATGAAAACCCTATTTATAAGTATGTGTAAATGATTTCAGCACATTATATGCATATTTTAAGCCATTATCTGGATCTTTCCATGACGCTACCCTGTTTCATCACTTGCAAGTCCCTGGTGTACCAGGGAGCAAAGCGAGCTCCAGAGCTCATGTTGTTGTTGTTATGTGCCTCCAAATCGACTACGACTTATGGCGACCCTATGAATCAGTGACCTCCAAGAGCATCTGTCATGCTCATGAACCACCCTGTTCAGATCTTGTAAGTGGGTCACCATAAGACGGAATCGAGTTGAAGACAGTACATTTACATTTTATATAGACCAGTAGGTTAGCCACATGGGCTCTAGAACAGGTATGGCCTCTGAGACAGATTGGCGATGGTGGGAAAACACCTTTCCCCCCAGACCTGGCGATTGCCCTGCTGAGAAGGGCTGACAAGGCGGGGGGGGGAGAAAACACCCCCCACACACAAAAATAGCCTGGCCACTCATGGGACATCTGGTCAACCTGGAACTGCTGGGTCAACTCACCCTGTGAAGTGTCACATGGTGCCACAGCTAGCAGCTGAGTTGCCTCCGCTACGAGGGAACGGAGGGGGTCCTGGGTGGCTTCCCGGCTACCTCCCACCCTGATCCTATTGAAGAAAGGGAGAGCTGGCTTGATGGAACGCACCATCCCCCTGAGGGAACACAGGGACCTGGGACACCTCCCAGCTACATCCTGCCTGATTGCCTCCAGAGAAGCTGTCGTCCGTCACCTCTGGGTAGCAAAAGAGGGGCCAGGGACAAGTCCCATCTACCTCCTTACCACTCTGTTGTTATGTGCCTCCAAGTCGACTACGACTTATGGCGACCCTATGAATCAGCGACCTTCAAGAGCATCGGACATGAACCACCCTGTTCAGATCTTGTAAGTTCAGGTCTGTGGCTTCCTTCATGGAATCAATCCATCTCTTGTTTGGCCTTCCTCTTTTTTTACTTCTGTTTTTCCAAGGATTATTATCTTTTCTAATTGTGAAAGGAATTCTGATTTCATCCTCTCAGGCATATTATCTTTTAATTTGTTTGGTTTGCAGTGATTGTTAACATATATTGTTTGCAGTGTGTATCATAAAAGCAGCATATTTGTTTGGATATTCTTCTGATTTGAAGATATTTGTCCTGAGGATATTTCCACTGGTCCCTTCGCCACTGGAATCAGTAAGGTTCTCAGGAGTCATATTCATAGTTTCCTAAGATGATAAAGCCTTAATTTAGGAAGGTTAAAGGGACAACAGAGAGGGTATCACCATCTCAAGGAGTTACCCACCCCTGTTGAAACCTCGACCCCCCAAGCAATATTGAATATAGTTTTATAAGATCAAACACAGGATATCAGAGTTGATCTAGTAAACCCTCCGAGTCTGGAAGATATATCCTTCTTCCATCCTTGGGGGAATCCAATACCTCAACCCCTTATTCTTCTTCCACTTCTGTAGTTTCAGACGGAGTTTCATGAGAATCTGTGTCTGAGATTTTTGCAAGTTCTTTTCTATGGGGGAAAAATGATAATTTGATTCTGATAAAGTATCCGCGTAATGAGAATCTCTAAGATTATCCTCCCGCCATAAGCTTGGACATACTTTTCATAGAAACAAAACCGGAAGGAGGTTTTTATCTTGACTGACCTTTCCACGCTTGAGTCCTCCCTTTAGGCAGCAGTTAAAGATTTGCCATCCCACACAGATTAATCCTCCTATCACCACAAGGCAAGCTAGTCCATATAATATTATACTCTCTAATGATTCAAAAATCCCCCCAAACCATGAGCCCAGGTCCCATCCTATGTTAGAATCTGCAATTTTCCCTGCTTCTTTCCCTGCCTTTAGGATTCTGTCGGCCAAATGCTGTATTTGGGTTGCATTATCTGGAATAAAAACAACATTTTGTCCCGACCACCTCGCAGACCCCCCCTGCTTTGCTAACAGGAAATCCAATGCGAGTCTATTTTGCAATACCATTAACCGCATAGCCTGCATTTCCACACTTACTGCTTTTAAAGCTCTCCCGGTTCGATTACCCACTATCTCTAATATTTTACCCAATCGCCTAATTTCCCATAAGGAATAAGCAACGGCAAAGGGGGTTAAGAAGAAAGAAGCAGCAGTATCTGTAACAAAACCCCAGGGCATCCGCAATCGCCTTTTTCTAATTCGAGGTAATGCTGTGGCATTTGTATAATGCATTGCAGGGATCAGATAGGACACATAACAGGATCCTGTCCATCCCGTGGGTAACCATTTATATGCTGTTTTTCCACACACATAATAAAGATTCTGAAGATTCCATATATTTTGCTTATAACAATCCTTCCTAAACGTTGTCCAACGTAGAGTAAGGTTGCCATATGAAGATACTGGAAACGTACCAGCCAGAGCACACTCAGCCTGATATTTACAGGTACTCTGTCCCATAAATATAGTTCCCTGATCATTTGTCAGGCAAACATACCCAGTGCGTTCTACCACTAATGGGATTGGGGGTGGTCTTTCTCAATCTGCAGGTTCAATGAACATACCCCCCTCAAAGGCCGCATATCATATGGTTTACATCTGGGGAAGCAAGTGGGATCATATTTTCGAGGGTTACATTCCTCAATAAAATACCAATAATCACACCAATCCTGTTGATCAAGAGAAACAGGTATCATAGGCATTCCTACTCCTGCTGTTAGAGGAAAATGGGTACATATCCAACAATTCCGTTGGTTCAATGCTTGCGCATAGGCCCAAGTTAACTGCAGATAAGTGTTCCCTGTGAATTGCAAATATGGAGGCGTGGTAGTACTTGCCCCTTCAAAGGTGGTAGACCTCTTTTTCAGATTTGGGGCCTCCTCAGGAGGCAATTCTAAGAGCCAATATTCTGAACCCGAGATGGCGGGGATTGGCGCCATCCCTGAATTCACATCTGCCTCCCTCTTGGGGATCCAGAAAAACAAAATGGTATCATGCAGATTTAACAATAACAAAAGAAGTATTACAATACTAATAAATCCTATTGCTGGCATTAACCATTTCCTAAGTGTCTGCCTAATGCCAGTGGATGGGTCTGTCATGATGATGTTGCTTGTAGAGCCGTCACTTTCTGGGCCTCAAATTATATCGATCTCCGGTTTCCGAAATAGTCTTTGGTTGGTGGCTAAGGACTTTTTCTTTGTCTTCACCCACCAGCTTCACGCCTACAATGGGACTTTGAAAAAGGGGATTATTATGCCCCAATGCCTCTGGCAATCCCTGGGGTCGAGACTTCTTGGGTCGCTTCGCCAAACTGGCGTCTCTTTCCATGGGAGGTGGAACCTTTTTGCAGTGGGAGGCGTGGATCCACGACTCTTCCCTGGACCTTGACCGCCGTATGTGTGGTCAACACCAGACCGTCCCGCAATCGCTTGAAAGGATTCCGCCATACGTGTACCTTGATGCAAACCTAGTGTCCGACCTCTATGGTATGGCAGGGATGCTCAGCAGGTCTGGATAGTGCCTCAGCCACCTGTGCGTGGAAAGACCTTATGCAAGACAACAAAGTTTTGCAGTACATAAGCATGTGATCGTCCATCATCACCAAGTCTGTGTAATAGGGTGGCATAGGTGGGGTACTTGGTAGTCTCATAGGGCAGCCCATCAAGATCTCGTGAGGTGACAGACCCAACTTCCAGCTACAAGCTGATCTGATACTCATCAAAGCTAAAGAGAGTGCATCTACCCATTTCAAACCAATTTCTGCACATACCTTTCTTATTTTTCTCTTCAAGAGTTCATCCTTTCCACCTGTCCACTAGAGGCAGGATGGTAGGGTGTATGAAGTCTTTGCTGGATCCCCAAGGCCTGGCAGACTCCCTTGATTATTTCAGCTGTAAAATGGGTTCCCCTATCAGAATCTATTACTCCCGGAATTCCAAACCTGGGTATTAAATCCCTTACCAATTTCTTTACTACTGTTATGGCATCTGCTTTTGCACAGGGGTATGCTTCTACCCAACCAGAAAACATACAAACTATCACCAATAGATACTCATATGGCCCACATTTGGGCATATTCGCAAGATCAATTTGGATATTGACAAATGGCCCCCATGGGGGGGGTGGGGCAGACAAAACGGTAGGCTCTGCTTTTCCTATATTATGTGCTTGACATATGTGGCAAGCCTGACAATATTCTTTGGCTATTTGATAAAACCCCGGAGCCCACCAATAGCGAGCCAATTCCTTTGTCATTCCATCATGTCCCATGTAAGCTTGGCCATGTGTTATTCTGGCAAAATATGCCAGCAATGCATGGGGAACCACCAACCATCCCTTTTTATCCCTCCAGCACCCATCAACCCCTTTGGTACACCCTTTATTGTTCCATTTTTCTTGTTCAACATCATTTACACTATCCTGCATTTTGCTCAGGTTTTCCCAAGGGTTAATTTCCTTTCCTTCTATCATTCCCACAAAAACCTCCTCCATGGTCTTAGCCCAAGCCGCAGCCTTTGCAGCAGCATCGGCCATCGCATTCCCTTTGAAGATTTCATCTTGTTTATGTCTATGAGCTTCACATTTTATAACTGCTGTTTCCTTTGGCAGTAACACTGCTTCCAAAAGTGCAGCTATATATTCTTCATGTTTTATGGGGCTTCCTGCTAAAGTTAGAAATGCTCTATACTTCCAAATCAGCCCAAAATCGTGAACAGTCCCAAAAGCATATGCAGAATCAGTATAAATATTTACAGACAAATCTGTCCCTCTTTTGCATGCTTGAGTCAGGGCCACTAATTCCGCCACTTGAGCAGACCTTACCAAAGGTAAATGTACACTCTCCAATACTTCAAAGGAAGAGCAGACCGCATAACCCGCTGATAGATCACCCTTATCATCTCTGAGGCATGACCCATCTGTATAAAGAACTAAATCTGGGTTTGGGAGAGGCATTTCCCTTAGGTCAGGTCTTGGCCTACTGATTAGTTCCACTGTTGTTACACAATCATGAACCACTTCACCTAACCCCTCCTCAGGAATAGGGATCAAGGTAGCTGGATTGAGACTCGCACAGCGCGGAACTGTGACGTGCTGGGGTTAAAAGCAAATTTTCATATTTCGACAATCTCTGATTTGACAAATGTTGAGTTTTGGCTTTCAAAAGTAATGCTGCCACTGCATGAGGGACCATCACTATTAATGGAGACATCAGGATCAATGGCAAACCTGAAGCTATTAGCTGAAATATCAGATAGGTCCTCCTCCGTGCCTGAGGACTGGAAAGTGGCAAATGTAACACCAATCTTCAAAAAGGGATCCAGAGGGGATCCTGGAAATTACAGGCCACTTAGCTTAACTTCTGTCCCTGGAAAACTGGTAGAAAGTATTATTAAAGCTAGATTAACCAAGCACATAGAAGAACAAGCCTTGCTGAAGCCAGCATGGCTTCTGCAAGGGAAAGTCCTGTCTCAGTAACCTATTAGAATTCTTTGAGAGTGTCAACAAGCATATAGATAGAGGTGATCCAGTGGACATAGTGTACTTAGACTTTCAAAAAGCGTTTGACAAGGTACCTCACCAAAGGCTTCTGAGGAAGCTTAGCAGTCATGGAATAAGAGGAGAGGTCCTCTTGTGGATAAGGAATTGGTTTAGAAGCAGAAAGCAGAGAGTAGGAATAAACGGACAGTTCTCCCAATGGAGGGCTGTAGAAAGTGGAGTCCCTCAAGGATCGGTATTGGGACCTGTACTTTTCAACTTGTTCATTAATGACCTAGAATTAGGAGTGAGCAGTGAAGTGGCCAAGTTTGCTGACGACACTAAATTGTTCAGGGTTGTTAAAACAAAAAGGGATTGCGAAGAGCTCCAAAAAGACCTCTCCAAACTGAGTGAATGGGCGGAAAAATGGCAAATGCAATTCAATATAAACAAGTGTAAAATTATGCATATTGGAGCAAAAAATCTGAATTTCACATATACGCTCATGGGGTCTGAACTGGCGGTGACCGACCAGGAGAGAGACCTCGGGGTTGTAGTGGACAGCACGATGAAAATGTTGACCCAGTGTGCGGCAGCTGTGAAAAAGGCAAATTCCATGCTAGCAATAATTAGGGAAGGTATTGAAAATAAAACAGCCGATATCATAATGCCGTTGTATAAATCTATGGTGCAGCCGCATTTGGAATACTGTGTACAGTTCTGGTCGCCTCATCTCAAAAAGAATATTATAGAGTTGGAAAAGGTTCAGAAGAGGGCAACCAGAATGATCAAGGG
This sequence comes from Rhineura floridana, assembly GCF_030035675.1. Lineage (NCBI taxonomy): Eukaryota > Metazoa > Chordata > Lepidosauria > Squamata > Rhineuridae > Rhineura > Rhineura floridana. The sequence continues at coordinate 234,766,210 of NC_084481.1, read as the reverse complement.
GATGGAGCGACTCCCTTACGAGGAAAGGTTGCAGCATTTGGGGCTTTTTAGTTTAGAGAAAAGGCGGGTCAGAGGAGACATGATAGAAGTGTATAAAATTATGCATGGCATTGAGAAAGTGGATAGAGAAAAGTTTTTCTCCCTCTCTCATAATACTAGAACTCGTGGACATTCAAAGCTAAATGTTGGAAGATTCAGGACAGACAAAAGGAAGTACTTCTTTACTCAGCGCATAGTTAAACTATGGAATTTGCTCCCACAAGATGCAGTAATGGCCACCAGCTTGGATGGCTTTAAAAGATTAGACAAATTCATGGAGGACAGGGCTATCAATGGCTACTAGCTGTGATGGCTGTGCTGTGCCACCCTAGTCAGAGGCAGCATGCTTCTGAAAACCAGTTGCTGGAAGCCTCAGGAGGGGAGAGTGTTCTTGCACTCGGGTCCTGCTTGCGGGCTTCCCCCAGGCACCTGGTTGGCCACTGTGAGAACAGGATGCTGGACTAGATGGGCCACTGGCCTGATCCAGCAGGCTCTTCTTATGTTCTTATGTTCTTAAAATTGATCAAGCCACCCAGACTGAACCAGTTAAGGTGATCCCATTGGCTCCAATAACTCCCATACAAATAGATTTGTTAAAACCCAAAAAGAAAACTTTGTACTGTCGCAATTATAGCTGGCATGCATTACAATGTGCTGTGGAAGCTGTTGTTAATCAGACCATGAGTGCAGCAGTGGCTGGCATGGTCTATGGTGTACCCCGTACCACTGTATGGGCCAGAGCCAGGAACTGGAAATTAAAACATGGGGGATTACCTCCAAGTCAAATTGGATCTTCCATTTGCCAATGTCCTCAGGAAAAAGCATGTCATATTTGTTTCAGGGAAATGGATCGTTCAGGATGGGAATTCCCTTCCGATCAGGATGAATAGAAATCAGAATCTCTTTATCTTGTTGAACTGAATGTTCAAAAGGGAGGAAATGTGAAAGGAATTCTGATTTCATCCTGTCAGGCATATTATCTTTTAATTTGTTTGGTTTGCAGTGATTGCTAAAATATATTGTTTGCAGTGTGTATCATAAAAGCAGCATATTTGTTTGGATATTCTCCTAACAGTTTGTGAAAAGAGGCTGTGGTTTGCAGTTAGCATGTTTCCTGAGTCCATTGTCAGGGTAACACAGTACTAAAAGAGGAACTAACTACAGAATGTTTCTTTGGAGAAGCTACACATGCTGATTATATATTGAGTGAGGTTTTGAAAAATGTTTTTCTTCAGCCGGTTTTGAGTGTCTTGTCTTGTACCTTATGAGATGTCAAAACATGGGTCAGGAAGGTGTAAAAGCCCTTCCTCTTTCTCGGTACGGATGAAAACAGTTTGAGACGCCTATGCCAAAAGCCTGCCCTCAGGGTAGGATACCAGGGTGGGGATTGGCACAAAGGGGTCAGAAGGTACAATGTATGTATGACATATCAATGCTTATAAAAGTTATGTATTCCTGTTGATCGGGAGAGTGTGTGGTTCGAAAGGACCCCTCTCCCACTGGTGCCACTGGCATATCTGTATTATTGATCAATAAACCTCTGTCCTTTGGAGCACAATCTTTGGTCTGGAAAGTTTTTTCTTCAACATAATGAATCATGTCTTCTCATGATGTGTCCAAAGTATGATAATCTCAGTTTCATCATTTTAGCTTCTGATGATAGTTCTGGTTTAATTTGCTCTAACACCCAATTATTTGTCTTATTTGCGGTTCATGGTATCTGCAAAGCTCTCCTCCAACACCACATTTCAAATGAGTTGATTTTTCTCTTATCAGCATTTTTCACTGTCCAACTTTCACATCCATACATAGAAATCGGAAATACCATGGTCTGAATAATCCTGACTTTCATGTTCAGTGATACATCTTTGCATTTGAGGACCTTTTCTAGTTCTCTCATAGCTGCCCTCCCCAGTCCTAGCCTTCTTCTGATTTCTTGACTATTGTCTCCATTTGGGTTGCTGATTGTGCCAAGATATTGATAATCCTTGACAAGTTCAATGTGCTCATTGTCAACTGTAAAGTTGCATAAATCTGTTGTCATTACTTTAGTCTTTTTGACGTTCAGCTGTAGTCCTGCTTTTGTGCTTTCCTCTTTAACTTTCATCAGCATTCGTTTCAAATCATTACTGGTTTCTGCTAGTAGTATGGTATCGTCTGCATATCTTAAATTATTGATGTTTCTCCCTCCAATTTTCACACCTCCTTATTCTTGGTCCAATCCTGCTTTCCGTATGATATGGTCTGCGTACAGATTAAACAAATAGGGTGATAAAATACACCCATCTCACACCCTTTCCAATTGGGAACCAATCGGTTTCTCCATATTCTGTCCTTACAGTAGCCTCCTGTACAGAGTACAGGTTGCGTATCAGGACAATCAGATGCTGTGGCACCCCCATTTCTTTTAAAGCATTCCATAGTTTTTCATGATCTACACAGTCAAAGGCTTTGCTGTAATCTATAAAGCACAGGGTGATTTTCTTCTGAAATTCCTTGGTCCGTTCCATTATCCAACGTATGTTTGCAATATGATCTCTGGTGCCTCTTCCCTTTCTAAATCCAGCTTGGACGTCTGGCATTTCTCGTTCCATATATGGCAAGAGCCTTTGTTGTAGAATCTTGAGCATTACATTGTCTGCACGAAAACCCTGTGAACAGAGTATCCAAAATGCAACCCCTTACCACTCTAGCCCAGAGAAATGACGATCTTCGTGTAGAAAGGGAGAGACCTGGGATGATTCCTGGCTACCACCCCATCAAATGTCTCCAAAAAAAAATCTACTCCTCCCCCCCATCTGAACTAATCACTGACAGGCAGGGACAGAGAAGACAAATTCTGAGGAAAAACAAAAAACACCTTTCCACCCCCATATCCCTAAAGAGATGCAGCATACAGTTGACTCACTGGAGGCAGAGTCAAGACTGGCAGTTAGAGGGTGGTTCCCTCCCCTTCCGGCTGGCTACTGTCTAACACTTTGTTAAAGTTTGACTCTGCCTACAGGAGTTAACCATTCCTGTATGCTCCACGACCCCACTGACTGAGAACATCTTTAAAAATGTTTTTTAAAAAGCTTTCAAGATATATTTAAAAACACAGACGCAGATAGGAATAGGTCTCAACTTAAAAGGTCTGTTGAAAGAGGAAGGTCTTCAATAGGCACTGAAAAGATAACAGAGATGGCACCTGTCTAATATTTAAGGGGAGGGAATTCCACAGGATAGGTGCCACCACACTAAAGGTCCGTTTCCTATGTTGTGCAGAACAGACCTCCTGATAACATGGTGTCCTGAGTACATAAGGGATAAGACAGTCTTTCAGATATCCTGGTCCCAAGCTGTATAGGGTTTTGTACACCAAGACTAGAACCTTGAACTTGGCCTGGTAGCAAATGGGCAGCCAGTGCAATTTTTTCAGCAGCGGAGTGACATGTTGGCGATACCCTGCCCCAGTGAGCAGTCTCGGCACCGCAGTTTGCACCAGCTGCAGCTTCCGGACAAACCTCAAGGTGCATTAGAGTAATCCAGCCTGGAGGTTACCAGTGCATGGACAACAGTGGTCAGGCTATCCCAGTCCAGAAATGGCCGCAGGTGTCTTGCCAGCAGAAACAGGTAAAAGGCACTCCTAGCCGCTGTGGTGATCCTGGGCCTCTAGTGACAAAGATGGATTCAGGACCACCCCCAGACTACGGACCTGCTTTTTCAGAGGGAGTACAACCCCATCCAAAGCAGGCAACTGACCAATTATCCAAACTCAGGAACCACCAACCCACAGTGCCTCCGTCTTGCTAGGATTCAGACTCTTGTTTATTGCCCCTCATCTAGCCCATCACTAAGTCCAGCAGCGGTCCAGGGCTTGCACGGCCTCTCCTGATTAAGATGTTACGGAGAAATAGAGCTGGGTATCATTAGCGTACTGCTGACACGTTGCCCCAAATCTCCTGATGACTGCTCCCAAGGGCTTCATATAGATGTTAAACAGCATGGGGGACAAGATGGTACCCTGTGGCACCCCACAACCCAACTGCCGAAAGACAATCACTCAGTGCTATTCTCTGAAAATGACCTTGGATTGGAACCATGTTGTGAATAAACCAATCACACCTTCTCCCCCTATATAACTTGACCTCCATCTTCCTCCACACTCTCCTTCACCAAGTGTCAAATTTCAGTCTGCAAGCAACTCAGGGCAAGGGCCTATCTTTTGGTCATTAACCACAATGGAGACAATAGTTAAGAAATCAGAAGAAGGCTAGGACTGGGGAGGGCAGCTATGAGAGAACTAGAAAAGGTCCTCAAATGCAAAGATGTATCACTGAACACCAAAGTCAGGATCATTCAGACCGTGGTATTCCTAATTTCTATGTATGGATATGAAAGTTGGACAGTGAAAAAGGCGGAGAAGAGAAAAATCAACTCATTTGAAATGTGGTGTTGGAGGAGAACTTTGCACGTACCATGGACTGTGGAAGACAAATGGGTGTTGGAACTAATTAAACCAGAACTGTCATTAGAAGCTAAAATGATTAAACTTAGGTTATCATACTTTGGACACATAATGAGAAGACATGATTCATTAGAAAAGACAATAATGCTGGGAAAAACAGAAGGGAGTAGGAAAAGAGGAAGGCCAAACAAGAGATGGATTGATTCCATAAAGGCAGCCACAGACCTGAACTTACAAGATCTGAACAGGGTGGTTCACGACTTGGAGACACAACAACAACAATCCTGAATTATTATTATTATTATCTTTATTTATACCCCACCATTTTTCCAAAACTAGCTGAACTGGTATGGTAGCAGCAAGCAAAGGACACATTTCTCATGACAGGACTTAGAGTGAAGAATATTGACTTTTTTTGTCTGATTAAAGTTCTTTTGGGGGAAAAGTGTTGGGCTATTGTACCATTTCTGTTTCAAGTAAAGCTGTGAGACTTAATTAATTTAATTTAATTTATTGGATTTCTTAGTCGCTCATCTGGCTGGCCATCCAGCCACTCTGGGCGACGTACAAAATGAACAAAATGACACACCAATACAATAACATTAAAATCTAAAAGCGATAATGATAAAATCTAACCCACCCCAAAGGCTTGCCTGAATACACATATGCAACAACAACCTTATTCTATTAATTATTTGAAAGTTTATTTACAAGAAGTTCTGTATTAGTTCTAGCATACAATAAAAATCCATGATCCTAGAAGTAGTGCTTCCGTAGTATTAAGCTCAGAATATTTGATTTGCTGTTCATGACTGAGAGTCAAAGACCCTGGAGTTTGCTGAAAAAAAATAAAGAAGTTTAGGTTACCATAACTGCACTGGCATTTCTTAAATCTTAATACCTCCTTTCTTAAACCTTTAATGTTTTCTTTTTAGAAGTTATTGAAACTTCAAAGGAATTTTCCATACTGAGATCTCTGTTCCTATGGTTACATGGAATTAAACTCTCACATTTGATTAAATTTATATGAATATTCTAGATTAAGACTGGTGCACAAAGGGCCCACTTCACACAGATTTGTAATTTTTTGTCCAATGCGTTGAAGATTAGGTTCTGCTTAATGCAACAAAAAAGGAAGCATTTACCCTTCATGTGCAAGTCTACAGTGAGTGCCTCAGATCAGTAAGTCTTAATGCTTGCAGATTTAATTGTCTTAAAATTCAGCTTGGCTCTTTTCCAAATCGTTAGGGTCGCCTAAAGTTTACTAGCTTAGGTTGCAATCCAGTACACACTTACCTGGGAGTAGGTCCCATTGAAGCTAATGAAGCTTACTTCTGAATAGACATGTATTGGATTGCATCCTTAGATGTAAAGGAAATCGTAAAAGCTACAGCTTAGTCTGAAAATCACAAATATACTCAAGTGAACTGCTGCCACTTAAGCACAATGAGATTGCAGGGTTGTGTTACGTATATATGTGGGAAGAGGCAAGAAGCCTCTGCAATGCCCACCCTTCATGGACCACAATATCTAGGGTGCCAACATCTCTCTTTCAGCATTGTCCTTGTGTCAAGGAGACAAAAAAAACTGTCAGAGGGAATCCTCTCATCACTTATTGTTTTATTGTTATATTGTATTTTATGATGTATTTTATTATGATGTAATGTATTGTTGTTAAATTGTACGTCGCCTAGAGTGGCCATTGGCCAGATAGGCGACCCACAAATTAAATTATTGTTATTATTATTATATTCTAGGAAATTCTACAAATAAAAACATCCCAACCCATCTTAAAATGCAGTTACAGGCTTCACTGATTATTCCACACGCATTCACAAAATAGGCTGGTAGAGATTTATATTGCTCCCCAAGGGTAAGAGTTACAAAATAGGAATGATAATCTTTTTTTAAAAAGCACCACATTTTATATACCAGTTACTAGAATAAAAAAGAACTCTTAAGCAATTTTTAAAAACTAAAATAATCATTAAAATAGCAATAAAGAACATTAAAAGCAAACTACATAAAATTGTAAAATCCATACTTTTTTTTTAAAAAAAACTTACTTTATGTCAAATGGGTCTGACTCAGTATAAGGCAGCTTTCTATGTTCCTAAATGTTAAAATTATGTGCCTGGGTAGGCTTGCTAAAACAAAAAACTGTTTTAGCAGGCACCAAAAGCAATAGAGTTAAAATTAATGAGCAGGGAGTTCCAAAGAATGGGTGCTGCCACATTAAAGGATTAATTTCTTACAAAAACAGAATGCCAGTTCTGCAGAGCTAAACAGCCAAGTAGTTACATTGTTGGATCAATCCCTTTTGGCACAGAGGCAAACTTCAGAATTCCCTCCCTGGGAAGGCTTGTCTGAAAAGTGTTCAGATCTTTCTGTTCAGATAGGCTTTTGTTAACTATACGGGGTGCTGCAGTTCTGAAATTCTTGGGTATAGATTTTTCCTTGTCAGTATTCATATTTCCGATGTTGAATAGTTTTTAATCCAAATCTAACACAAAACCCTTCCTCCTTTCCCCTCCACCTGACAGAATTGTGTCAGTTCAAAGCTTGTGCAGGTAGCATCCCCCCAAAAGGTATAATTGGTATGTTAAAAAGCCAGAGGTCGGAATAATTCACACACTTACTATTTTGATAGCAAAAGATAATATCATACCTGTCCTCTACTGTTTTGTTAGAGGGGTAGAATACTTTGAATGAAAAGCCACTTCTTGGGAAAGATCCCTAAAATGAAAGGGGGGGGGAGAAACAAAGGATTTTAGTTTTTAAACCATGCCATTTTCGGGAGGTGTCCACTTATAAACCATGGCCCGGTATATAGTTTCACTTGCACACACACCTTGACCATTAATTATAGTTGTCATTTCACTTACCTAGCAACCATTTTCAAGAAAAAAGAGGCTCCAATTAAAATTGCCTAAAAAGTGACAAACTAACCTAAAGCGATGTTACCTTGCTGTATGACAAGCGTAAAAGCAATTATCATATTTTAAATTAAATTAAAAGCAATTGAATTAAAAGCCATTATTACTATCTGACCGAAGAGCAGATCATAAGTCAGGACAACTGCAAATTGTCAAACTATAATCAAATGATGAAAAATCAAAATTCACACCAAGGAACAACCAACATTTTTAACTCTTATAAAGCCAATATATCCAGCATGCAATCACCCTGGAGATAACTGACTTTCTAAGGCTTAAAAGCACCGAGTCTTCAAGGATTTATATATGTAGTGACAGAGAGCCACTGCCAGTCAGTGTAGACAATACTGAGCTAGATGGACCAATGGTCTGACTCAGTATAAGGCAGCTTCCTATCTCCAAGGCAAATTTTGACTGTTGGTGTATTTTTTATGTTCTCATAGTTTGATATCGTTTATAACAATTTAAGTCTTTAGATTCTCTGAACGTACATATGTTTTAACGTAATATGTAGGAATTTTGATGATAATGTTGTCCATTATCATTGCTGTGTTAGCTCCTGATGGAGTTTTGACTCTGAAATGTACTGAGCAAAATAAACTTCTAGCAAACACTGGACCTTGTCTCCTCTCCGTCTTAGCTATTTCCTGTGTGTCAGCATACATGAGATGAAAGCAGTCAAGTGTACACTTGCACAATTGTTTGTGCTATTCTGCTAGCAGATGGTTTTTGTGTATCTGAGCTTCCTCCAGGAAGAGGTATAAGAGGAGAAAACCTCTTTTTAAAAAACCTCTTTGTTGCTTTGAGCGGCCAACAACCCCCACTCCCCAGTTGCTCTGTTTACATCTTTTTCAAAACCTTTCTAGGTTTCAAAACAGGATTGCCATCCAGCATTGCTGTTCAAGTAGTAAAAGTTTAAAGCTGTGTGAAAAAAATTGTGTGGCTCTTTGGATCTCAGGCACTGCAGTAGCCTGCATTTTATACTTTCGGCAGGAAAGGTGTTTTTCAGCAGTGTTGCCATAGCAAGCCTATTCAAATGCACTAGCTCACTTTCTAAAAGTTACATAGCTGTTACACTGTTGAGAATAGAAATCTACACATCCAAAAAAGAAACTGAAACGTAGATGTTATCGAGAGGCTCAGTACAGCTGGAACTTTACACATGCCCTCGGGCTACAGGTGGTATCCAAATAAACTGTTCCACTAGATGCCCAATGGAATTTCTCTACCCTCTCCTCTCCCCACAGAAATCTCCAGAGGGCTGGGAGAACTCCTGGAACAAGGTTCATGTGGGGAGGGGAGAGGGCGGGGATGTTCCATTGCACAGCTAAATGTCCTTGCACTAGTGGTTCTGTTTTGTTGGGTACTGCCCTAAGTATGTAATTTGGCTTTACTCCGAGCCATGGTTGACAAGAGGATCATAATGGTGAACAGAGAGGACCCTAGGGTGATAATCTCATCACATGCTAGTCACAAGCAGGAGATCGCACTTTGACCCAATTAATTCCAGAATCCAGTGTCATATTTATTGAAAGCAACTTTTAATTTAGCAAATAATTCTCCATTGGAAATAAATAACTACCTCAGCACTTTTTTCATAAAAGAGGATGTGCTGATACCCATACTTTGATAAAAGTGCTGTAGGTGCCAGGCAAAAGATCGTCTCACCTTCTTATACAGTATACCCAGACGATCACTACACTCTGCAAGCTACGGCCTCCTGCAGATACCAGCTTATCAGGAGGTTCGTTCCACACAACACAGGAAGCAGACCTTTAGTGTTGTGGCACATCCTCTTTGAAATTCCCTCCCCTTAAATATTAGACAGGAGCCATCTCTGTTATCTTTTTGGCACCTATTGAAGACCTTCCTCTTTCAACAAGCCTTTCAAGTAGAGACCTTATTCCAGTCTGCATCTGTGATGGAATTGCTTTAACGTGTTTTTAAAGCTTTTTGTAAAGATGTTTCTAAAGATGGTGCTGGTACTCTGTACCAGTGAGTTCCATCACAGAAAAAAGGCACTGCCTACACTGATAAAATCTTTTTGCCCATTCTGCTTCATCACTGGAAGGGCCCACTGCTAATAGACTGTGGTAAGCAGAGCAAGAATATTCCATTTGCATTTACTAAGAACTTCTGAAGAGCCACAACTCAGTGGTAGGAGCATCCAGTTTGCACATAGATGGTCCCAGGTTCAGTCCCCAGCATCTCTATGGAGGGCTGGGAATGTCCCGTCTGAAACCCTGGAGAGCTGATTCTAGTCAGTGCAAACAATACTGACCAATAATCTGATGACAGCTTCCTATGTTCTAGGCTCACACCCTTTTGTCACCACGGCGAGAGAGCATTGCTAAAATAAGACAATGAGGAGAAAATGCCCCATGGGTAGGCGTTCACCCTTGGCAAAGCAGTTAATTAACTCTGCTCAGGATATTTATTTATTATTTGATTTATTTGTTTGATTTATATCCCGCCTTTTCTCTCAGTAGGAGCCAAGGGCAGCAAACAAAAGCACTAAAAACACTTTAAAACATCATAACAGACTTTAAAATATATTAAAACACAACAATTAAAAACAACACCATTAAAAACAATTTTAAAAAAGCTTTAATATCACAGGAACTCTTCACTCTTGTCTTTTATATTGAAATGTCAATCAGGTACATGCCTGGATCTTTGTGAAATAATTCAGATTCTGGAGAAGGTTAAAACAATAGTTTTTCTTAGAGCTGAGTGCACAAAACATCCCTAGCTTGTCTAGTTTTATGGGGCATTTCCTAGAGGCTAATCTGTGCCCCTCTCTTCTAAGACATGTTGCCCTTACATAAAGCTGCAGGAATGGACTTCCTTTTCTTCACTTATGCTGTAGCTAAAACCCTTCTTTGCCTCTACCTACCTTGTATTTCCTGGCCTCTAAACCATGTTTTGGTATTTGGAATTAGCCAGGTCTGTCTGAAAAAAGGTACCAGCCAGTATCTTTCTCAAAGAGAAGTTTTTTCCATTTTTTGAACTAACGTAGCAGTGTTCAGAGAACCTAAATGAAGGGAATTGGACTTGAGCTGAAGATCTGCCTTACCAGCCACACCATCACTGCCTGCACCTTAACAGGAATCCAGAGTATTCCTTACAAAGTGTATGCAAAAAAACATGCTAGAGGAGAACTGTATTTTCCATCAGGTGAACTCCCTTTGTGGCAAGATCTCCCCTGCCACAGCAACAACTCCATAAGCGGGGGATTGGTGTTACCATCTCACTCCTTCCTCACTGGTGCAGGTAACCACTGGATCTCAGTTTCTCCACTTCTTTCTGTCTTTTCCCTAATCAACTCTTGCCCCACAGCAAGACAGAGTCTTTAAAGACTCTTCCTCACACTCCCTTATTCGGCAATCCTCTGCCCCAGTCTATCTCCTCTATTTTTGCAACAGTAATTAAGTCCAGGCAACAGGTGAATGCATTCTTAACACATTCTTTTATGTATTTTTCTGAAGCAGCATTTTAAGACGCAAAGTTGCTTTTGTTGTTCTTAAAATCATTTTATATTGGCATGTTATCTCTTTTAAATCTTATCCATTTATAAATAAATGGAACTGCAGTTATGGCATGTTTAGTGCTGGCTCTCTATAGTAAGCATACAAAAATTGGCCCATGCTAGGTTCCCAATATTAAGCAAGGTTATATTTTATTTTATTTATTTATTATTTAATTTATATCCCGCCCTTCCTCTCAGTAGGAGCCCAGGGCGGCAAACAAAAGCACTAAAAAAACCCTTTCAAACATTGTAAAAACAGACTTTAAATTATATTAGAACAAAACATCTTTAAAAATATTTTTGAAAAGGTTTAAAAACATATTAAAAAGCAATTCCAACACAGACAGAGACTGGGATAAGGTCTCACCTGAAAAGGCTTGTTGAAAGAGGAAGGTTCAAAAGGGGAGGGAATTCCAAAGGATAGGTGCCGTCACACTAAAGGTCCGTTTCCTATATTGTGCAGAACGGACCTCCTGATAAGATGGTATCTGCAGGAGGCCCTCACCTGCAGAGCTCAGTGATCGACTGGGTATATAAGGGGTAAGACGGTCTTTCAGGTATCCTGGTCCCAAGCTGTATAGGGCTTTGTACACCAAAACTAGAACCTTGAACTTGGCCCGGTAGCTAATAGGTAGCCAGGCAATATAAGGCAATGCAATTCTCTCCATGCGTGCACCATAGTCTCCAGTAAAGATCCCAGTTATAGTATTGCTAATTCCCCCAAATCAGCATTTTAGCAATTACAAATGTAAGACTGGTGTACACTGCTTCACGAAAAAGTCAAGCAAAAATGTGTAACTTATAATATTGGGGTAGATAGATGCAGATACAAACTATATGGAGATATTAACAAAGATGTTGCCATGGAAGTAGAATCTGTATCTCCACATTAACAAAACAATGCATTACTTGCATAGGAAGTAATGGTCTTCCAAAAACAAAAGAAACAATCCACCCAGCAGCATTTAATATATAGCCAATTTAAAGAAGAGAAAGGAATAAAACTCAGTTAACATGCTGACTTTTCTTATGTTAACTCGATATAAATTTTCATGATGTAAATATAATTTTGAGAGGGACTGGTGCTAAGTATGGACTCTCTCAAAACACATTGTGTACTAAGAACACATTAAACAAAATCCATCATATTGTATACACAATACAACTTTCCCCGCCTCCTCTGTTATTTTTCTCACTATAAACCAGCTTTTATCATGCTCTGAAAAGTAAGGAAGGGATAAATCTTACAGGATTTATGCAGAGGCAATCGGTGTTGGTCACGGTGAACGGGTCATATTTGTCGGCAAAGACAATGAGATCTGGCAGAGGGTATGTTCTCAAGGTGTAGTCATAGGCCCAGTAGACAGGGCTAACATTAAGGGGCAATGGAGTCAGATGCCCTTGTGATAAAATTGTCTTTACAAACTGCAAGGCAAAGAACAAGGACACACAAGTCACTTTGGTTTCCATATAAATGGAACTACTTGTCTTTCAGACTCCTAACTAAATCACAGAATGATCTTGTCTTTATTGGTGATCATTAGCACATGTTGGTAATAACACCATCTATTTTTGATGCTTCATTTTGAGTTCTAGATCTGGTAAATTAAGTTGACCTTGGGACTTATTTGAATCCCTGCAGTCCCAAATGGTTGTGTGGTGATCTTGAGAAAACCACTCTGAGCATTGTGTCAGAATAAAATTCCCCTATTATTAACAGAACTTATTATTAATAGAACTACAGCATCAGAAATGAACTTTCATCACCTTGCTTTTGGGAAGCTAGAGCAGAGGAAGTCTTTTGTATGGAGGATCTCCTTCAGATGAACTATTCTCCATAGGAAATCCAATTTAGTCATTTGACTCTCTCCACACGTTCCATTAACTATATTGAAAAGTTTCTACATGCAGAGAAAAAAAAAAGGAATTTCTACTTTTCTCCCTCTTTTTTGCGACTACCACTCAGCTCCCGTGGTAGAACTCCTGCATACGTGCCTAACGTTATCTGCACGTAAATGCACTAAAATAGAAAAGAACCTCAAGAATACAAAATTTTATTTATTTATTTATTAGATTTCTTAGTCGCCCATCTGGCTGGCTAACCAGTCACTCTGGGCGACGTACAAAATAAGCAAAATAGCACAAAATGACACATCAATACATTAAAATCTAAAAGCAATGATGTTAAAATCTAGCCCACCCCAAAGGCCTGCCTGAAGAGCCAGGTCTTCACAGCCCGGCGGAAACTCATTGTAGAGGGGGCATGGCGAAGATCATAAGGGAGAGAGTTCCATAGGGTGGGGGCCACAATTGAAAAAGCCCTTTCTCTAGTCCTCACCAGTCTAGCTGTTTTGACTGGTGGGACAGAGAGAAGGTCTTTTGAGGCCAATCTTGTTAGGCGGCATAGCTGATGATGCTGGAGGAGCTCCTTCAGATAGGCTGGGCCGAGACCGTGTAGGGATTTAAAGGTCAAAACCAACACCTTGAATTGGGCCCGGCAAGCAACTGGTAACCAGTGCAACTCTTTGAGCACTGGAGTTACGTGGTCTCACCGGCGGCTGCCTTTAATCAGGCACGCAGCCGCATTCTGTACCAGTTGCAGCTTCTGGACCCTTTTCAAGGGTAGCCCTACATAGAGCGCATTACAGTAGTCAAGGCGAGAGGAGACCAGGGCATGTACCACCGATGGGAAGAGATGACTGGGAAGGTAGGGGCGTAGCTTCCGTATCAGATGGAGTTGATACAGTGCTGCCTGGCTCACAGCCGAAACCTGAGCTTCCATGGACAGTTGGGAGTCAAGAATGACCCCGAGGCTGCGGACCTGGTCTTTTAGGGGCAGTTGTACCCCATTGAGCACCAAGTCCAAGTCCCCTAACCTTGCCTTGTCTCCCATGAACAGTACCTCAGTTTTGTCAGGGTTCAGTTTCAGTTTATTCCTTCCCATCCAGGCACTCACCAACTCCAGGCACTTGGGTCAGGGTTTCTACAGCCAACCTTGGTGAAGATTTAAATGAGAGATAGAGCTGTGTGTCATCCGCATATTGGTGACACTACAGCCCAAATCTCCTGATGATAGCCCCCAGCGGCTTTATATAGATGTTAAATAGCATCAGGGAGAGAATGGAGCCCTGTGGCACCCCACAGGTGAGAGGCCAAGGGTCTGAAACCTCATCCCCCAGTGCTACTCTTTGGTACCTATCAGAAAGGAAGGAACGGAACCACTGCAAAACAGTGCCCCCTATGCCTAACCCCTCTAATCGGTCCAAAAGGGTACCATGGTCAACGGTATCAAAGGCGGCTGAGAGATCCAGGAGGACGAAGAAGGTGTATTCACCCCTATCCAATGCTCTCCCCATATTATCCACCAAGGCAACCAAGGCTGTTTCAGTCCCATGTCCAGGCCTGAAGCCCAACTGAAATGGATCCAGATAATCCGCTTCCTCCAAGTGCGCTTGCAACTGCTTCACCACCACCCGCTTGACCGCCTTGCCCAAGAATAAATAAGGCAGCCTCTTTACAACTCCTGCATTCTTGGCAATACCCATCGTTGCACATGTGGGCTTCTGCTCATGCAAGAGAACTTCTCCTTCCTCTCTTCCACCCTGCACATTTGGGAGGGACTGGGGGGCGGAGAGGAGGGCGAAGTCCCATTGTCTGAACAGAAGCCTGTCTGCTGACTCTGGATATTACCCAGAGTACAAGTCACAGTTCGTTGCCCAACAGAGACCATGGGATGTCTTTCTCTGGGTGAGATTCAATTGTGCCAGCCCAGCTGCACAATAAGTCAGGTTATGCAATGCAACTTCCAGTTTTTCTTAAACCCCTCCCCCAAAATAATGCTCCAGAGTGTCCATCCCACCCCCTCAATCATTCACAGCAGATTTTGGGGCTGCACAGGGAGCTGCAGGGGTGAGGGAAAGGGAGAAGCCCTGTTGGGCCAGCAGATCCCTGCTCACACAACACTGAATCTCAGCCTCTACCTCTATTCCAAAAAATAATCATGTTAGAATAATAGTAAGTATACAACCAGCAGAAGCTTAACCCTAAACGTTTCATGCTTTTTTGCCTTACCTGATTAGGAATATCCAAACTGCTACTAGGAAATCGGACACAATTCCGGCACATCTTGTTTACCAAGTCTTCTCTGAAGATTATTATTTCCTGAGTGCAGTACTGGACCCTGGAAGGAACAAATGCAGTTTTACTTTTTCAGGGTAATTGAGCAAACATCCAGAAGAGACTATTCACTAATAGGCAAAAAAAACCCTTGCGGTTTAAGAACGTAACCTATAGCCGACAGATATTTCTATCAAACTTTAAAAAGCAGGGAAATTGGTCAGCTGTAGTGAATGCACCAGGGGAGCAGCAGACCTGAACTCCTCTCTGAGATATTGGACTGCCCTACAAATATGTCAAAATGCAAACACCATTTGGGTTGGTCTTTCACAGTCCAATCCACTTCCTGTGTAGCTTGGAAGAATTTGGTAACGTGCCTCTGAGCATATGGTGAGTGGTGGTAGCATCTGCCATCTTCAAAGATGGAGAATTACATTTTTGTATGTTTGATGGTGTTTTACTTTGCTTCTTTCCTGTGTTACTACCGTTTCTACAGAGAATCTAACCTAGAAAATTGTATTT
Organism: Rhineura floridana; assembly: GCF_030035675.1. Taxonomy (NCBI): domain Eukaryota; kingdom Metazoa; phylum Chordata; class Lepidosauria; order Squamata; family Rhineuridae; genus Rhineura; species Rhineura floridana. The sequence goes on along the minus strand of NC_084481.1, from coordinate 234,750,621 downwards.
CTCTCATTATTCATCCTAGAAATCTGTGTCAAATTTATTTTTATTAATTTCAAAGCCTTTGTATTGGTCAATGTCATATGATGATGATGACAGCCTTTTGTGTTTCAAACTGGGGGTTATGTTCTATTTCTATTTTGGGTGCATTAACAGTTGAATCTGAAACTGCAGTTTGATGTAGAATCAGACTGATCACAATGACTCTAGCTGTTGGAAAAAACAAACTTGTCCTGCCCAAGATGCATGTGTTCAGCCTGCTATGATGAAACCACTCCACTTAAGGAAAGGTGGGCTTGGTCAATTAAAAACATAGAGCACACCTAGAATCTTGCTAGAATATATTTTACCTCCCACTGTTTTATCTTCTGCAAACTGAGACCTCATGCCCATTGGAGACTATTCTGCAGAATAGTCAGTGTCATTATTCCACAATTTTCTGAAGTTTTTTTAGCATAGATTATGCAAAGCGTTGCTGTATTTCACATATTCACAGAAGCAGAAGCAAAAGAAAATGATTTACTATAGGAAACTTCACTAAAATTGCAAAGTAAATGAAACATATTTAAAGTGACTATCTGAACTATATCAACTGTTTTTAATATTGTTGCTTCCTCCCTGCTAAAACAAGATCAGCACAGCACATGTTGTGTCTGTTATTTGGGATGACTGCAGGTGTTGCCACCACTCCCCATATGCTCAGAGGCACGTTACCAAATTCTTCCAAGCTGCACAGGAAGTGGATTGGACTGTGAAAGACCAACATAAATGGTGTTTGCATTTTTACAAATTTGTAGGGCAGTACAATATCTCAGAGAGGAGGTCAGGTCTCCTGCTCCCCTGGTGCATTCACTATAGCTGCCCAATTTCCCTGCTTTTAAAAGTTGGATAGAAATATATATTGGCTACAGGTACATTCTTAAGCTGCAAGGTTTTTTGCCTATCAGTGAATTTCTCTGCATTTTAATCTGGGAGGCAAATGGGATCCTCTGCAAGTTCGCTGAGAATGGATTGATTATTTGCATGCTTATTGAGTTCAGTGGGATTTACTCCCCTGCAATCATGTTTAGGATAGGTGAAACTGACTACAGGGGATGGGGAGGGGAAGAAGGGCAGGGGTGGAGGGGAGGAGGGGAATGGGAGCAGGCAGAAGGGGGAGGGGAGGAGAAGGGCAGGTTTGATCATTGCATGTTTATTGAGTTCAGTGGGATTTACTCCTGTGAAATCATGCTTAGGATAGGTAAAACTGACCATTTATTTATTTATTGAATTTCTTAGTCGCCCATCTGGCTGGCTATCCAGCCACTCTGGGTGACGTACAAAATAAATATACAAATACAATAAGCATTAAAAAGCTGGAAACAAGAAGAATAAAATCTAGCCCACCCCAAAAGCCTGCCTGAAGAGCCAGGTCTTCACGGCCCGGTGGAAACTCATTATAGAGGGGGCATGGCGGAGATCATTTGGGAGGGAGTTCCACAGGGTGGGGACCACAAGTGAAAAAGCCCAGTGGGGTGGGGAGGAGAAGAGGGAGGGAGGGCTGGAGTGGGCAGGGGAGGAGGAAGAAGGGAGAGGAAAGGGGGAGGAAGGCAGGTCTGATCATTTGCATACTTATTTTCAATGGGTGGTAAAACTGACCATGGAGGAGGTGAGGGGAGAAGGAGGGAGGGAGGGGAAAGGGGAGCACAAGGAGGTGGAGGGAGGGGATTGGAAGGGAGAGGGAAGGGAAAAGAGGGAGGGGATAGGAGAGAGGAGGGGAGGGCAGGTTTGATCATTTGCATGCTTATTGAGTTCAGTGGGATTTACTCCCCTGCAATCAATCATGCTTAGGATAGGTGAATTTGACCTGGCAGGAAGGGGAGGAGGAGGGCAGGAAGGGGAAGGGGAGAGCGAGGAGATTGGGTGGGTAGGCAGTGGGCAGAGGGGAAGACCCTTTTCCTTCCAAAAGGAAAACATTGTGAACAGTATCATTGCTTTTCAAAGTTTCCCCCACCTTTTTATTCTACAGCAGGCACATGTGGCTGAATGTTAAACCACTCTGGCCACTGGGGAATAGGAGTCTCCTCTCAGCACCCTTCACAAATACACTTCCCAGGATTCTTTGGGGGAAGCCATGGCTGTCTTAAGTGAAATCAAAGTCTGGTGTAGGTGTGGCCTGCCAAGCCCAGCAGCTGTGAGTCTGGCTTTTAGAATATTGACAGTTGGTTCTTACTGAGCATGCCAAGAGTTATCATTGATTCCAATGCTAAATTTCTTAAATTAATTAAAAATCAGCCAGGCATTTTTTAAACTTTTAAACTGCAGAAGATGAAGGTCAGAGTATGGAACAATGTTAGTAATAGGATTACAAGTACTCCGGGAACATGGCTGATTTTTAATTAATTTCAACAAATTATGAGAACACTGGCAGAAAAAAGTCCAACAGGGCTCTGTTTTTTCTCTCTCTTTTTACACTTTGAACTCTCAATCTCTCTGACTGTTTTGTGTATCCCCATGAAAATTTAGAGGTTTGGTAAGCAAGTGTTTCTGGGTTCAGGACTATACGTCTTGTAAGGTTTTGTTTTGAAATGAGCTTATGGGAAGCATCAGAATGGCATGGGGGGTATTTTCAATTTAACATTGCAGAATGCAAAAAATCCATGCTGGCTATAGTATACAGCCACACTCACGGTTGTATAATAAGCAAGGCAGAAATATAGACAGATGTCCGTTTACCTGCAAGGATTTGTAGTGAAGACTGACAATGGCACCTGCTGTTGGAACTCCTCTGTAATGTTTTCAGTAAGCGGTGGCCTAAAATAAATGAATGTGAAAGATATCACAACTGAATTTGCATATTCTCATTGCTGTAGGTTCAAAGAAATTGTCTTAATTGTGTCGCAAGCATACCTTGGCAAAATGGAGCCTGGGCCAGGATCTTCAGAGCCGGGAACAAATACAAATCGACTGCTATAAACAGTTGAGTACATACACTGTTTTTAATATATTTGATAGGTAAAAATGAAAGCTTTAGCAAAGCAAATGGCAACATTACTCAAATAGAACCATGGTTTCAGAAGCGGGGGCGTGGAGGTAACATAAGCCTCCAATTCTGACAAGTGAATGAAAGGCTCTTTTGGAATTTTGTAACTTTGTAGGAGTTTCCAGCTAACACACACACAGTATTCTATAGCGTGACTGAACAAAAAAGAATGAGCTTTTTAGTAACTGTTATCAAAATATACAACACTTGGTGTAAATGGAGACAAAGGGTTTTTTCCCCCCTCTAAGCAGGCCTAAATTCTGCATTGGGGAATACTTTCTAACTGACAAATGTGAAGCACATCTGTTAAAGCAGGGTATCCCAAAGTGATCGATATTGACCCCATTGGGTCAATGGGGCTGTGTATAGGGGCTGAAAAATGTAATTAGGAACTATGAGTCTCAGAAATGAAGGGCATAGGCATGTACAGAGTGCACCTCCCTTGGCAATGCCCTTGCATTTAATAAGATAAATCACAATATAACAGTGTTCCTTACTTTTTACATTTTATTATTATAGTAATTTACTACCCACCCTTCATCCAGAGGTCCCAGGGCAGGTTACAATAATTTTAACACACATAATTAAAACAGTTAAAAACAACCTAAACAACTTCACAGAAAATAGGGTGGGTCCTAAAAATAAACATATCAGGTGTCGAAGGGTTAGGGTAAAGTGCTGCATCTCCAGCATTCACCAAAAGTTGTACAGTGAAGTTGCCAGACACACCTCAGTGGGGAGGAAGTTCCACACCTTAGGGGCTGCCGCAGATGATGCCCTCTCCCGGGCCACCACCACCCTGAGCTTCCTAGGGTAGCAGAACTATCAAAAGGACCCCCTCTGCTGAACTCAACACCTGAGAGGGTCTGTTGGAAGGAGGCAGTCTTTCAAATGACTCCTAGTAATAGTGATTGATGATTAATAAACATTGATTATATATTGATACTTCTTGACTATATTTCATTTACATTCCTAATTTGGGTTGAGTTGGGTTGATGACAACTCTATAATCTCATCAAATGGTCAATGAACTCAGAAATTTGGGAGACTGTTAGAGTAAGATTTTTCACCAAGCAAATAAAAGACAGCACATACCTCTTATGGATACTGGGATATTCGCATATTATGTCTGCAAGGGCTTTCAATGAACCTAGAGGCACAACAGTAAAATTTTTCCTATGAAACTGTGTAATTACTCCTACATTTTCTTACCTTATTCACAAATAACCCATATACATCCTGCATTCAGAGCCAACCAACAGTTACTGCAAAAGTTCTCTTCCCCCCCCCCCTGTTAGTCTCCCTTTTCTCCTTAAGTGTATCATGTTTAGAGAGCAAAGGCTGAAAGAATGTCACCTATCTATTTTGAATCAGGTTTCAAGAAGCAAATATGATGAACTATGCCTTTCATGCTTTGAGACCTCACAATCTATAAACCCATTTTGCCTTTAAGAGAACAAGAAAAGGCTTTTCCAGTGGTGGCTCCATTTCCTCTCACAGGATATGCTTATCACTCTCTTTTCAGGTCCTTCAAATGGACCTTAAAACTTTTTATTTCAATCAGCTTATAAGGGCTGATGCTGATGTGGAATTGTAAAACTGTAATTGCTCTGTGTTACCTTTCTTGGTCTACAATGAAAAAGATTGGACCATTGGTCTCACCTGAAGGGTGATTTTCATAGGAGGGCGGCCATCAAGCGGGGTTATAGCTCCATCTATCGTCCGAAGGCAAGAATGTTTTTGAAGTCAAGACTAAGGGCGTCAGGCCCCTCCCACTCTCCAGTTCATTCGCAGCGAGTCCAAAGAGAGATATCTAAAAATGCAGGCGAAAAGGCCAACGGGCCTACCAGCAAAGACATAACACAATAGCAATAATCATAATAATATGACTCTAACATAGCGATATAACATTAATAGCAGTCTTGACTTCACTAGTAAATCTAATATAATAGCGTAACAGGAATATATGAAAAAAAAACCAAAAATATCTAGGTATCCTCCAACTGGGAGGGTCGTGATGGCAGTCCTCCTATGAAAATCACCCTTCAGGTGAGACCAATGGTCCATTTTCCATAGGAGGACTGCCATCAAGTGGGATGTACCAAAGCAGCCCATAACAGGGAGGGACCACCCACATCCTAATCATCATTAAGAACCTGTTGCAACACTCGTCTGCCAAAAGAGGCATCGGCAGAGGCATAACGATCTATTTTGTAATGCCTTATAAACGAGTGTGGGGTAGACCAAACAGCAGCTCTGCAAATATCAGCAACAGGAGCGTTGGTAGCAAAAGCAGCCGTAGTGGCCGCTGACCTAGTGGAATGAGCTGTTATACTAGCTGGGACTGGAAGCTTAAGGGACTCATAGGCTAAGGTAATACATGCACGCAACCAGCGGGATAAGGTGGAATTAGCTACTTTATGCCCCATAGAACGTGGATGAAAGGATACAAACAAAGACTCAGTTCGTCGTATATCCTGGGTCCTAGACAGGTAGGTCTTGAGAGCCCTCCGAACATCCAATGAATGCCAAGCCTTCTCTAGAGGATGGGTAGGATTCGGACAAAATGAAGGAAGAACAATGTCCTGGTTGCAATGGAAAACTGAACTGACCTTGGGACGGAAGGAAGGATCAGTCTTCAGCACAACAGAGTCCTTGTGAAAGACACAGAGATGGCGGGCAGAAGACAATGCGCCCAGTTCCGAAACTCGTCTCGCAGAGGTGATCGCGATCAGGAACAGGACCTTGAATGACAACAGACGTAAAGGCACAGTCCTAAGGGGCTCGAACGGAGGGTGTTGTAAAGCCTGAAGGACCTTCGACAAACTCCATGAGGGAAAACGGTGGAATACAGCCGGTGAGTGTAGCGCGGTTCCACTCAGAAAACGTTTGATGAACGGGTGCGAGGCAATAGGAGCACCAGCGGAGGACACTGAGAGAATAGACGACAGAGTGGACGCATGTCTACGTAAGGTGTTGGGTCTAAGTCCCATCAGGAGGCCCCTATGAAGGAACTGCAGCACCTGTTGTATTGTGGCCTGGGAAGGATCGAGGTGCTGGGACTGACACCACCTGGAGAATGCCACCCAAGTATGTTGATATATACGGGTGGTGGATGGTCTTCTCGAGGCCAAGATAATGTCAATAACAGCGTCAGACAGGCCAGCAGACCTTAAATGTCCCCGTTCAAAAGCCAGGCTGTTAGCTTGAGCCAATTGGGATCCTGATGCAATACTGGGCCCTGGGATAAGAGGTCTGGCCTGACCGGGAGCATCCAAGGGTCCGTCACTGACATGGCAAGGAGATCCGAGAACCATGGTTGACGGGGCCAATATGGAGCTATCAGAACCAGTTTGGTCCTCTCGCGTCGCGCCTTTCTCAAGGTTCTGGCTAACAGTGGTATTGGAGGGAAGGCGTACAATAGGCCATCCGGCCACGGTAGCGACAGGGCATCCACCGCTTCCGCTGTCGTGTCCAGGTATCGAGTGAAGTACCTGGGTAGCTGGCAATTGCGACTGGAGGCAAATAGATCGACTGAGAAGACGCCGAACCAACACTGGAGAAGATGGAAAATAGTCGGATGAAATTTCCATTCTCCCGGAAAGACCTGTTGTCTGCTGAGCCAGTCTGCTGTCACATTCCAAATTCCTCTGAGATGTTCTGCTTTTAAGGATTGCAGATGTTGCTCTGCCCAGTCAAATATGAGGGAAGCTAGGTTCTGCAGAGGACAGGACCTGGTCCCCCCTTGTCTGTTTAAATGAGATTTGGCACACGTATTGTCCGTTCGAATGAGAACATGGTCCAAGTGGAACAGAGACTGAAAATGGAGCAGAGCTAAGTGGACAGCCTTCAGTTCCAGCCAATTGATGCTCTGAGTCTGCTCTGCTGTGGTCCAAACCCCCTGAACGAACTGGGAGTTGCAGTGGGCTCCCCAGCCGAGGAGACTGGCATCTGTGGTGATAACAGTCCTGTGGGGTTCTCTGAACGGAGTGCCCTGGGTGAGATGTTGGACCCTCGTCCACCAGCAGAATGAAAGACGCAGTGCGGGGCTAATTGCTCGATGATTTGACCTGGCAATGTCCTGCTGAAACGGCAACAAAGCCCACTGGAGTTGGCGAGTATGAGCTCGAGCCCATGGCACAATATGGATGGTGGACACCAACATTCCGAGAGCCCTGGCTAGAAGCATGACATCTGCGGTTGCGTGGTGCATCAGAGACCGTGCGATGTCTGTGATAGCAGTTATGCGGTCTGGAGACAGGAACACCGTCGCCTGCAGGGTGTCCAACATCGCCCCTAGATGTTGTAGGCGTTGGGTTGGTTGGAGATGGCTTTTGTCAAAATTGACTAGCCAGCCGTAGGCCTGCAAGACATGGAGCGTGAGCGTTAGATGGCAATGAGCCAGCTCCCTGGAACTCACCGGTATTAAAAGATCGTCCAAGTAGGGGTAGATATGGATCTCTTGAAGCCGGAGGTAAGCCACTAGTATGAGTAGCACCTTGGTAAATACTCTCGGGGCAGATGAGAGGCCGAACAGCATCGCTCGATATTGAAAATGCTGGGGGCCAAAAGCAAACCGAAGGAATTTTCTGTGGGCTATGCAAACAGGCACATGGAGATACACTTCCTTTAGGTCGATAGAAGCCAGGAAGTCTCCTTTGTGAAGGCTTTCTGTAATGGAGTGGAGGGATTCCATTTTGAACCTGCGATACTTTACGAAACGGTTGATGAACTTGAGGTCCAACACCGCCCTCCATGACAGATCTCGTTTGGGCACAGCAAATAGGAGGGAGTACACCCCTTCCGACCTCTCTGTTGTAGGGACTGGCTCTATCGCCGCTGTGTCCAAGAGGTGATGTATGGCTGTCTGCATAATGCAGTGCCTGGCTGGTGCCCTGGGAC